>NC_136483.1:134887136-135114636 GCF_053919585.1 Euprymna scolopes | reverse complement strand
ATTCATATTTTTCATATTATTATTGATATTATTATTATTATTATTATTATTTTAATAATAATAATAATAATAATAATAATAATAATAATAATAATAATAATAATAATAATAATAATAATAATATATTCATCAACGTGCTTATAGTCATCATCAAAAATTAATCACCGACAATAACCGTAGTGTTCTGTATAGTCTTGGTGACAACACATTTCCCTAGATTTCTTGAACGTTTAACCCCTTTTGGTAAACTTTGCTAATGACTTTTAGTTAATGACACAAAAGTTACCATTGTTTAGCAATGACCTTCACAGGTATTTGAAGGTTATAGCGAGCGATAAATTAATGGTATCAGCTTTTGATTATTATTATTATTATTATTATTATTATTATTATTATTATTATTATTATTATTATTATTATACTACAAACAAACCGTTATATGTAAGGTCAACTAGTCTATATAGCTACTAGTAGGCTTCACGCTGTTTTCTGATCGTAAAATACATTATTTTGATTAAAAAAATAAAAAAAAACTTTAAAAGATTTACGAGCGGGGGTTGAACCTACAGACACACAAAAACGTAAGTTTGCAAGTCTTATAAAATTCTTTGCAGTTAATGAAACAAAATTACAAAAAAAGTAGAATTTTCACGGCTCGATGTTCTATCATTGTTGCTTAGCGACGACGTTGGAAAAATGGTTTTGACGGTGATAGATAAATTTTTAAAATCGGTTTCGGTAATCGATTATCGGTAATAATCGGGGGGTTTCTGAGACAAAATTAACTAGGATCACTCTCAGACTTATACACTTAAGTTCTGTAAATTTTAAAGAAAATTTGTTCAGCCGTTTCAGAGTCTATAAGGAACGAACTCACACACGGGCACATACATATAAAGTTGCATTTATACAATTGTAGATAGATGGATAGAATGATAGAGAAGAGATATAACTACCAAAAGTTATAATTCATCCAATATGAGTTATCAATTTCAAGAAATATTATATCCTGAGAAACCAGGAAATTTTACTGAGGTATTTTTCATCTGTACATGGCTGCCTTACAACATATCTTTACTTTAGATGTCAGCGCGATAGTAAATGCCATAATATTTGCGTACAACTTTGGTTCATACTTTTGTAAGTGTTTTAGGTAATATCTATCTATCTATCTATCTATCTATCTATCTATCCCTCTCTCTCTCTCTCTCTTTCTCTCCAATCTCCAAACGAATATTGAAGACTATTAGAAGATGATTAAAAATTATTAATGGAATGAATTGAGGCTCTTGTGGTTAAGACTTATAACAATATTTGTTTGCATTTGATTTGAATACGATCATGTAGTCAACTGCGGGAAGCAGTCTCGTGATAACATGTTCGATAAGTGAAAGTTCTTGGAAGAAGTTCTATTCATAGAAATACAACTTGGCGTTTGGGATGCGAATGGAGAATGAAAAGTTTATTTCCATTGTTGCAGGGAGAATAGGCCTTGTTTTGAAGGTTTTACAAAAAGGGATTGAAGATTGGAGCTCAGTCGATCGCTTTTAATTGAAATAAGAATATAACACAAATAGGATTAACAACCTCTCCTCTCTGTAAAGAAAAAAGGGAACTATTTTTACTAGATTGAGATGTACATATATTCCGCAACAGTAGGACACGGTTTTCTACGCAGAACATGTCTGAGTGCGGTAACAGCACTTCATCTTAAGATTTATCTGACTTATATTCGTTTGTGTTGCGACAGGTATGTCTAGGAGTGATAGAATAATTAAGTCGGTTTTCAATAACCTTAGCAAGAGATTGGATTCCATCACGGCCACTGAGAGTAAGAAGAAGGACTGTTAACTGAAAAATGCATGCAGGCAATGTAGGTAAGATTTGTCAGACTGTCAGTACTATATGAGGGCCATTTGAAAAAGTGCAATAAAACATTTTTAAAACGAAAAAGGAACACAGTTCGATTAATACTGAAACTGAACTTTATTCAATATGAAATATAAATATTATCTATGTAAAATTAAGTAATTTTAAAGCAATATACAAGTTAATACTGATAAAACTGAATTATGAATTTAGGAAACAAAAAATTAAAAAAACATTAAACACAAACGATAAATAATTTTAAAAGTGAAAACAAACGATATTTGTTTTCGTTCTAGTATATTTGACGCCACTTTCGTTTCGAAGTAAAGAAACACATAAGTTAAAACAGTTGGAACATTAGTAACTGATCTTGTCTGTGGTAACATTTATCTTCGACACAGGATCACAGTGTAGTATCTGTTCTGATGCTACACTTCATTTGTTCTGTCCTATGTCAGTGGAGGAGAAATCCTTCATGACTGAGACAATTTTTATTTTTTGTTCCTATCTAGAATGCCCGTTTTTGGGGAGCTAGATTTTCCCACATAAAAAACCGACCTTGTGTCTTAATGTTCCTTGTGGGGAGGCAAGTAAATAAATTTAAAAAAAATCTTTTTGACACATATTTTCAAGTTGAAATTATTTGTTTATAATTCTAAAAAGGAACAATCAATTTTAATATATAACGTTCAGTCACCGCTAATTTTATTAATAGCCGCGTTGAGAATAATTTACTTCAATGGTTTACTGAAAAGTTGTGTCAACTTGATTATGCGAAATGGTGTTAGAAGGACAGTGTAGTATCAATTTTGATTTTACACTTGGCCTCTTCTGTCCTTAGTCATGGAGGGAGAACTCCTTCTAGACAAAGACAATTTTTATATTCGTTCTAATCTAAAGTGCTCCTTTTTATGGATTTCCCAGATTAACAAGCTATCGTATTTAACTGTACCTTCCCGCGGAAAGACGTAATAGTAGCAAGTATTTAGATTCGATTAAATAAACATTGTGCATATATTTTTCTCAACAGAATTTTCAAATAGGTAAGAATCGTGTTAACCAAAGTTTTAATATTGTTGAGATCGGAGTATAAAAGTGGTGCATGCACTGAAACGTCTTAGATCAGTTCACATCACGAGAATCATTCTCATTGGATGTTCTCTTTTCTAGCTCTAGTAGTGTATACTATAGTGTATACGCACGATTCCTGAACGCAAGACATGCGACTAATATGAGGACACTTTAATTTTAAAATAGGCAATTGAGTACATTTTTGAAGATATGATCCAATTTTTTTTTTCATTTTACTTTTAGGATTTTTCATGATGTGAACATATGTACGTAATATTTCCAATGATATTTTGAGTAGACGAGTTGAGAGGCCGTGAAAAAACATTTATTGATTCAGAAATTTGATATCCCACACTAACAGTATATATTTCCTCTGCTTTCCCGGAACAGAAAGCAACCGAATTTTTTTATAATTTACAGCAAAAATAATTATGAGCAAAGCAGTTGTCTCAATGTGTCGTTGCAATAACAATTTTGTAATTTTCTTACACAAAACTTTAACGTATTTGTAATTTGATTTTTAGTTTAAGGGACTCCATTTTCTTTTGAAACTTGCAATAAATACGTTGATGTTTTAAGCTTGTTGATTTGAAACAGTGTTCGATTTTTAAATCATAAATCTTATAAAAAAAACACATTGGAACGAGAGCATAATCATGTAAACTCGCCGGCTCTCGTTTGATCATAAAAGTTAAGCAACGTTAACCATGGTCAGTATCAGGTAGGTGACCATGTGAGAACATTATGCATTGTATGTAGGCGAACCTCGACACTTCATTGCGGAAAGTGCAAAACATAACGACATCATCTCCCATACTGAGTATCTACATGCGACTGTGGACGGTTTCAGAAGGAAACCGGTTCAACCCGCCTAGGTTGAACGCCACTTCTGTACGTTCATCGTGCATAGCAGGCATAAACAGTTTAGAGAAAAATAGAGGGTCATAAACAATAAGGTTTTGGAACCACATGTTTATATGGTAGGCATTGGATATAGAGACAAACTCGTGTGCCTAATTTGTATTGATTAACTTTCAAATGGAGTGAAATAAATAAACTAGACTAAACATATTCCAATGATGAACATAAAGATAAACAAAATTATGTTATTTTAATTACGATACGCGATTGTTTTATTTTTTAATGATTTTGTTTTGAACTAATTTGTTTTGTTAATATTTAATTTTATTAATTTATTTCTTATTATTTAATTATTTAATGCTTTTTCTCATTGTAATATGTTTTTTGTGTAATTTCGTCCCGATGATTAACCGCTATTATAAACATTGGACGATTATAATCGCGCTTTATATTGGAAAGTTCATAAATAATGGATACACAAAGACAATTAGATTTCGCGATGACATTTTAAATTTTTTAAAAGGCAATTTTCCTCATCTGTGTCCGTTTTCATCTACTGGCCTAAGTACTCACTTACGATGGGATGTTTTGGTACGCTGATGAAAAATATAATGGCGAAGCAGTTGTTGCTGCACTTGAAGTTTTGAATTGATCTACTTTAAAATTCATCGATACAAAACCAAATATAATAAAACTAGAATCATCTTCTGTCTGATAACAGTGTCTTCGATTTTTGTTAGCCTTCAGAGTTTAATCAAAGAACAATATATTATCTGTTGATTACACCAATTATATATATATGTGTGTGTGTGTGTGTGTAATATTTTTCTTGAGCGTGTATGTTTGTGTGTGGCTAATGATCGTTAAAGATATATATAAATATATATATATATATATATATATATATATATATATATATATATATATATATATATATGTACTAGCACTTCAGCCCGGCTTTGCCCGGGTGTTTGGATGTGTATTTTGAGCAAAAAAAAAAAAAAAAAGTGGTAGTAGGAAACCAGGCTCGAATTCGTGCCGCAAACGAGGAAAAGAACGGGGGGAAAAAATTGACGTCTATGCTGCTACGGCCACCGCTATACCGGAAGTAACATTTTTTTTTTAAATTAAGGCTAGACAATCAAAAAGAAGAGAATGCCTTTCAAAAATATCAGCGAAAAAAGCGACCCCCCCTGTAGAAAAGTGCCAGTTTAAGGTAAAGATATTAATGCTTTTAGCCAATTTTTCTATATTCATCGTATGAAAGGTCGAACTTCAAAGAAACACTAATCTTGAGAATATCCGTCGCCTCTGTCAAAAGCGTCGGGCAGACATACAAACATACGTACATACATATATTATATATAAAAATTTTGGACCCACACCGATGAAAAAGCGTGTCCTATCTCTGAAAACCCTTTATGTAAAATTTCAAATGTTTAGACCAGAAATTGTCTGAGTAATTTGGTAGAGACCGCAGAGGTCTTTTTTTTTTATTTGACCCCTACTATGACCCGTTAACATTTATTGTTTTTGGCTCAAATAAAGTTATTAAGTTAGATCCATGTCTAAAATTTCAAGTGTTCAGACCCAAAATTGTCGGAGGAGTTTGGTAGAGTTCTCAAAGGTCAAATCGTTGAACTTTGACCCCTTAACAGCCAAATTTCTAGCCGAAAACCGATCACATAGATTTTCTAAAATCTCAGTACCCTTTATATCAAATTCCGAGTCTGTAAACTTTAAAATGACAGAGTTATTGCGTAGGGAAATGTAGACACCAAGACAGACACACAGACACGTTCACTTTTATAGATATACTAGCAGTATTTTGTAAATTTTCTATCCATTATTATATATTATAAAGCTGTGATTTCAAAAATAAAAAAAATATATATCCATAAGGCTTGAATCGCAACCGAAACCAAAACTATATATATATATATATATATATATATATGTGTGTGTGTGTGTGTGTGTGTGTGTGTGTGTGTGCGTGTGTGTGCGTGTATGTGTGTGTGTGGGTGTGTGTGTTTGTGTGGAGTGAGTGAGTGGGAGAGTGCGTTTGCTTAACGGCATTTCAACACCTAGAGGTCATTTTATGCTAAGAAAATGTTTTATCGACATAGGTTAAAATTTTTTTAAAAGTTTATTTTCAGAAGCAAGATGTTTTAAATTTTATGAAAAGTGTTTTTTTTTTCTAGAATAGAATGTTACGAGATTATTTTATAGGAGTTTAAATAAATTTGTTTCTTTTAGATATTTTCAAAATCTGCTGCATATGTTTGGAGGTACAGAATTTATAAATATATTTGAAAATAAGCGGACATTTCTCAAGAGCTCTTTCGACCATCATCGCATCAGGAGAAAATCGATAGCATTGTAATAATATTACGGACGAAAAAAAAAAGAGTACACGGGAATCTTTTATAAAGTAAAGGAGACAAAAAAGGACCATTAAAACCAATGATTTAATTTAATAAAGCGTGTAAAAAGCGATTCAAATAGCACCGCTTATTTTCTAATGTATTTATAAATTCTGTACTTCCAAACATTTATTTAACCATTTACAGAAGAGGTAAGATTAACATCAAATTAATAAATTAAATAATATTAATCGAATTAGGAGCAAAATTATTTACTTCTCTTTTTCCCTTTTCCGATCTTGTCTGAAAGAAGATGTGGCCCCACTCTATATTAGCAAGTGCATTGCTGCGTCTAAGGTCAGACCTTGTTTGTCTATGGAGTCTTCTTTTTTCACCTGATGACATAAATCAGATGACGGATAGGCTTGAAAATTATATTAGTATTCGTCATCAACTTTGGTCGTTAGTTAAGAAATTCTTGTAATTTTTGTTTATTTCGTTCGCTTTTTTGGTTTCTTTCGCTGTCCTTCGGTGACAAATTTGCCAAACAACGTGTGAATGGTAAGCAACTTTCTCTTCTTATTCGAAGGAGATATGGTTATGAACCACATCAAGGAAGCAAACATATATTTGATTTTCGAACACTGTGTTAACAGACACCGAAATTAAAGTCTTATCAAAGGGGTTACATGTTGTGTTCCCCCCTGTTATTATAAATAAAGAGTGAACCATTGCAGCGTTCGAGGTTCTGTTTTCTAATATTGTACATCATACTTCTTCAATGGATAATATTCCTACAATGAAATCCAGTCAGTTGATGTGGCACACCGATATAGTAACGCTCTTATTGATCACGGTTAGTTTGTCTGGAACAAAACACATTTTAAAGCCATTAAACAATTAAAATCAAATTCGGATATTTATATATGTAAGCCAGGCAAAGTCGCAGGAGTCGTGATCATATATCGTTCAGCCTACATTGAGAAAATGTTATTAATTCTGATTGATACATATAAATCCCATAAACTTGGACCTATGGAGTGGCGGATAATACTTGCAAAAATGAAGAGAATATTTTTTCCAATGACCCTTTTGACAGGAATAGACCTTCTGGGTCATTACGTCCCAGACTTTTCGGTCTACCTAAAATACACAAGCAACGTATTCCACTGAGACATATTTTATCTATGATAGGCTCTGTCTAACATTGTTTGGCTCAGTGGCTTTTAGAAAATTTGCAACCTGTGCGTGAGTCATATACTAGGCACTGTATTCTCGATTCTTTTTGGTTTATTGTGTTTTTGCGTAGGTTAGATTCGGCTTCTGAAATATCTTGTATGTGTTCTTTTCATGTCTCTAGTTATTTTTTTACCAATTTACAATTGGATTATACTATACGTATTTGTACTGACGCACTCTATGGTGATCGCCTGACTTCTCCCCAGTTTTCTAAGGAGATATTCACAGAACTCGTATTAATGTGTACTAAATCAGTGGAGTTTAGCTTCGCTGATCTTATGTACAGTCAGGTCGAAGGGTTCTCAATGGGGAGCCCATTGGCCCTAACTCTAGCTGATATTTTCGTCATTTATTATGAATCCGTTCTTTTCAGTTCAGGAACTAATCCCACAACGTATGTTAGATATGTTGACGATACTTTTGCTATGTTTTCATCACAAAATGAAGCGTCAGCATTTTTTTAATAAGTTGAATTCCCTTCATGGGGCTCTGCAGTTCACTATGGAATGTGAGAAAACAACACTCTTCCCTTCTTGGATGTTCTTGTTGAACGTTCAAGGGGTAGCTTTCTCACTTCCATTTAAGGAAGCCGACTTTTACTGGCCTGTATGTGAACTAGTTTTCTTTTGACCTGAATCGCGGAAAATCGGCTTCATTAATACGTTGGTACATAGAGTCCTTATAATTTGCTCATCTATTAAACTGGACGCCAAACTTGATAAGATCAGGCATATTTTAATTAGTAATGGTTACCCTGAAGACCTTATTAATGATTGTATAAAAAATGTTGCTGATTTTAAATTCCCTAAAATATTTAGCCATTTAAAATGACCCGTTTATTTAACATTGCCATGGATAGGTGATAATGGTACAAAATTAAGTAAACAGATTGTTAGAAATACTATTAATTGTTTTACTCTGTTTCCTTGCCTTTGGTATATACTACTAGACCTGCTTTTCCTTCTTTTTGGAAGGATCGTTTGCCTTACATCCAAAATAGTAACATTATTTCTCAATTTAAATGCCGTTGTGATTCTGGTTATATCGGACGAACTTTCTTGCATTTGCAGACTCGTATAAACCAACACGTTCAATCCAAGGGTGCAGCAGGATATGTGACTCTCCCTTCCTCTACAGTTTTAGGACTCTGCTATTGGCCAACATCTGGTTGGGAATCCTAGTTGTGCTAATCTGTATAAAAAAGAATGGTTTTAGATACTTCATAGAGCGGATGCCAAAAAAATCATTTAAAAATTTTTAGAGTCTGTGTCTATCGCAATTCGTAAACCTTCTTTGTGTCGACAGAAATAATTCTTAAAGCGTTAAATATCTTCGGGAAACTTTGACCACCTCCCCATACTTTCTTCCCTATAAATAAATTTGAGTTTTTTTCAGCTATAATCAAAACCAAAGCTAAAACTTATAAAGAATTCTGGGTAAAATAATTTATGAAAAAATTTTAGAATTTGTTTCGAAATTCCGTAAACTCGGTCTTGTCGAGTTGACGGATAATACTTGCAAGAACGAGGCAAAAATGCAAAACGTCTACTTGCATTATTTAAAAAGAAAGTATTTTGCAAGGACATCTTTGACAGGATTAGACCCTCTGGTTCACAACGTCCTAGAATGTATAGTCTCCCCAAAATACACAAGCAAGATGTTCCACTGAGACCTATTTTATCAATGGTTGGTTCGGCACAACATTCTTTGGCTCAGTGGCTTGTGGAAATTCTGCAACATCTGCGCGAGTTATATGCCACGCACTGTATCCCTGATTCTTTTCAGTTTGTTGATTATGTACGTGGGTTGGATTCTAATGCTGAGACGTCTTTTATGTGATCATTTGATGTCTCTAGTCTCTTTACCAACATACCGTTGGATGACACTATACGTATATGTACCGACGCGCTTTACGATGGTCGCCTGACTGCTCCACGTTTTTCTAAAGAGATTAATATTGAACTCATTTTAATGTGCACAAAATCTGTGGAGTTCAGTTTTTGTGATATTATATACTATCAGGTTGACGGGGTTTCAATGGGGGAGTCTGTTTGCCTCAACTTTAGCGGATATTTTCGTCGGGTACAATGAATCCCTTTTGTCTAAGTGTATAACAAAACCCACCACATATTTCAAATATGCTGACGACACTTTTTCTGTTTTTCCATCGCAAAGTGAAGTGTCGATACATTTTGATAGGTTGCATTCTTTGCATGAAGCTCTAAAGTTCACTATGGAAAGTGAGAAGGACGATTCGCTCAAGGGGGGGGGGGCTTTCTCACTACAATTTATAGGAAGCCGACATTTACTGGCCTATATGTGAACTGGTTGTCTTTTGTGCCAAAATCACGTAAGGTCGGCTTAATTAATACTTTGGTACATAGAGCCCTGATGATTTGGTCACCTAACATATTGGACGCCGAACTCGATAAGATCAGGGAAATATTCATCAATAATGGTTATCCTGTTGACCTTATTGATGACTATATTTTCAAAAAGGTTGCGGATTTTAAATCCCCTAAAAAGTTTGGACCCTTGAAATGCCCGGTTTATTTTAAATTACTGTGGATTATGGAAAAGAGTAACAGACATTCCAAACAGATTCGCAGAATATTTATGACTGCTTTTATTCTGTGTCCTTGCGTTTGGTATATACTACGAGACCTGCATTTCCTTCTTTTCGCAAGAATATTTTGCCTTACATCCAAAATAGCAATATTGTATATCAATTTAAATGGCAGTGCGATGCTGGTTATGTTGGGCGAACATCCTTGCATCTTTTGACTCGTATAAGCCAGCATGTTCCATCGAAGATCAGACAAGGGAGGATGGGGTCTGGTAGTTTCCCTCCTTCTGCAGCCTTGGAATCTGCTATTGGCCAGCATTTGGTTGGCAACCCGTGCTGTGCCGACATATATAAAATAGAATGCTTCAATGTGCTACATAGAGTGGACTCCAGAAACCATTTAAAGATTTTGGAGTCTGTCTCTATTGCGGTGCGGAAACCTTCTTTCTGCCGGCAGAAAGAAACATCTAACGCATTGTTAGTTTTATATATATATATATATATATATATATATATATATATATATATATATATATACATACATACATATATATGTATGATAGTTTCTGTATATGCATGTTTATTTATTTATTTGTTTATTTTCTATTGTTTTTATTAGTTTGACTGTTATTTTGTATCTCTATCCTAGAGTGAATTTTACCTGTGAACATAAAATAAAAACATAAAATAAAAACTCGATTACACCTATACCCCCATCTTCCAACGTAGACCCCTACTACCAGGTGTCCTTCTCAAACATCAGGGGTCTACGTTCCAACTTTTCAGAGGTTGAAACCCAATTACAGGAGACGAAACCGGACATATTATTTCTAAGTGAAACTGGAATAGGGCCGACTACTTCCCTAGATGAGTTCATAATTAACGGATACTCTATTTTAATAGCTAAATCTGACACCAAAGATCGCCATGGGCATGGAATATGTGCCTACATTAAGGATGGCTTCCCGTGTGGCAGGGATATCTCTAGAGAAAATCCTAATTTACCCTATATGTGCTTCAGGGTTGCACTTGCTAACACAACTGCATTTATATTTGCCCTCTATAGGCCCCACAACAGCGGAGTTACTATCTTTAAGAGCATATTTGAGAAAATAGACCACATACTGTCTTCACATCCATCGGCTAACATCCACATCTGTGGTGACTTCAACGTCCATAACGTGGAATGGCTGACCCATTCAAATAAGACAGATGATGAGGGGAGGTTTTGTCATGATTTTGCCATTGCTTATGACCTCACTCAGATTGTTCGTGAACCCACCCGTGTGCCCGATACACCCGGTCAATATGCAAGCCTCTTAGACCTTTTTCTCTCAACTTCCCCTGAGCTATGTTCATGTTCCGTTCATTCTCCTCTAGGATCCTCCGACCACGTCGTATCAGTTAAGATAAAAACGAAATGTAAGAAGTTCCCAGACGTACCCCTCCACCGTACTGTATACCGATACTCTATGGCTGATAGCTTCCGTACATTCATATCTGATTTACCTCTGCACTCCATGTTTAAAAAGGAAGTGTCCTCTATAGTATCAGATCTGACCGAATGGTTAATTGTAGGCATAGACCAATTCATATCATCTAAGAAATTCCCACAAAAACCTAACAGCCAGCCATGGTTCTCCCCAGAATGTGCTGCTGCTATCGCGCACAGAAATCACCTTTTCCATAGCCACCAACGTAATAGATGCACTGAGACTAAAGCTGCTTTCAGGAACGCCAGCGACCACTGTAAAAGAGTAATAAAAATGCAAGAGAGCTATATGCCCAGTCTGTTAAATCCAAAGTAGCTGATCTCATGCGACGAAGGCCATCAACTCCCCATATTTCCTCCTATAACACAGAACAAGCTAGGTAACATACAAATATCCGTGCATGAGGTCGCCAAGCTAATCAAGAACCTAGATTCCAGTAAAGCAACTGGCCCTGATGGCATTCCAATTATAGTGTTAAAAAAGCTTCAACCAGAACTTGCTCCCATACTTACGAAACTGTTTAAGCGCTGCCTTAAGGAGAAGTGCTTTCCGACTCCCTGGAAGACCTCATCAGTTTGCCCTGTATTTAAGAATTCAGGTGATAAGTCATCTCCCTCTCAGTACAGACCAATAAGTCTCCTGTGTGTTATGAGTAAGTTACTGGAATCCATATTAAATAGAGAAATAGTCAACCACCTCAGCAGGAATAACCTTCTTAGTGACACACAATATGGTTTCCGCTCTGCAAGATCTACCACAGGTGTGCTGACGGTTATATCCCACAGGATTAGTGAATCTCTTGACAAAGACTTCCTTTCTAGGGCAATTTCTCTTGACATATAATAGGCCTTCGACAAGGTATGGAATAAGGGTCTACTTCACCAGATAACTGGAAATGTTTTCTCAATCATTAAATCATTTCTCTCCGATAGGCTCATAAGAGTAGTGGTAGATGGACAAAAATCGGAGGCCTGCAATATAAATGCTGGAGTCCCTCAGGGGTCCATCCTAGGCCCAACTCTCTTCCTGATCTACATCAATGACCTCCCTAAACACATACTTAAATCATTCGTTGACATCTATGCTGATGACACAACCATCTACGGCAACACATCAAAGGCTGTAAATCACAAAGTTCTCTCTGATTCTCTCTCCTCTGATCTCGAGCGTGTAGTTCGGTGGGGGAAAATGTGGCTGGTTACCTTTAATGCATCCAAAACCAAACTCCTATCCTTACATCATCATCGCTCTGATCCCCATCTGGCATGAATTGTGATCGATGGCTCTCGTCTGGGTGAGGCCCCGTGTTTTGACAAGCTTCTGAGTTTGACCTTTACTCCTGATCTGAAATGGAACACGTACATCAAGTCTGTTGCCAAGGTCGCTGGAAAGATGGTGGGATCCTTCTACCGCTCCAAAAGATATCTCACTACTGATGCAATTCTCTATCTATATAAAAGCCAAGTACGTCCAAGGATTGAATACTGTTGCCATATCTGGGCAGGAGCTACAAAAAACAGCCTATCCTGCCTTGACAGAGTACGAAATAGACTTCGTAGCTTAGTGGGGGATGCCCTTTTCTCTACCCTGCAACCTCTCTCCCACAGAAGAGACGTTGCGAGCCTATCCTTGTTTTATCCTTATTTCCATGGCAGATGCTCGTCTGAACTCCAATCTCTGGTCCCCAGTCGCCAATCTTTCACGAAAAACAAACCGGTCTAGCCTAATCCACTGTGAAAAATTTCCCCCACTCTTTATCTGTGCCTAAATCAAAACGTGGATTCCATGAACAAAGCTTATTTCTTAGAAATGCACGCCTATGTAACTCTGTTCCGTCTGCCTGCTTCCCACCGGACTACAACTTGGATGTGTTCAAGTCCAATGTAAACAAATTCCTGATGAACCGCCCCCTTAAGTAAACACTTCATCAAATCTCCACACTAACGTAATGTACTTGCAATAACCCTTGTCCCTGAGTGGGTTCCGGGCCTTGATAAGTGGTGATCACTATGTAAAAAATATATATATATAAAACTAACATAAAAACCTAACCTAGATTAAAAACAGGTCAAGACACTAGATATCCAGGCTAAATAAAACACACACAAAGAATCAGTTCAACCAGAGGTCAAATGGGCCTTTGTCCTATAACTGCATGTTCATTGGCTGATAGAAATGGCGCGGGGGATACTAGAAAGCTGATCGTATAACTAAAATCTCAATAATAGGTGTGTATATAAAAACGACAAACAACCACAAAGTTCGCGCATAAGCCTGAAGAGTCCTAGAGTGGATGAAACGCGGAATTCAGTGTAGCTTAATCGCCATATATATTTTATAAATTACTCTCTCTCTCTCTCTCTCTCTCTCTCTCTCTCTAACAAGTGTTTCATTAATTAGTGCAGATGCAACAACAGAGCGAAGAGACTCATAGAAACATAATATATCATCTTGATTCGCTCGAAGGCTTGGTGCATAGACCGAAAGAATAGAAATGAATGTGTTATGCGAGAGAGGAACAGAAGTTTTGTTATATAGGGGTTTCATTAAAAGAGAGTCTTAGAGAGAGTTTTATTAAGAGGGATGTTGTGTCTTAGAGAGATGTTGTTGTAAGAGATATTGTTGCGTTCCCTGTTGGTGTTATGAAAAATGTCGTTGTTTCTGTTATGAAGATTCATATATATTAAAATGTTCATACTTAGATGAGTAATGGAAGCTCTTAGAGTGAGGAGATGGTGTTCAGCCAGTCTTAGTGTAGATATGAGATGTAGAGTTCACATTGTAGATATGAGATGTCGAGACGTTGTGTTGAGACTTTGTGTAGACAGTCTTAGTTTTCATGTTGTGTATGTAAGATGTGTATGTTAAGACATTTTATAACACAGATATACAAGACATATAATAACAATTTTCACTTTACCTTTCGGTAGAATCACAACACAAAGACGACGTTTATACAAGCACCTGATGGGTTTATTTCTTCTCACGACCGGCCGTGGTTTTCTCATCAAGAATTCAAAGCTTCACATATTAAGTTTCAAAGTACCGTCTCGCTTCTAGACGTTCGAATTCCAAACTGCAGACTATCGTCTGTCGTTCTCAAACTCCCTCTGAGTTTCTCCCAGTTTCTCCTTGCTTAACTCTAAAGATTCCTTACTATATCTAGAACTTCGCATTTTTCCATGACGTCATACACATGTTAAAACAGGTGTCTTCTTTCACGTGTTTTGGACATGCGTGTCCAAAACTTTTCCTTTTTTTACAAAAGGAATTTTAACCTATATTCTCAGTAACCTATATTTCTAATATGTTAACAATATGTTTATTAAATTATCTTGTAGCTGCATTCTTTCAATTGAATTTTCATAACAAAATTGACACATGTGCACATTCTTTTCTTGAAACTATTTTATCTCTATTCTAAACAATCGTTTGTTTTACATTCCATTTTCTAATTCTCACACGTAATCTATTTCTAAACCTCAATTACGAGGTTCGAATTTCGTCTATGCTACTTCATTTTCATTTTAACTAAATCTCTCTATTTTTATACTTACATGAAAAGAGGGCAACCCTTATCATGTAACAGTTTTATGATGCGGTCACAAATACTGGAAGGAAATTCCATAGTATCAACCAAGGATGTTTTAATCGCAAAACTGACTCCACCATTTTTACGTATACCCTCCGGTTTACCAATCCAGAAGAGAGTGTATCCTGATGATACCTATGTCATTTGATCTTCTCTTGAGAGACGGGTCTCTAACAGAGCATCAATATCTATATCAAGTCTCCGTAGCTCTGCAGTGACAAGCACTGTCCTGCGCTCTGGACGGTTGGATGACGCTTTATCAAGAAGAGTGCGTTCCTTTCAACATCATAAATTGAATCTTACTCCTTTTTGATGATACATACTTGTTTTCTTCCTGCTTACATGAATCAACGTTTGCCGCAGGAAACTAACCAGTGATAGTATGACAGACGATTTTTTGTGCACCTTTTCTAGCACTTTCCTAATACATTGGGTGAGCAGTGCTCTCCCAGAATAGGGCTGCTCAGTCACAGGTTCCCCCCAATGGAGTTGACCTCTGCCATGTGAAGACACAACAAGGATGATAGGATAGGGTTCCTGTCGCCTCTGTACAGATTTCTGACTGTGTACCTCCAACTGGTCAAGTCTGTACACGTTTCAACTCTTCCGTCGCCACAGGACTTGCAATAGAAATTAACGACAGATAAAGATAAGATAGAATAAGATAAAAGATAGATGTCAATTAACATCTGTAACTCGTTGTATTAAAGTGGCAAGCGCTTGTTCGACACGAGTGCCACTTTCTAAGTCTCAGCAACAATAACCCAGTGACAATCAATTGCAAGATGACTGCTAATTGCTTTGATCGCAGATTTCTCGTAAGATTTGTCCTCTACTAGAAGGACTGCCCCCATCACGGCTTACAGGAGCTCCTTCTACCCCGCTAATGTCATTTTCCCATGACTGGGACTTAGGTAGCTGGGCACCAGAGCATGGTCCACACGCCGGTGAGTCATGAATGCCGCAGGCAACAGGGCCTAAGCTCCTCTGGAGGTTTCTGTCAGGGTTATCTCACCCTTAACCTTTGGTTCAAAAATCTTATCCCATAAGGCAGTGGGGATTCAGTTTTCTGGCGCTGAACACTCAGCATTCACCAGAGTCCCGTTAGCGTGGCAGAACTTACGACGTGCACGTGAGGCTGATTAAATTGGGAGAAGCTATATATGATGCTAGAGTATTTGTGTGCTTTTAACACATGCCCACACGAATCCTTGAGCTCGGTGATTTCAATGCCCGTGTTGGGAAAGACTATGAGATCTGGAGTCCTCTTGGCCGCTATGGTATCGATACCATGAATCCTAATGGTCTTAAGATACTAGCGCTGTGTTCAGAATTTAATCTTGCTATCTGTAACACCTTTTTTTGCCATAAACTGAAGCACAAAGCTACTTGGATATTCCCACGTTCAAAGCATGGTCACCTAATAGACTTCACCATAATTCGAAAACGCGACCTTCGAAATGCATATACTGTTAGTGTCAAGCGCAGTGCTGAATGTGACACCGATCACAAGTTGGTGAGAGGAAAGTATAATTTATGAATCCGTAAAACAGTTCATCATAGTGGTGTTAAGGTGACTAGCCGTATTGATGTCGCCAAGTTAAAGTTGCCTTAACTTCAAAAGTGTATGGCGGAAAAGCTCGATAATCTTTCATTTGATGGTACATTGGTGAATTTTAAGACTCAGGTTTATTTTGCTGGTGCTTAAGTTCTTGGCCTTAAGAGGGATAACAAGGACTGTTTTGACGACAACAATCTTGAAATTAATCAGTTGCTGATGAATAAACAGAAAATTTATGAATCTTTCCTTCGTGAAGATCATTCTGATCATACAACTAATTTGCGACAATACAAAGAGATCAAAGCCACATTGCAACGTGAGCTAAGAAAAATGAAAAACCAATGGTGGATGAATATAACGGAGTTTGACATAAAAATTTCGAAAGAATTTTATGAACTCCTGCGCCAAGTATTTGGTCTTCCTACCTTTTCAATATTTCCCCTGATGTTGAAAGATGGTTCTGTTGTCATTAAGGACCCAGAAAAATATATTGAAAAGATGGCAAGATCACTTTACTGACGTGTTTTACAATTCCTCAGCTGATGCAGTTGATAGCCTACAACAACGTGAGATCATATTCAGAATGGATCGTTTGCCTAATCTGGTTGAGGTGCAGTTGGCTATCGCACAAATCAGCAGTGGCAATGCACCTGGTTTGGATGGTGTTCCGGTGGAACTTCTTAGGACTGGAGGTGTGAAGATTGCTAATGCTATCCGTGAATTTGTTAAGGAAATCTGGAAAGGTGCTCCTGTTCCACAGGATTGGATTGATGGTTTCTTGGTGACCATGTTTAAAGGAATGGGACAGAAAAATGCTTGTGACCACTACCGTGGGATTATGCTTTTGGAAGCTGCTGGGAAAGATCTCGCACGACTTCTATTAAACAGGTTACTGGAGGATGGTTGTCCTAATGTTATTCCAGAGTCACAAAGTGGCTTTAGGTTTGGCAGAGGAACTATGGATATGTTTTTTTCAGCCCGCCAAGTCCAGGAGTAATGCATTGGACAACAGATATCACTGTATCAAGTGTTTGTTGATCTAAACAAATCATTTGACACAGTTAAAATGGATGCTCTCTGATTAATCTTAGAGAAAGTAGGGTGTCCTCCAACCTTTGTTAGAATATTCAAGGAACTGCACAGGGCCAGGAAAGCTTGAGTCTCGTATACCGGGAAATTGTCTGATGAAATCCCAATGGACAATAGTGTCAAATAAGGTGATATTCCTGCCCCTATTCTTTTCTCTATATATTTTGCTGCTCTACTTGCTCATGCGTTTCGAAGTTGCGTTACGGGTGTAATGTTAAAGTTTCGAACCACAAGTCGCATTTTTAATTTTAGAAGATTTAATGCCAGAAACAAGTTGCATCATGTCTTGGTGAAGGAGTTACTGTATGTAGGCGATACTGTGTTTTTGTCGCACACAGAGACTGATATGCAGCATATAATGGATGGCTTTGCTGACACCTGCACTGCCTTTGGTCTGAGGATCAGTCTGTCTAAAACAAATGTGATGTACACTCCTGCATCGTGTCAGTCATACGTGGAGCCGAAAATCATCGTCTGTCGTGCTAGACTGGGAGTAGTTGATCCATTTGTATACCTTAGTAGTTCTCTATCAAGGGATGGCTGTCTGAACACTGAAATCCGCAGGCGAATCCAGAAGGCATCTGTGGCTTTTGGAAGTATGGAGAAGACAGTGTGGTTTGATCGTGGCATCACAGACAGGACTAACATCTGCGTTTACAAGACCTGTGTGCTAACCACACTGTTGTATTCATCGGAGACATGGACATTATATCAAAGGCACATTTAATGGCTTGCACGATTTCACCAACGTATCTTAAACATCAAGTGGCAAGCACATGTACCCGGTACTGAAGTCCCTGTGAGAGCATGTTGCTCTAGTGTTGAGATCCTTGTAATCAGATCTCACATGCGTTGGGTGGGCCACTTGGTTCGAATGAAAGATTGTAGGCTGCCAAAACTATTTTTTACAGGGGAGCTTTACAATGGAAAGCGCCCTCAACACAAGTCTATGAATGAAATTCAGGGACTCTATACAGCATAATTTGAACGTCTTACAAATCGACATCGACACATGGGAAGAAATTTGCAAAGGTCGAAGTGGCGAAATCTTGTACGTGAAAGTCGTGATACTCTAGAGAAAAGAAAGTAGGCCCACAGCAATCAGAAGCGACAGCTTCGAAAAGGTTTAATTGATGGTTTCAACCATGACACACAGAGCTGGAAATGCGACACTTGTGAAGGAGTACTTTTGTCAAAAGCTGGCTACATCAACCACCTAAAGTCGCACAAAACTCCTGGTCAGATAAACTTTGTACTACTTAGTCCGAAGCAAACGATCTATTTAACATTCAGCAACGTTTGCAAGTCTACTGCTTGTTTAAGGAGACATGTGGTTGTTCATAGGAATACCCTTAACCCTCCAGAGGAAGTCAACTCGATGGAAATTGCTCAATTTATAAGTCACATCTGCTTCAAGATAGATGTGCAAATCTGCGGCGGGAGTGCAGAGTCATCTTAGATGGCATGGACGGCAAAATTGGAAGAACTCAATGTGATGGCGATCATCTGGAAAAGTGCAGTAATTATATATATATATATATATATATATATATATATATATATATATACTAGCATGGGTGGCCGGCTTTGCCCGGGTAGTGCGAGAGATATGTTGAGCAAAAAAAAAAAAAGTGGTAAATGTTTTTTTAATTTGACCCCTATTATAACCTCTTAAAATTTATTGTTTTGGGATCAAATTAAGTTATTAAGTCAAATCCATGTCCAATGAACCTATATCTAAAATTTCATGTGTTTAGACCGAAAATTGTCGGAGGAGTTTGGTAGAGTTCTCAAAGGTAAAATCGTTGAACTATGGCCCCTTAATCGCCAAATTTATGGCCGAAAACCTATCACATCGATTTTCCCAAATCTCAGTACCCTGTATATCAAATGTCGTGTCTGTAGACTAAAAATTAACACAGTTATTGCGAAGGGAAATGTACACACACGGTCATACAGATACACACAGACAGACACTGTCCTTTTTATAGATATAATATCATTTCAACTCGGCGTTGGCCGCGTGTTTGGATGTGCATGTTCAGCAAAAAAAAAAGTGGTAGTCGGAAGGCAGGCTCGAACGCGTACGCAAAGGAAAAAAAGAACGGGGTGAAACCTAACGTTTATGCTGTTACGACCACCGCCAAACCGGAAGCGACATTTTCTAAAATTAAGGCTAGACAATCTAAAGGAGAGGATAACTTTAAAAATATCGGGGAAAAAATGACTCCCCCCCTGTAGAAAAGTGCCTAGTTGAAGGGGAAGATATTAATGTTTTTAGCCAATTTTTCGATATTTGTCGTATGAACTCAAAGCATAAAAGCATGAAAGGGAGATAATTACTGGGATTTTATTGAGAGCAGACGAGTGCCATACATTGTTATTACATATGTGTTTATGGGGGTAAAAAATAAGATTGCAATTAAACCAAGAACCAGTGAAGTTATTGCAAGCTTGGAAAACTCCTGGATTATAATAGAAAAATGCAAACATGAAAAGTAATATAGTTAAGCTTAAACATGGAAAAGTAAAGGACCAGTTGTTAAAACTGGAAAAGAAAAGAACAAGAAAGTCTATTTAAAGAATATAATAAATTTATAACTTAAAATATTGCAGCATTAAGAATTTTATAAAATAAATTCATAACATTATATGATCAATTGTTAATGCTGCAATATTTTCAGTTATAAATTTATAACATTTTTAATAGAATTTCTTGTCCTTTTCTTTTCCAACAAATAACTACTAGTCTTTTACTTTTCTGTGTTTAAGCTTAACCATATTGTTTTTCATGTTTGGTTGTTTTATTGTAATATATATATATATATATATATATATATATATATATATATATATATATATATATATATATATATACCGCCATATCGATAAATATTAGTAAGTATATACATTATATCGTTAGCAGTATACTGCGTATGCATTATGCACATAAACTCACGGGCGCGCGAATTACCAGGTGTTTTGTACAACATGAAAATAAACTGGAATCTTCGGATGATTTTCATCGCTCGCGTCATTATAGGAGCGACCAGACTCATGAAAAAGAATTTTTAAAACTACCTGGCAAATATACCCGGTTAACCAAGTATACAATTCACTTAATTAAATATGCCTCGGTTGGAATGTATGAGATAGAGGGTGAATGCTTGACATGTGGTATAATGCCTCATTTCAAGCTAAAACCAAATGATAAGAAAAAATGTTATATATTAGAGAAAGAAAGTACTCCGTATTATTGAGCAATTTTATATGACTATATTGAGGATAGAAAACTGATTGCATGCTATAATAAAATATTATCTGTGTTGTTTTATTATCATATATATATATATATATATATATATATATATATATATATATATACTAGCAGTTCATCCCGGCTTTGCCGGGGACCTATGTACTGTTCATGACTTGCCCTTTGTGTAAAACACACTTTATGTAAAATTTCAAATGTTGAGACCAAGATTTGTCTGAGTATTTTGGTGGAGACCGCGGAAATATTTTTTAAAACTTTGACCCCAATTTTAACCCCTTAACATTTATTGCTTTTGTCTCCAATCAAAATACAAAGTTTGAACCATGCTAAAGTTACCTACATCTAAAATTTCAAGTGTTTAGACCACAAATTGGCGAAGGAGTTTGGTAGAAGCGGCAAAGGTGAACTCTTTCAACCTGGATCTTTGGGTAATTTAACTATCCACCCAAAACTGATCAAAAGAGCTTAGCACATGTCTGAATATCCGTTATGTAAAATTTCAAATGCTTAGACAAAATGTGGCGGAGTAGTTAAAAACCGCAAAGGTTAAATCTTTTGAACTTTGACCCCTTGGCAGCTAAATTTTCGACCCAAACCGATTAATAAACTTGCCCTATCTCTGAATACCCTTTCTGCAAAATTTCAACTGTTCAGACAAGAAATTGGCTGAGTAATTTAGTAGAGACAGCAGAGGTAAAAAATGTCAACTTTGATCCCAATTTTGACCCATGAACATTTCATTTTTTGGGCTCAAATCAAATTATAAAGTTCGGCTTATGTTCAAGATACCACCATTTAAAATTTCAAGTGTTTAAATCCAAAATTGGTGGATGAGGTTGGTAGAGTTTTCAAAGTTTTTCAAATTGTTTAACTTTGACCTTTGACAGCCAAATTTATGCCCGAAAACTGCTGAAAAAGATTTTCCCAAATCAAATCTCGAATCTGTAGACTGAAAATTGACAGAAAACCCCTGACCTTGATGGAGGGGAGACAACATCTCGCTGCTATAGTTTCAAATGATCTGAAATAACAGCTAGAGAAGACTTGATTCCAAATATTTTTCATTTGTTATATCCCTCCTCTTTTTGAAATACGGTACGATTATAGATATCTCACTTATAAAATAATCCTTATACGCTGTGAAATTTACTTAATGTTTGAAAACCAAAGGGAGGATATATAACATATGAGAAATATTTGGAATCAGGTCTATCCTTTGCAGTCATTTTAGATCATTTGAAACAGCAAGTTTTTGTTTCATCTTCATCAAGGGCAGATATTTTGGCGAAGTATTAAATATTTTGTAATTCATATGCAAAACTAGGGAAACAAATCACTAGGATTGAAATATTGGTAAAGGTGCAGTATCTATCTACTCACAAAAATACAGTTTTCGACGGTGATGAAAACTGAAACAACAGTTACAATCACAGAAAACGACTCGATGATATGAATAAAATAGAGTTTTGAAAGTAAGGAATCACCTTTCCATATTAATTTAACGTACAATAATCACCCATTTAATGACCAACGTCGCTGTGAAATGGGTGCTCGTTTTACGTTAAATCAATATAGAAAAGTAATTCCCACTTGTTTAAACAGCAATGTGCGAATTCATAGGAAAATTTGACTTAACCCACTACACAAGGCTGGACATTAAATTTCCAACGAATATTCATTTGTTAAATTTGGATCAATAGTCGCCTAGATTTCGAACTTATAAAATTGCCAAAAGGTGGTACAGAGAGAGAGAGAGAGAGAGAGAGAGAGAGGGAGAGAGAGAGAGGGTGGAGAGAATAAGAGATGGAGAGAGAGATAGGCTTACATTAGACGTCTTAGACGCTTAGACAAAAGCTAAATAAGCTTTTGTCTAAGAGGTGCCCATCCAAGAAGTTATTATAAAGAATTATTTAGCAATAAGTATGTTCAAATATACATACACGTATACATTTAATCCTAAAGGAATACCAAAAGTGGGCAATGTTCGGCTGTCACAAGATTCTTATTCCTCGGACACAAGTCATTTTAATTTAAAACCTAGAATTCAAACCTACCCCCAACTTCTGTCCTCGTCAAGAAATGAACCCTATTTACCACACAAACATGCGCGTGCGTATATATATAATGAGGAGACTTTTCCCATTTTGTAGACGAATCTCGCTAGATTCAGCCACTCTGATGAGTCGTACACGACGAACCACGTGTCAGTGGAAAACTATATTTTAAAAATAATATATATATATATATATATATATATATATATATATATATGTGAACAAATGATTAAAAAAACGTGTTAAAAAACATCTTGAAAAAGAGTTTAACACATATTTACTTTTAAAAAGGAAGCACAAGATAAGTGGATGGTCCTTAATCCGCGGAGTTTCGAAGAAATACTCTCCATCTCATCAGAGGGCAGGAATTCTTGCCCTCTGATGAGAAGGAGAGTATTTCTTCGAAACTCCGCGGATTAAGGACCATCCACTTATCTTGTGCTTCCTTTTTAAAAGTAAATATGTTTTAAACTCTTTTTCAATATGTTTTTTAACATGTTTTATTAATCATTTGTTCATATTATAAGCTCTATTACCTTTTCGGTTTTATTGAGCTTTTACATCTGGTTGAGATTACTTTACTTGTAAATATTAACTCTTTAATATTTATAGTATATTTTAAGTTTACCATTTTGATTACCTTAGTAAACTTATTATAATGTATATATATATATATATATATATATATATATATATATATATATGTATATATATATATATATATGATAAATTTTCTAGTACATAAAAGCTGATGGTTGAATATTGTTAACCTATGTTCAATTTTGAATCGCGTACCTATCTCTATTAATTCTAACCGTCGCTGCACGTCATAAAATATAAGTTTATACCATATAACAACAGTCCGAATCGCAGTTTTGAGAGAAAGTGAAACTGAGGACAGCGAGGCATACAAAAAAATATAATATATGTATTTATATGCAAAACAAAGGGCACGTAACTCCTATATCGCCTTGGTATTGAATTACATAAAAAAAACAGGATTTTATACCTCGATAAAAATTAACAGCAGGTCTCATTTTAAAAGCGATAAAAACAGTGCATAACATTTTACAAGGCTTCGTAATTTAGTGGTAAAACACCGGAATGTGTAGTTGTGTGTTAAAACTTGCCAAAAAGTTTAGTCATGCTGACGACGACTGATAGCTAGAAATAGGCGTGTCAATCGATATCTTTTATGCACATACAAATATTTAAATATTAAAAAAATATATGCATCCCGTAAATAAGAAGGCCCAAAATAAAGGGCACGTAATTCCTTCATCGCATATATAGCGACATTTAATGCGTTTATATAGCGACATTTAGCGCATATATAGCAACATTTAATGCGTTTTAAAACTAATGATGTCTCTTAAAATAAAAAACAATATATATATATATATATATATATATATATATATATATATATATATATATATACCTCTCACACTTAAAACGATCACTCCTTCTTCACTGGGCATAAATGGCTTTGTAGCCATTAACCGTTACGAACACTATTAACCACCAGCTATCCGTCAACAGAACACAATTTTACACATTCCTCTAACGATGTCTTGACAAAACACGATAAGCAAAAATATAGCGACATGATTCGAAGAGAAAAATGTAATTATGAGACATTTATTAATACCTTGTTATATACACAAAAAACATCATCAGAAAAAAAAAATGAAAAGAAAAAAGATATAACTAAACAAAAGCTTTCTGATTTTTTTTTATTTATTACGTGGAGGTCACCACTTATTAAGGCCCGGACACCACTCGAGGATAAGGGTTATTGCATGTCCACTAATCAATGGGATACTATCATTTAACAATGTGTGTGTATATAAACAATATATATATATATATATATATATACATACAATTATATATATATTACATACATACATACATACATATATATACATACACATACATACATATAAAATGAGCAGTACGTCCTACGTTTGTATTTTTGTGGATGGTTTGTACTAAAATATTAGATCATCTTATTTTCATTGTTTACTAATTTAGATGAGCGGATTTCTCCATTCACATAAGCCAATATATATGATTATATATTGCCGCTTAAACCTTGATGATAGATTCATTGTAGTTTTCAATCCATCGTTTTTCTCTTACTTTCGCTCACACGTACATGGACGCAGGCGCATACGATGGATTATTTACGTACACACACACACACGCACACACACACACACACACATATATATATATATATATATATATATATATATGTGTGTGTGTATGTATGTGTGCGTGTGTGTGTATGTATTGTATTGTATTTAATCAAATTAATTCGTGCAAATGTGTTATCAGATCAGCAAATCTCATGTGTTCAATTACACAGGAAAAGAGAAAGATTTAAAAAGAAAAAATGAGAAAGGGATGAAAGGGGTTATTGAATAAGAATGTTAAGGGGTGACCGGTTAAACATTTGTGGGAGAAAAAAAAAGGGCAACCAATAGAGAAACAGATGACAAAGCCAGCGGAGAAAATAAGAAAATATAGACAAATAATGAAATAAAGGAGATTAATTAGAAAAGAATAGAGAGAAAGAGAGAACACAAATAGGTCACATAGAAATTGGAAAAGAATTGATAGAAGACGAAAAGGAGATTTGCTTAGTTTGATTGCTTTTGTTTTCGTATATGAAACCTTTTTTTTTTAATCATTTAACGTCGAATTTTATTACACAGGGTGGAACGATACATTTGTCGCCCGAAGGAACACAACACTACAGCTTTATTTTAAAACTTTTATTGAAAACAAATCCAGCTAACTTGATTTCGTTGATATCTATTCAATGTAGCCGCCTTCAGCCTCAATCACGCCTCGATGCAGGTTCGGAACTAAGAGCCTGCCTTTTTCACGGTAGCTAGGCGAATACTCGGCGGATGACGGCGATCATTCTGGTTTTGGTGTTATAGGTGATGTCGGTTATATTCTCAATATATGACCCAACGAAGTAGTCCAACGGGTTTAGGTCGGAGGAGCGGGGGCAGTGAGAGAAAGGTACAAAATCGTGGTACTCCTTCTGAGGTGAAGCCTGGTTCTCTTTTGACTTGCGGGCCGGCGCAACACCAATATCTGCCAGCGGCCACCTGATAGCACCAGAGGATCACCACACTCTTCAACACATCCTCATATACTTTGGTGTTAACTTTCAAACCAACTTCAAAGATGTGAGGTGGCATGTTGTGTCCCTCACTTAAAGCCACACCAAAGACCATAACCTTGGCCGGAAACTTCGTTTAGTTGTGCTCCCAAGCATTGAACCGTCCGGATTCGAATTTTGATAGCGCTGGCAATAGTCCTGCTGTCATAACTTGGATCGGTAGAGAGTATAGGCTGTAGCGCGGCGTCTTCGATCTCACTCGTTCAATATTGTGTCACTTTTGGACATGAGAGAGAGCTCCTATCGAACAGACCACCAATTAGTAGATGTACTGCATCAAAAAATATAACCGGTTTTCATCAAACGGAAATAGAATCATGGTGTCTTTTCTAATGCGACAGTTTTATCGTTCCGCTCTGTATTGGTGAAAGTATGGTTAATATTCCCAATTATTTCATTTATCTTTCGTGGATATATGAAAGGAATAAATGTAACATAGCTGCTGACCTTGGAGGTAGCGGCAGCTGCATAAAGATATGAAAATGACCAAGCCAGCTGTGCGAAGTGACGTCACACCAAAGACAAAAAATGTGCGGCCGGGGAAGTGGTGTTCGAGATGTAACGAGGGAACTTTTCGAGGTAAGCCTGACATCACAGCAAGAACAAAAAGTCTCACACGGCAGGAGGAGGAGAAATGAACTGTTTAAATATTTAGAAAAAAAAATGCGTTGTTTGAAATACCAGAAATAGGGGCTTTTATGAAAAAAGAAAACATGCGTTGAGTTTTCCCCCCTATCTTTTGTTTCCTTGTGAGGGAGTCTACACCGTGCTTAGTCCGTTAAAATGTAATGACACCGTAAAAAGATGTACGATGTTATACAGATACTATATCAGGACCATAGCAGTAACTGTGAGACCTTTTATAAAGAGTAGAACTGGGAGAAATATATTTGATGGATTCACAGTTCCCAAATTTCCCAACACGATATCGGATAGATTCTATGTCATATCCACGACAGATTATATATCTGTCGTTTTAGTAAAGCCGGCTTAATCAATGTAACCCTCTCTGAAACATTTTATTGCTCCAAAATACAAGATCAGTTGTAGGGTTGATTTATATTTGAAAAAAATACACTTCAATCCGTATAACTTTGTCATTCTCAAATACCAAATATCTTAAAATTTGTCGATCATTTTTACCCTCTCTTACAGTGTTTTTTATTTGTTATACCGAATATATTTCTAAACGTTGTTTACCACTAGCTCTCTCTCTCTCTCTCTTTCTCTCTCTCTTTCAGTACTATTTCTTTCCCCGTTACTCTCATCTTGTTTATTAACAGTCGAAAGTAACACAGAAAGAAAGATTAAAATTAAGTGCATAGTTAATATGAATGAAAAGTTCTACTCATCCAGTTTATGATCTAATGCTCAGCATCTCGCATTCGTATCTTGTGGAAGATAATGTAAATAATTTGAAGATGCTAAAACAATTAGACAATAAGCTGCCAGCATACTAGTAGCAATATATGCGTGAAATTCATTAAAAAAAAAAAACAAAGAAAAATTAACTGAACATAACTTTCAACTCGTTATTTAAACCTGAAATCCGTTTTCGCCATGTTAAGAACTGCCTTCTAAATAGAAAACCATTTGTAATCTGAGGAAGGGCGGATGCCACGGTTTGAATTAATTACCTGGCAGTCTTCGCCTCGGCATCTTTCGGCTGCTTAGGTAATCTATTAGAAAGATGCCGATTCGAAGATTGGGTTGTAAATTTGATAAGTACCCAAAATATTTACAACCAAAGGGAGCGTCACTATTACACTCGTAGTTCGATATATAAAAAGCGAGATGGATAGGAGATAGGCAGGGAGAAAAATACACAGCTTATGCAGAAAGGTGATGATTTGGGATTTTTACAGAGACTTCAAATACCTTTTTGCTAATCCAAACAAATTAATCCGAACTCACAATTTCACCGCTTGTAACTGTTTTTCATGTCTTACATTTATTTCTCGCCATGAGCATTCTAATCCAGAGTGAGGGAGCCTGACCAAAATCTACCAGAGTATTTTCATCACATGTGATCAAGGGCTAAGGAAGCTCGTTTTTCTCTAATTAATTCCCGTGCAAATTGTGCATTGCTATTTAGCGGTATGTATGTGGCTATAGAAATTCGAGAAATTGTAAAACTTAAGTAATAAAAATACTGGATTGTGTCCTCTTAAAATCTGGTTTTCAGTTTGTAATCACCGTAACAAGTATGCATTTATTAAAACTAGAATTTATTTCGTCTATTTATTGAGAAGTGTTATGTCAAGGAGTAACGACAACAGAGAATGCGTACACGAGAAAAATCTACACGCGCAAATAATGTGGATTTAATTGAACAAGTTGAACTGACAGATGGACAAACAGACACATATAATTATTAGGCTAAGAAGAAAGTTGCATTTTGATTTCAAATGATGTATTTTCAAATAAGTATTCCTCAAAATACCTTTACTTTATATATCATTTTAAAGAGCGTTTTTCGCTCTATCATATCGTTTGAATTACAATAACTTTAAAACAATTACCCAAACTGGAAAAAAAAATTACCCAAACTGGAAAAAAAAAAAATTACCCAAACTGGGGAAAAAAATATTCGTGTAACTATCTTATTTCAATTCAAGCTAGACCGAAAAGCTACTGAAACAGCTGGCGACATCAACAAAACGTTTTCTCCAGAAACCACTACTGAACGCACATCCCGATGGAGATTTAAGAAAAGTCGTGGGGCGACGGGAGACTTGAAGATGATGAACGTAATGGACGCGATCGGATGTTGACAACGGTCAATTAAGAGCCTTAGTCGAAACCAATCCACGCACAACTGACTTTTGACTTTGTATATGCGTACATACATATTTCTGGTCGTAACAAATAATGCTAGAGTGTTATAGGTTTTTGTTTCGATTCTAAATGATAGCACCCAAAGCCATATTTTCATTTTTGAAATCACTACTATATATTTCGGAGAATATAATAATCAATAGGTTTGGGCGCTATACTAATAAATACGAAATCTGTATCCATTAAAATATATTTAAGCGTATTTTACTACCGTGCAATGTCGCACGATTTGCTAGTATATGTATTTCTTTCTCTCTTATATATATATATATGTATATATGATGATGATTGTAACGTCTTGTCAAACGAGTGCCCATCCCTCAGACATGAGCCCAAAAATGAATTGCATCGCCGCAGGACCATTTTTATAGACAAATGCCTGAGGGTGTATCTACACACAGATGATGTTACAGAGTCTTAGTTTTGTACGACAGCTAAGTCTCTCTCTCGGTTCAAAATGTTGAGATCCAGCAACAAGCAAGATCAAGATAGCCAGCAACAAGTTAAACTGCAGACCAGCTTAATGTGGGTACTGGTCCTCCGCTTTATGTTTTTTAAATCAGAAATTTGTTTCTCTAATAAAGGTTGCCTTCACCACGGCTTACGGGAGCCCTCTCCAACCCAGCACACACATACATACACAAACACACGTTGCTAGTTGGCTGTTGACCCCGAAAAAGGGTTCATTCGCCCTTTGAAAGGTATTGTTTTTAATCCTTCAGGGAGAATAGCCGCCCTCCTCACCAAACAAGTCTGGCGGGGGAACCAGTTTAGTCGCCGGTGACCCGACTATGAGGCAGGTAGTACTAGGTTACATGGTACCAGTAGCATATGACATGACCTGACTATTATATATATATATATATATATATATATATATATATATATATATATATATATATACTAGCAGTTTATCCCGGATTTTCTCGAGCCCTATTTGGGCAAGAGTTTGATAGAGTTTTCAAAGGTCAAACCGTTGAAGATTGGCCCTTGACAGACAAATTTCTTGCCGAACACGGATTAATTTTTTACCTCCAAATCTCAATACCTTTATGTCAAATCTCGAGTCTGTAGACTGAAAATTGACAGAGCAATTTTTTAAGGAAATATACAGACAGACACACAGACACTTTTACTTATGTATATATATATATATATATATATATATATATATATATATATATATATATATATATATTTATTTATTTATTTATTTATTTATTAAAGTGGAAATCTAAATCACACAATATTGTCGGGGATATTTTCTCTGCCTCCAAAAAGACTGTGGTCTTGTATAAATAACTACGTATTTTAATATTTTATGTGATGTTCCATGCTCTTTGTAATACCGGAAATGCAGTGCAAGTTTTGGATCGGTAAGTTTTATTAAGGCTCGTTCTCTAATAAATGTTCCTTGTGGTAAAACCACTGTTTTGTTTTTTAGTGACTGAATGCACACAATTTATAACTACAGATGATCCTCGAAAGTGTTAAGAAACATATCATTTTTAATCGTTGTGCAGTACGTCACACATAGTCGGTTTCACACCAATAATTGCAATCTGGGAAGCTTCACAGGTGTTAGATAAATAATATCTTAATTTTTTTTAAGATACATGTTTTCGCACGATTCAAGTTCAAGGTAAGTAAGTACAGTTGAACAGAACTTTTTTTTTCATCATTCTAAGGGAGACGATTATTATTATTTAATTGAAGTTCTTTCTATAAAAATCAAACATTATTTTATGTTTTCAGGTGTCTATAACCTACATTTTACTCATTCTACGGTAGAAAAAGAGATGTCCGAACCATCTTAAATACCGCATGTTACGCGTTTTAAAACCGCAATTCCATTATCTCTCCGCCATTTTTTTTTTTTAATGGAGAAGTTTTTTCGTCTTTAATATATGACAAGGCGACAAGTTGTTTTTCTATCGTTGAGATAAGAGCCAGGATAGCATGTGTGTTATAATCGCATAGGGAGTAAAAAGGAAACGCACTGTAAAAGCGACGCTTTGTTTGTTCGATTGTGAAACGAAAATGCACCGACTACAGTTTCATGCGTGTTTTATCGGAATGTTTATCGCATCTCACACCAAAATGGATTAACCGATGACCAGAATTGATAAGTCGCACTCCCTGGTTGTTATCGATCTGCGTTTATCTGAATAGATTTTGATCAATGATTTCACAATCAGCAACGATATATTATTGGTTTATTTGCTTCTGATAATGTTGTTTACTTTTTATTAAAGTATTATCTTTATTTATTCTGTTTCATTTCATCCATACGTAATGTTATTTTAGCATTTTCAATTGTTTTCCTAATGATTTCCGTTGATTAGAAAAATAAATAAAATGGATGAATGCATGCAATAGATAAAAAAAAAACAAGGAAAGAAAAAAATTAAATGATTGAATCAAATAAAAAGGGAGAAAACATGATCAAAAGATAAAAGAGAAATGGTGAAATTAACAGAGACGAATAAGTAATTACCAGGCCTTTATCAATAGAAAAAAGAAAGGAAAGAAAGGAAATACTTTTGAAATCGAAGAAATAATCAAACTAATACAAACAGAAAATTAATAAATAAAAGAAAAATGGGCGCTTCTACACCATTAGGACGAAATTTTGTAGTCGATAAATGGAGCTTTCAGATTTAAAAACAAAACAATGGTTTCTACTGATTTTTTGTGAATTCTAAGAAATCATAATGGTAGCTTCCAAATTATGCAGTCGAAATTACCTGACTGTTCCTGAATTATTTATAAAACAACAACTTTAATCGTGTAAGCAGGCGAAAATTGCGGCCATCTTCTTCAAATCAAAACGGAAATTTAATTCCCTTTTGAACTTTTCAGTGTCTTACAATTATTTCTAGCAAATTCTATAATTTTTCTTTAATAAATAATTTCTACCTTATCGATTTTCGTAAGTTTTTGATATAATCATCTTATAAATACGAAGAATGCGTATTAATTTCATGAGAAATTCAGTTTTGCGATTTCCAAAATTTCGTCCTTATGTAGAAACGCCGAAAAAGTGAATGAAAGACGGAAAAAGAGAAACGCAGTGTTGTATTATTTGTATTAATCAAACCACTGTTCTCATATTGTGTATTATTTCACTACGTTTCGGCCGATGTAACTTCCGCCCGTCTTTATGCGTATCTTTTAAAAGTCTGGAATCTTTCTGTGGAACTGAGGAATCTGCAAAGAATTTCGAACGGAAACCTTTCTTTAATTTGCGGATGTAGCATGCTGTTGGCCAGGGCCACGTACAAGTCTTAATTCGCAATTCGTATTGCCTGCACTTAGAATTGAACCTTCATCATGCAGAAGATTGTACCTTACGACAACATTTTACCTACTACTTTATCTGTTTACGCAATTTTCTGCTACATTTAAAGGAACATCTTGTGAATGAAAGTTTATATTATTCCAATCTGTGATCATATTTCGGAGTATGTGTGCTCCCCTTCTTCGAGAATAAATCAGATTTTCATGAAACATAGATAAGTCAATGATATGAATTGGTGATCAGATATGGTTTTGTTCAAAAATGTTGTGATAGATTAATAACTAGGGCTGTGACAACAGCATATTATTTTCATTGTTTTGACTTAAGTGTATATCCGTTAATATCTTATATGTCTTTATATTGAGTGATGTGGTTATCGGTTGATTAACTGTGTCTAACTGTGTCCGATATATACTCGAGACTCAAAATAATTAAAAGAATATGCTGTTGTCATAGCCCTTAGAATAACCTAGTTTTGAGAAAATCAGAAGAACGATGTCATAAAGGAATTTCTGTACAGCGTTATAACAAAATAACAAAATAAAAGAAAATGAAATGCATTAATAATGCAGCAAGAGGATAACCGTACAACGAAATTCAAAAGTAAACAATTAAAGTAACTTCAATAACAAAAACTATTAATACGTTTTAATTAAATACGATAACAAAAACTATTTATACGTTTTAATTAACTTCAATAACAAAAACTATTAATACGTTTTAATTAACTTCAATAACAAAAACTACTACTACGTTTTAATTAACTTCAATAACAAAAAATATTAATACGTTTTAATTAACTTCAATAACAAAAACTATTAATACGTTTTAATTAACTTCAATAACAAAAACTATTAATACGTTTTAATTAACTTCAATAACAAAAACTATTAATACGTTTTAATATATTCAATAACAAAAACTATTAATACGTTTTAATATATTCAATGACAAAAAATATTAATACGTTTTAATTAACTTCAATAACAAAAACTATTAATACGTTTTAATTAACTTCAATAACAAAAACGTGCCTTATTCAAAAGTGGTTGTATTTGTTAACAAATAATTGTTTTACACTCAACTCAATCCCACTACTTGGCACTTATTGATTAAACGTGAACTCGTTCATCCCTTACGAATAGAAGACAGCTTACATCGTTGACGTCGACTATTGTATGAACATTTTAATTGTGTCGTTAAGAATAACGAGAGAAATACATTTAGATAACATACCCTTCAAAATATTGAGTACTAGCAGGGTCTCTTGACGTTGCTCGGGATTGAATGATGATGGACGAATGTTTCACACTCCCATACTTCTATTGCCATCGAAATCAGTAGAATCTGCCATTTTCTTTCAGTCAGTCGATTGATTGACTGCTCTAGTTGGTACCCCCTCGCGTTGCTCCGGAAAAAAAGATTCACATGCCTCCACGTAGTGACTTATTCATCAATACATTGAAGTCTACATTGCACTGTAATGCATCCACTGTTGATTTATATATATCGATGACTTCGTTCAGTCTCGAAAGACAAAGGATACCCCCTGTCGAGGCAATTGCGCGTGTAATTGTCTGACAAGAGTTGCGTAATCCCCAACCACACCTCTCCTGAATCGGTACTGCTTGAGTGTAGTTCCAAGACGACTGGAAAGAATGCCAGGATAAGCGGAGAGCACATACAACAGCTGGAAATTCCAAATGGTCACCCATTTAGTACTGACCAGGTTCAACGTTGCTTAACTTCCGTGATCCAGCAGGAGCAGATATGTCAGCGTGATTATGCCGTTCTATATAATGGCTTGAATTAAAGTTTAAAATGCAAAAGTCAAGTATCATGCTTCAATTGTGTTCAAAACAGAAACATTCATTTTGAACGCACTCTAGTCATATCAAAGAACTTACTGTTGATTTTATATGCCTGCTCTTACTACTTGAGCGGTTATAATGGCTTGAATTTTAGTTTAAAATGCAAAAGTCAAATATCATCGTGCAATTGTGCTTTAAACAGAGGCATTCATTTCGAAAGTGGCCCTGTCATATATAAAAAGCTATTGTTGATTTTATATGTCGCGCATTTTAACTTTTGTGACAATATAAACATTCCAAATGCACTTATGATGTTAAGCTGTGTAAGGTTTTAACTTTGGTAAAACTCGCCTGTTCTTTCTTTTATCGAATTATTTTGATTATCGATTATCAATACCTATCGAAGACATTACGATACTAAATCTGTGTAAGAGCACCGTAAGACACATAAAGTATTTTCGTGTCAAATTTCATGAAAACCGGCCCCACAGTTTTGGAGTCCATAGGGAACGAAATCTCATACACACAAAGTTCCTTTTATATAATTGTAGAAATTTCTGTCATATATGTGAATGCTGCAGCTCGGGTTATTCATTTGTCTTGGCAGATTACACAATCGACTCCGCAGTTTGTTTCAGATGATATCTATTCGTCTCTACATTCTCTTACGTAACGACGACATTTTGCTGGCCTGTCTCTATTGTATATTCTGTTTACGGGAGGTGTAAACTTGACCTACAATCCGTAACTGCTTCCCTTGTAAAACATTTGAATAATGAACTCGTTTAGCTTAAACCACAGAACATATTTATTACTTTCTCCTCCTTTGTGTTAAAACTAGTGATGGGCCGATTCCAATATTTTTCCGGATTCCGATACAATTACCGATTCCGTACCAAATTCCGGATTCCGATACTATTACCACTTCTGACTCCAATTCTTTATAAATCTCTAAATATTTAAATATAGAGTGGTTATTTCCCCCGATTTTTGTAAAAAAAAAAAAAAACGTGTTAAATATTCAGATATTTTCCTAACCATAAAATTACATTTATGGAGGATGGTCTATAGATTTTAGCTTTACTGGTATTTTAAAATCAATAAACGTTTATTATTTTATCATTATTGCCAACAATGACAGATTTTTCTTTAAACAAAATCAAATAAAACATATTTGTCGATTTTTCCGATTTCTTATTCCGTTTCTGATTAATCGTCTCAACGCTAGTTAAAACCCAAGCTGAACAAAGTTTATTCCTTAGAACATTCCATCTGTTGTACTAGATACTATGAGTCCGATTCCGAACTGATGACCATCTTTAAGTCTACTGTAAACAAATACTTATCGAGTCGTTCTCTTAGAAAATCAATTAGTCTTAAGTAATCTTCTACTCATTCAATATGTGTTTCTAATCCGCTCGTGACGGTGATCATCATTAAATCCTCAAACATTTTAACCGTTATCCTGCAATGCTCTCAAGTCTTGATAATGGCAATCCATAAAAAAAGAGGTTTCCAAGTACTGACGTCAAATATTGTACGAATACTGTTGCAACGTTACACACGTCTTCACAGCCGTTAACATGTAGACACTAGGGACCCAAAACGTTGTAGCAGAGTACGTTGCAAGGAACATAAAGCAAGTAATAACTCGACTCTTTCTTTTTTTACAACATTTATTTCAGGATACTTTCTCGATTAAAATATGTAATCTTGCTCCTCTTCCCTTATCTTTGTCTTCCCAAAGGTCCTCGTCTGTTTGTACACGCGTTATTTTTATAGTCTTTTCTTTTCCTCTACCGTGACGGACTTTCTACACGAATTCACATTTACACAGGCGAGACTGTGCTATGTTACATCGTGACTGTCTTTAAAAATAATAGTACACACATTCACTTGGATAAAATACGTTTCTTTAAATTATAAACAAATTTCATTCAGCTGTTTCTGATTTTTGTAAATCAAGGCGCACATGTCCACACAGCTAAAAAAATAATAATAAATAACCTAACGCGCCTGATGATTGCGCAATTAGCATAAAGCCGTTCTCGATTGTAGCAACTATTCGTTTTATTCTTTTATTAATATAAATCGCTCGTAACAATTCATGAAGCCACTTTATGTAAAGAGCTAACAAGAAAGAACGCTGATTATTGTAAAGACAGGAGATGCGTACTAACCTCTAGACCAACGAGTCAAACAAGCTGGGACAATAGAAAAGAAAAATTGATCAGAAAATACCGAGGAAAACATGCTATAATACTCTCTGCAGAAAAGTCTTGGATAAGCAACATCACGTCTGTGAGGGAGATATTGCAGTGAATAAAGAAATTGTGGGGCAATCAAATTACATATACGTTTCTACAATTTATCAAGAGCCTTCAAATGAGACACAGATTCTCTAGCCAAATATAACAACAGCACTCCATAAATGCCCTGATAGAAGATTTGAAGAGATAGTCAATAGACATGTGCTACGAAGTCAAGGAAGGTTTATGATAAATACTAAGGAATGTGGTTTCATTGCTGTGGTTTGCGATTCCTCTCTTAGACACGTCTTTGCTTGACACTGACACTGGCAGAAGCAAAACTATCAAATCACAGCGGATCCTGAAACAGATTACTCATGGATTATCAGCAGAATCTTAATACTAATACTTCAAGTGTAGCTGTCCATGGCTTTTTTCGTATAAGCCAGAAATCTGTTGCCAATCAATCAGAAAACTTAGTGACTGTTAGCAGCACCAGACTTTTCTTAGTCGGTCCAATGTTGGTCTTCCACCCTGGCATTACCTTCTTTGTTTTTACGAATGTTGGTTTCTTACCGGTCGCTCGAGACATCCTTACTGAGGAATCCTGATGCGGTCGCCGATGATTATCTTTATCCAACCAGATTGCGTTCTTTTTGGAGCTGGGTTTCACCACTTTCTGGCGTTGCAGCAGCTAGCAGCAAGTAAAATTTGTATTGATTGTGCTTCTGTTCGCTTGAATATATACTGAATTATCTCCCTTAGATTTATACAAAAAATGAAGTTCTACTTATAATATAGACGATGAAATACAGACATAATGATGGGTATTGTTATATTTAATAATAGCATGGTTACCCGTCTTTGCTTGATTGCAATAACAGAAAAACGTTAAATATTCTTTGTAACATCTTTTAAGCCCGCAACCTTTCTTTTTCTCTCTTTATTATTCTCTCTATTTCATCTTTTCCTTCCCTCATCTCCCTCTTTCCTCCCTGTTTCTCATCTTATCCCTTCCTTTATCCCCTCCCCGATTCTTATCTTTCTCCCTCTATTCACTTATAGACTCTTTCTCTCTATCAACCCGTCTCTTTATGACAGGTACCATTTTATGATGGGAAAATGGCTGAAAAGATCGACTTTCCGTCTAATTTGTATATTTTCACCCAGAAAATAATCACTATTTCATATTACGTTCTTATTCTCTTCGCGAAAATGGGGGCATGAATATAAAAGCTTTTTGGGTGTTTTGGCTATTTTTTTCTGTTTTACTTTTAATTAGACAAAGACAAACAGGCAACTGTTTTTTAAATAGTAGATTATTGAACCATTTTGTGAATGTGATTAAACCTTTATATACTCAAAACTCTTTTGCAGAATTTTCTTTTGGAGTCATACTAACCAGTGACTAATAACATAATATGCACTTATAAGAAGAAAAAAAACATGTGATGTCCTTACACTTGTGTGAATAGGTAGATTATCATCTATATCAAATTTCATGTTCTTAGGTTGTAGCTATTCGTATATATTTGTATATATTTGTATGTATTTGTATTATATGTTTATGCTTTTATTTCATGTTCTTAGGTTGTAGCTATTCGTATATATTCGTATATATTCGTATGTATTTGTATTATATGTTTATGCTTTTATCCCACTTGGGGAAATTAAGACCTCCTGGAGACATGCGTTTAATAATTACAACATAATTGTCGCGCGCTACTAAGCGGTTGGTCTAAGATTGTTTCAATATAATTGCTTAACGTCGAGAAAATTTAGAAAAGTACTTGTATGGGTATCTTTTAATGGAGGCTTCAAGCAACAAAAACACATATATAATGCGTCTCTGAAAATATATAAATAAAAATATAACTTATGTCTGTGAGAAATAAATCATTTTGAGTTGCCGTTTAAAGTTTAATTGGCTTAATTTTCAGTCTCTAGAGAGGACGGATACTTGTAAATCAATGGTTACGCAAGTATTACCGTGTCTCCACTGATCAGGAATTGGATACTATGTCAAGTAGATGCCCATAACGACAAGAAAAACTAATAAGCAACGAAAGATTGGCGTTGTTACTGAATTTTCCTTCTCCTATTGATATGTTCAGGAAAAGTATAGATTTTTGAAGTAGCTGAGTGGCTTTGGCTACTGTAATCGAGTAATACAATCTTGAAAGTCTTATTAATGAAAAGTTTTCGTAGTTGTAGCTGGTAATATGCTTAGTTACGTTGAGACATCGGTTCTCGCCAGATCACCGAAGTTCAGCAACGTTGAACCTGGCCAGTACCAGATGGGTGACCATTTTGAAAAGTGAGGCGCTGTACGTACCGCGGTTGGGAAACTGGTGCGGTCTATCATTCTCTCGAGGGTAGATGGGCCTCTCTTAAGCAATAGTAGGAAACCTACCTCATAATTACGTCACGATAAAAAATACTCTTGATAGCCCTGGCGAAGCATCAAGTATTCGGCTAGGGACAAGATTTGAATTACACTACAAACTTGTGTAGTGAGTTCAATAAATAAAAATAAAATAAAACAAATAACGACGAATTTAAAACAATTTTTAGCAAATTGTTTTTTACTTATTAAACCTAAAAAGAATTGATTTAAAAATTCAGATTTTTTTCAATGCAAGTTCATCACACAACTAAGTGTTTCGTTTTGTTTTTTTCTGATTATTCTTTATATAAATTATAAAGGAACAGACTTAAACTTGCACTTTTTTTAAATTTTAAAATGAAGCTATAAGAAAAAAATTACAGTCTCTTTTCAAAATGTCTTTTTTTAATTATAAAATAAAATAGACAATTTGAAACTGTAAGCAGAGAGCCATGTTTTTTTGAAAGGTTTTGAGGTGGAAGTGGTTTTAATGATTTTTATCTGATAAAAAGCGAATATAAAGGAAGATAATTCTTTTCTCATTAATAATTGTTTGCGGTGATGATGCTTTTGTGATTCTGTACGTACGGACAAGTAAATTAATATTTAGCTCGGTAAAAATATTATAACACAATTGATATACACAAAAGCTTCATGGAAAATGACGATTAAAACAATACAATAAAATAATAAATTAAGCCGGATGCTAGCAACTATTTTCACAGTTCCATTGCAATACGTCTGTCACTGATTTTAGTACTTCACGAAAGCTTTTCACTTTACGTAGTTTCTCACTTTCGTATCTTAATTTTTGCGTGCATTTTTCTCGGAGGTTTTCTCTTTCTCCCTGTTAGAGTTACCTTTTATGTCTCTAATAAATTGCCTCCCAATGAGGCAAGAGTTAGATACGAGGTAAATCCAGTTTCTCTAAAAATGGATCTACAATCGGACCACAAATCAAAATCATTACACTCTAGGAGGACTCTTCTAACACTGACCGATAACAAAATAAAGTGTAGTACCAGATCAAGTAACCCACTTTGCTCCTAACCGAAATATCTGTGTATTTAAACCTCTTCGGATACAACGGAATTGCGTCACTCTTGCTGCATTGATAATTTCAGAAACAACCTTACAGATGGTCTTCATTATATCTAGAGATAGGAGTCCACAACAGCTGACAGTGAAAATAAATTGCATCGTGGAAAGAAATACCTACTTGACATTGTCGACCGCTTCGTTTGCATGAATTGACATTATCTCCGTATGTCTCCTGTAAAACACTTTCCTGTTTCATTTGGGATATCTTATCGTACATGTTGTTGTCGTTTTTTTATCTTTACAAAATTCAGAGACAAATTAAGATTGATTAAATAAACTCATACGGTAAATTAAAACAATATAATTAAAAAAACAAATTACTTCAAGTGCCTTCTGCAACTAATGTGTGTTACATTCGTCACGTTCGAGAATTATCAACGCCGGACCTCGTTCGAATATTGTACTGTCAGTTTCATTTGTTGAGAAGAATGAACACGCATTTTCATGGAAATCTGAGACGATAGGAAAAAATTAGGTTTAACTATTTATTAACTAATGATGCCCAAAACGAGGATTACTTACTCGGTGTCGAAAGGAATGCGAGGCCTTTGAATAGGTCATGGGCGGACTCGTAAGAATGCAGTCGAAGTTGGATTTTTAATCCCTAAAGAATCAACAGATATTCTGAATATTACAAGGCATTAGAATAAGGGGTCACCAACGCAACTGTCGAAATCCTATGAGTATTTTATCTTCCGACTCCGCAATAAGGCCGAAACTGAATTCATTCACACACACACGCGCATATATATATATATATATATATATATATATATATATATATATATATATATATATATATGATGAAAATAATGGAAATAGTATTCCGACAAAATAGAGAAAATAAAAAGGAACAAACCGTATTATGTGTTCATCGGAAATATAGACGAAACGTTGATGAACACATAATACGGTTTGTTCCTTTTTATTTTCTCTCTCTCTCTCTCTCTCTCTCTCTCTCTCTCTCTCTATATATATATATATATATATATATATATATATATATATACACACACATGTGGGGATGAGCGTGCGTGTGTGAAAGGGAAATGTGGTTTGCTTTAAGTATTCCTTGTAAACAAATATGTAAGAATATAGAAAGGCTACAGCAATGCAGGAAGCTGGGTGTTTAAGTGATGTTACGTATGAACAAAAATAGACAAACGAACGAAGTTCTTGTATATTTTTTTCTTCGTATATCTTTTTATTTAAGAAAAATCACAAATACAAATCGGTATATACAGCCTTACTGTTATAAAGAACAAAAATGGTGGAAATCCCAAATAATTCGAGAACAACATGTTTTTTTTTTTTCAAGAAAGAAAGAAACCAGAAAAGTAAAAATGTAAAAACGGAATCAGAGGTGGGTTTAGTTAAGGTTTACAAACATTATTTTTATCTTTTTTTGTTTGATAATGGAATCATTGTATTATTTTTATATATTGATACATAATGTTTCCTTATATACTATCATTAGCCTGGGTGCCCGGCGTTGCCCGGGTGTTTGAAGGTGTGTGTTGAGGACAAAAAAAGTGGTAGGAGGAAGGCAGGCTCGAATCCCTACCGCGAAGGAGGAAAAGAACTTAAAAAATGAAAACGTGATGTCTTTGCTGTTGCGCCCATCGCCAAAGCGGAGGTGACGGAGATTTAAATTACGAAAATATTGGCGAAAAAAGCGACCTACCTTTGTAAAAAAGTGTCTAGTTTCGAATGGAGAAATTAATATTTTGGACCAATTTTTCGATATTTGTCGTCCGAATAGTCGGCTTCAAAAGCATATTGATCTCCTGAAAATCCATCGCATCTGTCGACATACATACATACATACATACATACATACATACATACATTAAAAAGGACAGGTGATATTCATATTATAGATTATTGCTCTTTATATTATACTTGCAATTTTACTATTATTGTTTATTCATTTATTTATTATTTAGGTTAATTTTTGCGAATAAGAATATCAGTTAGTATTGTATTTAGGCCGGAAGTAACACTTAACAACGAAACTTGTTAAACTTATTTATGTGTTGTCAGGTAAACGGTGCTAAACGTAAATATTGTCATGTTCATAATTTAATATTAAATTTTCTACGATTTTATTTTGATAAGAAAATTAGATTTTGTCTGTGTGTTGTGATTAAATTTGGTGATCTTGTATTTTCTTATATATATATATACCCAATGCTTTCTTATTTTATTTTCTTTTCTTTATTATAACTGTTTATGTCTTATTATCAGGGTTTATCCGTAACTATACGAAGCAAGGTCTAATCAGTAATGACTTTGCCATGCGAACGCTGCTTGATACTTTATTTATGTATTTTTTTTGTGTTTACTTATATAATTTTCTTATTTGTTGAATTATTAGCATTTTATTTTATATTTTATTACTTATTTTATTAATTTTCTCTTTATTTTTTGTGTTTTTTTAATTCACTCATCAATTTTAAGTTTGTGTATCTTTTTTTCTTATTTATCTGATATATTATTAGTAATGTGAGAATACTTTTTAATAATCTTAGATATTTCATTATTTTATAACTGGTCTTTGTTAATATATTATTATGTTTTCAGTTTATTTTTATTATTTATTATATATTTATTATTATTTATTTATTTATAATTTTCTATTAAATTTTCTTTAGTTGTTTTCTATTTGTATAAATATGATAATCTGTCTTGGAGTTATGCGACATATTTTCCGTTGACACTACGGTTCATGTTAGATCAGAAGTTAGATTAGAAGTTAAGCAACGTTGAGCCTGGTCAGTACCAGTATGGGTAACCATTTAGCAATTTCAAGTGCTGCACGCCTGCTTAAATCGGCATTGTTTCAACTCATCTATGACTTTTTCTTGCTAATGGACCTAATCAATGCTGATTGAGGTGGGGTTTTAGATTGCGCAACCCTTGCCTCACAATTACACGTTTATATATTATTTTATTACTAGCATTTCAGCATGGCGTTGCCTAGGGTGTTTGGATGTGTATGTTGAACAAAAAAAAAGAAAACCGGGGAAAACCTGACGTCCTTGCTGTTACGACCACTGCCAAACCGGAAGTTTCGTATGTCAAAATTAAGGCAAGATAATCGAAAGAACAGGATCACTTTTAAAAATATCGGCAAAAAAGTGACTCCCTCCAATTGAAAAATGCCCTGTTGAAGGTAAAGATATTAATGTTTTTAGCCAATTTTTCGATATTTGTCGTCTGAAAAGTCGAACTTACCATACGATACTGATCTTAGTAAAATCCGTCGCCTTTGTCGAAAGTTTTAGGCAGACATGCAAACATACATACATACATACATACATACATACATTCATATATTGGTAACTAAACATTTTCGACCCAAACCGATTAAAAATCTTACCTTATCTCTCAATACACTTTATGTCAAATTTCAAATGTTTAGACCAGAAATTGTCTAAGTAATTTAGTAGAGACCGCAGAGGTCAATTTTTTTAAAAATTTTGACCCCTATTATAACCCCTTAACATTTATTGTTTTGAGGTCAAATCAAATTATTAAGTAATATCCATGTCCAAGGAACCTATATCTTAAATTTCAAGTATTTATACTCAAAACTGGTTGCGGAGTTTGGTAGATTTCTCAAAAGTCAAATCGTTGAACTTTGACCGCTTAACAGCCAAATTTCTGGCCAACGGCTTACAAAGATTTTTCAAAACCTCTACATTCTGTATATCAAATTTCGAGTCTGTAGCCTACAAACTGACAGAGTTATTGCATAGGGAAATGTACACACACACATACACTTTCACTTTTATAGATATATAGAAGATTAGAAGTCAGCCAGGGTTTGCCCGCGTGTTTGGAGGTGTATGTTGATCAAAAAAAAAAAAAGAAAAGAAAAAAACGGTCAATTTTTTTAAAATTTGACCCATATTATGGCCCCTTAACATTTATTATTTGGGGCTGAAATAAAGTGTCCAAGTAACTCATATCAAAAGTCAAATCGTTGAACTTTGACCCCTTAACAGCAAAATTTCTGGCCGAAAACCGATCACATCAATTTTCCCAAATCCCAGTAGCCTTTATATCGAATTTCGAGTCTGTAGACTAAAAATTGACAGAGGTATTTCGTAGGGAAATGTACTCAGACATACAGACACACACAGACACGTTCACTTTTATAGGTATACTTGCATGGGTGATCGGCTTTGCCCGGGCGTTTGGAGGTGTATGCTGACAAAAAAAAGGTCAATTTTTTCAACTGTGACTCCTATTATGACCCCCTTAATATTTATTGTTTTGGGCTCGAATAAAGTTATTAAATTAGATCCATGTCCAGGGAAGCTATATCTAAAATTTCAAGTTTTTAGACCCCAAAATGTCGGAGTTGTTTGGTAGAGTTCTCAAAGGTCAAATCGTTGAACTTTGACCCCTTAACAGCCAAATTTCTGGCTAAAAACCAATCACATCGATTTTCCCAAATCTGAGTAACCTGTATATCAAATTTTGAGTCTGTAGACTAAAAATTGACAGAGTTATTGCGTAGGGAAATGTACACAGACACACAAACACAGATACACACAGACACTTTCACTTTTATATATGTATAGAGAGAAGATTGATAGATAGGTAGATTTAAAAATTCTAAAAATTGACAGAGTTATTGCGTGGGAAAATGTACACAGACAGACACACAGACAGACACACAGACATACAGACACGTTCGCTTTTATATATATACTAGCATGGGTGACCGGCGTTGTCCGGGTGTTTGGACGTGTATTCTGAGAAAAGAAGGTCAGTTTTTTAAATTTGACTCCTATTATCACCCCTTGACATTTATTGTTTTGGGCTGAAATCAAGTTATTAAGTTAGATCCCTGTCCAAGGTACCTATATCTAAAATTTCAAGTGTTTAGACCCAAAATTGTCGGAGGTGTTTGGCAGAGTTCTCAAAAGTAAAATCGTTGAACTTTGACTCCATTAACATCCAAATTCTGGCCGAAACCCGATCACAAAGATATTCCCAAATCTCGGTATCCTGTATATGAAATTTCGAGTCTGTAGACTAAAAATTGACAAAGTTATTGCGTAGGGAAATGTACAGAGACAGACACACAGACGCGTTCACTTTTATAGATATATAGATAGATAGATTAAACAAAAATATATACGTATATATAAATATATATGGAAACAATTTAGTGTTTACTGTAAACTTTTTACGCAAATATTATGCAAATATAAATCATATAGGATGTCTGCATGAATATAATTACACGTATTGGTTAACTAAATGTGATGATCTCATAAGAAAACCGAAAAAAAAACTAATAGGGAATTAATTAAAATGAATGTTCAAAAGAATATGCAAATTAGCTAGATCTTTTGCTAGTGAATGCATTTCCACAACCCATATATAAGAAAATTGTATTTTCTTTTGAAATAAATAGAAAAGAGGGTTTTAATATGAATATCAATGCATACAAAAGAAAAAAATATAGGAGTATAGAAGATAGATAGATAGAAGATAGATATATTTTCTCCTTGTAAATTTACTATTTTAACTGTTATGCGTAAATCTAAAATTGTGTGCGATAAGATTTAATGAAGGAAATATATTGGAATCAGGCATAAATATATACCAAGAGTTTGGGAAGAGGCCGGTAATGGTGTAGCTATATTCAAATGGCTGTAGTGAGAGGTAGCGCCAGGAAGAATGTAGATTAAAAAACGGGAGTAATGGCGTATCTATAGAAGGAGTTTGATAGAGTTCTCAAATGTCAAATCGTTGAACTTTGACATGTTAACATCCAAGTTTCTGGCCGAAAACCGATCATATAGATTTTCCCAAATCACAGTACCCTGTATATCAAATATCCTGTCTGTAGACTAAATATTATCAGAGTTATTGCGTAGGCAAATGTACACAGACAGACACACATACACACATACACGTTCACTTTTATAGATATATAGATAGATTTGTTGATAATCTAAATTTATGCCCATATTTTTGGGCGTTGGTATGTTGGTTTCTGTTGAACTTTGCGATATATATACTATAGTAAGTACATGATTTGTATATGATTTTCGTAGAGTGATTTGTTTTGCAAAGAGAAATATAATAAATTTATAACATGAAATCCGCAGTTTCTATTTAACCAAGAGATAAAATGCTAGCAAGTTCTGATGTCACATGATATCTTGTCTCTTGATTGGGGTATATCCATTTTTACTTTGCATTCGATGTCCACATTCCGCCCTCGATCAATTAACTGTCACGTGGGACATTTTTCTGGTAGGCGATTTATAATCACGAAGAGTACGCTTTACAACAGTGACAGAAATCTAAGACGAAGATATTTATAAACGTATTCACTCAACTTGGAAAGAGAGGTAAAAAAAAGTTAGCGATGAATTAATACGAGATTCCATTCATAATTCGTCCTCCTACCGTTCCAGCGTTATAACGAACAATTGATTTTCTCGACTACACGCTTGAATAACTGACGGAAACAGAGGCAATAATATTATTTATTCTCCGGAAATCGTTTTAGATTATCACTTTCGATTATTCCCTGGGGTCACATTTTAATCCCAAATATGAAATCATTCCGCAAGTTATATCGCCCATTTGTAACTCCAGCATTTTAATATCGCAATTACTCTTAGATCCTCGTTATCTACCTTTAATACTTCGGCCTTTACTGAACTTGAGAGTAGTAGAAAGTATCGTGTAACTCCTCATTCCATAAACATCCAAATTGAAGCAATGCCACCGGATTCATTTGGACGTTGAACGTAGCAAGTTGGTTCATTGACATACATCGTAAATGAATAAAAAATGCAAATCAAATCAAGGAACACTCAGCTTGGTTAAAATCATCACAATGTTTTTTTTACTATTGATACAAATATTTAATAGTCCTAGTTTTCTTTCTTTTTTTTAATTTTACTGAGGCATTTCCCATTTTATTATAAAAAAACGACGTCTGTTCAGAGGTTTACAATTTCAGAAAAAAGTTCAATTACATTGTTTTTCTCGGTAAAATATAATCCACGAATTTGTTGTGTTCTGTAAATTCAAGCAATTGAAGCAAAAATCAGATTTTTTTTTTACAATTCCTCAATCGGCATAATAAATGGTATATGGGTTTCATAACCTTTTTAAAATACGAGGTGAAAGTCTTGCTTTCGTTCGGGGTGTACATAAAATTGGCAATAGCCTTCCAAACTATGTTTTGTGAGAAAGCTATGTTATTTTAGGTGATTTACTTTTTGTTTAATTTATAGTAATAATTATGTTTTCTCTTGTTCCAGTAGCAATCCTTTTTCCATTTTCTGTTATTGTCCCACACTGCATTTATTTTGGTTATGAGCGTCAATTAATAACACGACGAGGACACTGGTCAATGTCAATAACGGACCGCGGCGCAAATTTATGAAACGATCTAGTGGTCACCCGCCAGTTACAAAGTCTGCTCTCAGTGTACAGAATCCAAGATCTCAGTCAAGGAGTAATTGATAATTTTCATCGATCGGGAATCAGCCCTAGTCTAAGCAATCATCATATTTGAAAATATATATATTTTTAGTTTCGTATATGTAAAAATGTGTAATAGACTATAACCATTGATGTTATTTGGGTTAATATGGATGTATATATTATAAATAATAAATTAATTAATAAACAGAACCTTTCAGACAGAATATACTTAAATTAATGGAATTTCTTAATACGTGTATGTGGGTTTTAGTGACTTTATTTCTAAATTCAAAATGACATAATGAAAGAAAAATCTAAGGTATTAGCAGGTCCTCTTCCAACTTTTGGATTTTTAATCCTGCCCAAACGCATTTTATTTCCTTTTGGTGAATTATTGTTGCTATTTCTTCCGATGACTTCAGAGCAAAACAGACTGATATAATAACTAAGTGATTGATCTTGTGCTACGAAGCAGATATTTTCAATAATGCTAAGTGTCAATTGAATTAAAAGAATAAATTGTAAGATGATCAAAATCATGAAATTTGGAATATAGACTTTTTTCATTCATTATATGATTTGTAATTACATTGAGCTCCTTAAATAATCATTGGTATATATAAAAATGACATATAAGTGAATAAAATATTTCCACAGATATATATATATATATATATATATATATATATATATATATATACCAGTCATTGACTGGGTTCAAAAACAGCCTACAGAAAATGGAATCTGATTTATGAAAGTATGGTAGGTTATGAAAAGGAAGGGTTTTAAAGAGATAGCTTCGAATTTGGGGTATCAAAACCAAAGCAGAATATGATGAAAGTAAAAATAAAATAGATAACCCCCATAATTTAGTGTAACATACCTGTTCACACTGAAAAACTTATCACAATATTCTGTGGATCTATATTAAAAAACCTTGTTAAACTTTGTGACATATTTCCATTCTATGGAGGTCAGGCGCGAACGAACACCCCATAATTGTATTATACCATATTTCTGCAAACTGAAACATAATTATCAAAGTATACTTACACAGGTAGATATGAAAAGTCTTTATTAAAGTGTGTGCCTATTTCCATTCTATGGAGGCCAGGTGCGAACGCAGACCCCACAATTTTATTATACTATCCCTATTTTTAGTTAAAACATATTTATCAAAGTGTTATTATGTACATCTATATCAAAAACACTTGCAAACGTGTTTTTTTTTAAATTTTTTATTTCCATAGATTATGAACCAGGCGCGTACGAAGACCCCACAATTTTAATGAATCCTCATTATGCCAGATCAAACATACGCATTCCTGTGTCTCGATACATCTTCTATCATTATATGTGATCAGTTTTCTATAATAATCAACCATATAGGAGTCTTAATTTTTGTGGATGCTGCTTATTGTGATTTTTGTTACCAACAATGTGACAGTTCTTTAACTTATAAATGCATATTTGCGCATCTTAGAAGAACAGTTTTAGTCGATTTACGCCGGCAAAGTTCTATGTACTTCTAAAACTTTGACCTCTTAGCAGCTATTTTTACTTGCTAATTATCAAATCGAATTTGTTCCGCAGGTCAAAATGAAGTTTCAATTGACAGAGGACTTCGGTAGAGATCGTTTCTCACAGAGACCGGTCACTAATATATATATATATATATATATATATATATATATATATATATATATATATATATATATATATATATATATATTTATATATATATATATATAGATATATATATATATATAGATAGATAGATAGCTAGAGCTAGCTAGAGTATAAGTTTTATCAGTTTTCATGAGCAGCAATGTTCAATAGTAAAGGGTACGTTCACTAGTAAATATCTGATGGTTTTTGTTTGTATACCATGCTTAACACATATTCAGAAAAAATTTGGTCATAATGTCAGTGTATTCGATCAAATGATATGAAGATCTGCTTTTGCTAAAATAAATAATGTTGAAACAGTGAACATGTTTAATTTCTGATGCTGAATTGAACAAAGTGATATAACATAATAGAAATTGAATCGAAATCAAAATCTAATCTGAAATTTATATAATTTTTTTTTGTATTTCTGCTTATTTTATTGTGTTACCTATAAATTATGTTTATTATTCGTTTGCTTATTTGAAGCTATTTCATCTAGCAAGCACTTTAAGGAAAAACAGGACTGAAGAAAAACCAGGACAACTTCTACTCTTACTTCCCGGTGTCTGTTTTGTCTGATTTGTTTTTTCTCCACGGAAATACACCGAATTCAATAGATTTGCTTCCGAATTTTAGTTTAGACCTGTAAAGTTGATAACGATGCGACGATTACGAGTGTAGTGTTCGAGTTCTGCTGGTTCTGTTAGAGCGCTTTCATTAAGATTGACGAATAATGTTTTCGGGGTTTATCCAATGCCAATATGATTCTGCAAAAAAAAAAATTGAATTAATAAAGGCCATCGAATTAGCCTAATCAGAAAATTCTGTTTTCCAATTTGATTTTATTGTATTCCTACGTTTTTAGTGACTTGTATTTTCTTCACTGATTTTTCTGATACTCTGAACATTCGTCTTTATTTTTTTCCTTCCCTACTTTTTATATTTCTACTACCGTAATTTTATTTTTGTTTTTACTCTCTTTAATTTAATCGGTCGTCTATCATCTACTCTTCTATTTCTTCTAATTTTCGCATTCCTATTTTCTAATTATTTTGTTGTCGCTTCTTTCTGTCGTCCTCTTTTCGTTCTCTGCTTGTTCTCATTCTATTTTCTTTGTTCTTCTTTTTTCTTAATCCTCCCCCTTTCTCTTTTGTATTTCCTTTTCATTCCTATATTATTAAACTTATCATTTTCTTCGTTTTCGCATGCTATTCGTTCTTGTTTTTCTTAATCTATTTTATTTCATATTCTTCTTCGTGTATTGACATTCTTCAGTTCTATATTTCTTCTAAATTTTATTCTTTCTTTATTTCATATTCTCTCCTAACTCTATTACTTTGTGATATCCAACCTCACGTAGTTAAGAAAAAAAAAAACCCGAATAACTTGTACTTAAACTTCTTTTTGAACTTTTCCTTCTTCTTCTTCTTCTTCTTCTTCTTCTTCTTCTTCTTCTTCTTCTTCTTCTTCTTCTCCCCCTTCTTAATCTTGTCCTGTATTTATATTTTCTTAAACTATTAACCTTTTTTTTATTATTACATTTTCACCCCATACAAGGCACATTGCCACTTTGGTGTAGGGGGCTACTAACAGGGGGAGCAACTACCGGGGTATTATGTAGGGATTTGGGCAGCAAGATGTTGGTTCACGTTGCACTTGAACTTCTGCACGTAAGTACAGTTTGGGAAGCAGGGACCTGGAATGGAATTCCAAAGTCTAGCGGTTCTGGGGAAGAAACTATTGGAGTAGAAAGATCTTTTACATATAGGGATCTCTACAGTGTGGAGGTGGGATTTTGCAGCCTGTCGGGTCTGTCGAGTGTGTTCACGTCGTGGGGGCACAAGTGCTTGCAGTTTGTCAGAGCATTCACCATTATAATAGTTGTAGAACAGGCAGAGGGATGCAACGTTTCGTCGATGGGACAGAGGCTGAAGCTTAGATGCCAGTGCAGGTCCTATCAGATTTGCGACTCTTTTTTGAACCTTGTCAAGGAGCGAGAGACTAGTAGCAGATGCACCAGCCCAAATATGACAGCAATACTCCATACATATCTGTTATTTAATTTCTCTCCTTCAACCTATTTGCATTCTTCTTCACTTTTTCCTTTTTTTATTTTTTTATTTTTGTTTTCGCCCTTTTCTTCAATTCCTCTTTTTCCTCTTTGTCGTTATTCTATATTTTTCTTCTCTTTATTCTTAAATAATAGAAATAAAAAAGGAACTTTTTCGCGTATTTCCTCTTTTTTATTTCTTAATCTTGTTCACTGTTATTTTCTAAAAAAAAAAAGGAAATATAATAAAATATTTCCTCTTCTTTTACGTCTATTTTTCTTTTTCTTTTATCTTCTCCCAAATCTTTCTCCTACTTCACTTTCATTTTTCATTTTTACTTTCTTGCGCTTTTACCAATTCTACATTTCTTTCTTTCTTTTCTTCTTCTTTTATTTCGTCTTCATCTTTCTTTATCATCCTCTTCTTATTTTTCTCATTTTTGATTTCTTTTTATTTTCCCAATTTTTCTTATTACTATCTCTTCTTCTCCTCAAAAATTCATTAATTTTTCTTCCTCTTCCCAACCTTCTAGTATTCACGCGAGGCTTCATGTTTTGAGAAGCTTCTAGGCTTGACCTTTACTCCCGATCTGAAATGGAACACATTTCCAAGGTCGCTGGAAAAATGGTAGGATTCTTCTACCGCTCCAGTAGATATCTCACTTCTGATGCAATTCTCTACCTATATAAAAGCCAGATACGGCCAATGATGGAGTACTGTTGCCACATGTGGGCTAGAGCTGCTAGAAACAGCTTATCCTGCCTTGATAGAGTTCAAAATATACTTCGTAGTTTAGTGGATGATGCCCTTTTCTCTTCCCTGCAACCTCTTTCCTACAGAAGAGACGTTGCGAGCCTGTCTCTGCTTTATCGTTATTTATTGGCAGGTGCTCGTCTGAGCTCCAATCTATAGACCCCCTCGCCAAACTTTCACGAAAAACATTCGTCTAACCAGAACCGCTATCAATAATTTCCCACACTCTTTATCTGTGCCTAAACCTAAATGTAGATTCAATGAACAAAGCTTCTTTCTTAGAACTATACGCCTGTGGAACTCTCTCCCGTTTGCCTGCTTTCCAGCTGACTAAAATCTGATTGTCTTCAAGACTAATGTAAACAAGTTCTTGATGACCGTCCCTCTATGTAATCCAACTTACAAAAATTCCACTACCTATGTTTCCTACGCCATAATCACATTGACTAATATATACCCATTAACTCTTATCCTCGAGTAGCCTCCGGGCCTTAATAAGTTGTGATCCCCATGTAAAAACAAATCGGCTTTGTATCAATCTTTCCTATCGCACAACCTGTTTTGTTTTCTTGCTATTCTGCCATATTTCTCAAAATCAATTAACATTAAGTAAAAAATATTCACTCGACTCTTTTTCCCAGCATTATTTCTAACCTGAGGTTTTACGTCAATTTGTTCAGCACTTTCTGCTCCATTCTCTCCGAAACCCTCTTTCTTCTGTCAACATTAAAAAAACCTTATATTTTAAATTCATATCAGTCATCAGTAGTGCTATTTAACTTTAACCATACCATTCTAATCGAGCATGCGCTGTTGTCAAAACCTATGTCTCCAATCAATATAGCAAAGCCCGATGCCTATTCCCGACGACGCTGACAAACATTGCTACACATTCTTCATATTTTTTCCCATCGGTAAACTCGGCGTACCTATCGCAAATCGACCGGTAATTGTATTGTATTTTTAACGACAAAGTTTTGTTTTGTTTTCTCCCTCTTCCTCTATGTAAGCGTCTCCCTTTTTCTCTATGTAAGCGTCTTTTTTTTTTTTTTTGTGTGTGTGTGTGTGTGTGTGTGTGTGTGTGTGTGTTATCAACAAATCTAGTTTTCATAGGTTAGACTTTTCTTTGTGGTTCTAATTCAACACGATTTCCGACCTGGCGAATGAAATGCAACTATTGTTTTTTTTTTTTTTTTTTTTTTTTTTTTTGCTTTGGTTGGAATCAGCGCTATCTTTAATCATTGGTTCCCGCCTTTTATCGTTTTTCTCCGCCTTTTGTCGTAATTTTTTTACACAAACGATGTTGTCTTAAAATATGCTATAACGACATCAGCATTTCAGCATTGATTACCACATTTGCATACAGGAAACAAGTTGATCAAGAATTGAGTGCTTTGGAATGCAATTTCAGCTGCAACACACACACACACACACACACACACACACACACACACACTTTCTCCTCGCCACATATCTATCTATCTATCTATTTATCTATCTATCTATCTATATATCTAAATCTTCAAAAGATTGCTGTTGAAATACATTCGTGAATAAATTTGAATACAAATTAAAACTAACCTGCTGTATGTGATATAGTGTTGATTCTTTATGTATGTAAACAGTATATTATTTAGCTCATCTAATTTTTTTCTAGGCAAAAATGGATTTCTCTAAGTTCTTGAGGTGGGAGAGTCCATGTCTGAATTTAAATAGTTTAAATATTATTTTAAAAAGGAGCTATGACATATTTGTATAAATATTTACTCACTTGGAAAACTTCAGAATAGTTATCGATTCAGGCATGTAAAGATAAACAACAAAAATCAAAATTCCTTTATTAAACACTTAAAGATTCAATTATCTACCAACCCGTATATTTTTGACGCGTGGAAACTGTTTTTAATATTTTAAAAATATTATGTTGTTTAAAATGCTTTATAATCAGAATAGAAAAGACTTAGTGGTGGAATTTAATTTCTGAAAGCTAACAGAACTGACTTAGCTAACTATAAAACGTTTGTCCGAATTACAAGTTCCTCGGACTAAGGAATTATGGTATTCTTAAATGTTACATTTTATGAATTAAACGCAACTCGATAGTCAAGCAACAAGCAAGCATTTATTTCTTGTATGTAATAAAACAGCTTAAATGAATTAAAATAATAAAAAAATATTGAAAGCAACTTCAGCACATTAAATGTATGCAGATCGATACATAATTACCTGTGTTTGTTATCAAGCATTTGGTGTTGCTTTTTGTTTACAATTTTTCGATTTCCAAATTTTCTACACTTTCCTTATTTAATTTTTTTTTCCAATATAATTTTCTCAATGCGAGGACAGAATTAGACACAATGTTGGTGTGTAATGTGAGAAAAATCAAGCTCTCTAAAAAAGAAGCCTGGATTGAAAAAATGCCTTAGTCTTGGTGGCATTTTTCCTGACTAACCAAGGAGAGAATAATCAATGGGTTGCACTAGAATGAATACATCTTTTTATTTTCGACGTAAGTTAGCGACATATATCTTAAATAAAAATCTTTTTGGTGAAAAATAATTACAATCAGTGACTGCCAGCGCTTGAATCATTGGATAAAGTTTTCATTTTCAAGGCTTAATAAAACAAATAGAATTGGCAGCGGTAAAAATTTATTTAAGCTTTTTTCAGATTATTATGTATAAATATTTATTTAAAAAATAACCATTAAAAAAAACGTTATATTTTTCTTTATAGTGCTTCTAAAGAATTTGAACCCAATCAAACCGACTTTTTCCAAAATCAAGGGACTTCCGCGTATTTTAAACTAGAAGAATTGGAGCTTGGCTCGCAGTTTTGAACAGTCCTAATTTTTTGTTGTCAAAGTGTCATTTTTACCGATTTATTCATTGTTGCCATTTTTACCAGTGCCATTTTTACCAGTGCCATTTTTTACCGGTGTCATCTTTATCGAACATTCCTTCGTGGCAATGTGCCTTGCTAATGGCGTACAAAGAGTAAAATAAAATTCTCTTCAACAAGCTTTACTCGCATACAGACTCACATACACACATCTACACGAGTGTGTATTTGTGTGTATGTGTCTATATATGCATGCGTTTAAACATGGTCTGTACGTATTTTGATCACACTAGATGACCCATGCGTTTTGATATGAAACTATTTCCGCAGATTTCTGACTTGAGGACACATCTCTGCCAAACTATTATGCTATATGCCCCTCCCTCGCCTGGATTCGAACGCAGCCACCCTCACCAAGGACATCCACACTTTCTTTCACAAGAGAAGTAGGACCGGCATAAATGAAGGATGCGTGTAGACATGAGGGGGAGGGGGATCTTTCGTTTGGCCAAAATTCTTCAAACGTCTTTTTTATGAGGCGTGCAACGCTTACAAGTAGGTTTTGAAAGATTCCCGCGCGCAAACAGTCGTCATTACCCAGTCTGTTGGCCGGCAAGCGGCGCCACGAATACTTTTATTAGGTGCTGCCATCAAATTCGTCCACTGCGAGGAATGGCTGTTAAAGCGTCGTCTTAAAAGAATTACAAACCCAGTTTATCCTTTTTTTTTTTACAAACGTTACGCTCGCGCTCTTTTGCCACTTCAACATGTTGTTCTTTTATTAATTTATTATTTTATATCTCATCGAAAACACGTGGTTCTTGTTTCAATAGTTGTGCTGGAGCATACTATTTTTACGAAGTGAATCTCAAGAGTACCTATTCACAATGCTTCCCCACGGGACAGTGTTAGACGCCAGGGTCGTTTTTTTTTTAACGTAGAGAAAAGGAACAAAAATTAAAAAATGTTTCAGTCGTAAAGGATGTCTCCCTTCCACTAACTGAGAACAAAAAAATTAAAGAATATCTAATGATTAGATACTACATTTTGTTCTTGGCCCGAAGAGTCGTCGCTGTGTATGTTTAGCGGTGTTCTTACTAGATTTGGAGATTTTGTAAGGAATTTAACTCATAAAATTTAATCGAGCGGCTTCTTTGCTTTTAGTAAGATCGAGACGTAGTTTGCTACTTACTCTACCGCTATTTTAATTAACCTACTTCAAATATTCATTTCTATCTCTATTCCTCACATGGAACTAATTCCTAAATTATCTTTCATCCATGATATATGAAAATTTGGTAGTAGTTTTTATTCAATTGGAAATATTCAATAATTAAAAAATATGCCTGGCATACTAGGGGGCATTTGTTTAAAGAAGGCACAATGAGGCGGTGGATTTAAATTTCTTTGCCTAATATTAGTTATAATGTTTTTGAAGACTATATTTTTTTACATAGGAATCACCACTTATCAAGGCCCAGGGGCCACTCGATGATAAGCGTTAAAGATTGTACAGTAGTCAATAGGACAATATCGTAGTAATCGTTAGTAGTGTAAATTTGGTAAATTGGATGGTTTAAGGGAAATGGCTTATCAAGAATTTGTTTTTTGGACTTGAGGACGACCATATTGTAGTAAGCTGGAAAGCAGGCAAACGGAAGAGAGTTCCACAAGTGTGCAGTCCTACGAAAGAAGCTTTGTTCGCGTAATCTACGTTTAGTTTTATACACATATAAAGAGTGGGAAAATTATTGATAGTGTTTTCAGCTAGACGGGTGATTCTAGTGAAAGTTTGACAAGGGGGACGATAGATTGGAGCTCAGACAAGCACTTACCATGAAAATAACGATTACGCAAGCTCGTGTATGACATAATTCCTGATGTATATACCATAGAACCTCATTTAGCTAATGAAATGTTTTGAGGTGTTATGCTTCAAATCTAGATTGGCGTCTAAGAAATCTACGAGGTACGTTCCAAAAGCAATTCTTCCTATAAAAATTCCATTCAAATGGACCAGAATGGATTGCAAATTTTATTGTTATGATATGAAACTATGCATTCAAAATCTGATAGTTTCATCACTCTGTTTACAGATTTTGACGTTTGTGAGACGCTAAGAAAGCAGCAGCTGATATGGACGTGCGTTATAAACAGACATGCATCATTGAATCATTGACAAAACTACATTGACTATGGTGTCGACTTATAGAAAAATAAATTCTGGAACAGAAATGGTCGTTCGTTTTAATGGTATAACTCTCGTTACCGTCGGACTTTAACATTGATGTTGAAAAAATACAAATAGAAGGAATTAATACGGCACAATCTACGCATGACAAAACGCGCTTCAAGGTCAAAATCTAGGAAGCGTTACGTGTTAGATGGATAGGTTATGTCTGTTTACACATAAATCACAACTAATCAGGGCCTGGAGGCCACTCGAGGATAAGAGTTAATGGGTATACATTAGTCAATGGGATTATATCGTAGTAAACATAAGTAGTAGAAATTTTGTAAATTGGATTACTTAGGGGGACGGTTCACCAGGAACTTGTTTACGTTGGACTTGAAGACAATCAGATTGTAGTCAGCTGAAAAACAGGCAAACGGAAAGAAAGTTTCATAGGTGTGCAGTTCTAAGAAAGAAGCTTTGTTCATGGAATCTACATTTAAACTTAGATACAGATAAAGAGTGTGGGAGATTATTGATAGTGGGTTTGGCAAGACGAGTGTTTTTCGTGAAAGTTTGGCGAGGGGGGCATGGATTGAAGTTCAGATGAGCACCTGTCATAAAAATAACGATAAAGCAAAGACATGCTCGCAGCGTCTCTTCTGTGGGAAAGAGGTTGCAGGGAAGAGAAAAGGCCATCATCCATTAAGCTACGAAGTCTATTTTGAACTCTGTCAAGGCTGGATAAGCTGTTTCTAGCAGCTCTAGCCCAGATGTGGCAACAGGTTGCGATATAGAAAACAGCAATTCTTTCCCTCTGTCAGAAACATCGCTTTTAGAATGCTATGACTAGGGCTAGGAAAACAGCATATTCTATTTATTGTTTTTACTCTCGAATGTGTATACGTTGATATCTTATATGCTTTTTATATAGAGTGATGTGGTTCTCAGTTGATTTACTGTGTCCAGCTGTGTCAGATATATACCTGAGAGTCAAAGCAATGAAAATGCTGTTAACATAGTCCTAGTTATGACTAATAGAGAGAATAAAGAAATCAAGAGGAAGCTCTTGAAAGTAAAACCAAGTTTCATTTTCTATTTATTTAATTGTAATTTTAAAGTCTAAATCGTCAACTAATTATATTATTCCCGTTGCAAAGCTGATATGGGCGTGCGTTATAAACATATATGTTTATAACGCACAGTTTCTGTCTGTTTGTTTGTTTGCTTATAAACTCATAATAAAACTTTGAAAATTCACCTTCATTATCATGTACACTCGAAAAGTACATAAACCAGGGCCTTGGTAAATGGTCCTTTATTTTGATCAAAGGGTTTCACCGCATTATCGTGGTATCTGCGTTTGTTTGTTTTTTACCATCTAAATGGTGGAACGATAAAGTTGTCGCCCTAAAAAAGACAACACTACACCTTTATTTTAAAACTTTTATTGAAAAAAAAAATCGTGTAATTTGATTATGTAGAATGGCTGACATATTAAACGTAGCAGCTTTCAATCTCAATCACCGCCTCTATACGAGTCTAGTACTAAGAGCATACCTTTTCCACACGCACCGGCAGGAGCTCGGCGAATACTGTGCGAATGACGGGGATAAAGCCGGTTCAGCGGGTTCAGGTCGGGGGTGAGTGAACCAGTAAAAAAAAGGGTACAAAGTCGTAGCACTCTTTCTGAAGCCAGGCCTGAGTCTCTTTGGACTTGTGGGCCGATGCCCAGTGCTGCGGCCACACTCAGGGTCCGACAGCGATCAACTTATTGCACCAGGGATCACTACATTTTTCAGCACATTCAGGTACACTTTGCTGTTGACATTCAAGCTGACTTCGAAGATGTGAATTGACATGTTGTGACTCTCACTTGAAACCACACAAAACCGTGGCTGGAAACTTTGTTTTCACCGCACTGGATACGTTTCTGTTATTTAAGGCAATCGTTTGAAGGTGCTGGCAATGTGTATGTAATGGGGATGGTGTCTAGAGCAACAATTCTATCGTTTCGCCCTGCATCTTTTAAGAAAATATGACGATTCATTTGATTTAACAAATTTTATTATATGAGAATCATAGAAATTAGAAAGGAAATAAAAAAATACTAATAATAATATGAAGCTTTAGATTAATACCAGACAATGCCCTCCTTGATTTATTGGAAACGGTGTTTATGCCTAGAAAAGCTTAGGATCATTCATTTATCGACTCGTTATTTCAAATCCCACTGTATTTATGTGTGGTTGTTGATACGCCATGCGACCTTACGTAACTGGTTTGCATTTATTTTTTAAAATGTTGTGCTTCAAGTCATCCTCACATTTTAGTAAGATTTATCAAACGAGGATGGACAGGACAATAATTAAAATTGTTGCATCAAGAAAAGTCCCTTTTCTCAGACTGAGAACAGAACAGATACTACATCTTGATCTTAAGCCAAAGAACTACGAAACCGCGAGTGGTACCACTAAAATGGGCGACCTTCTGTGCTCCAGAATATATATGTTTTACAGAGTCACGACAATTATCAATATAATTTTGCTGGCGATGACGATAGTGCCCATGTATGGGCGTCCGGGGCGCGCGTTCTCACTCATCATTTCATAAATGTTCAACAGGCGTCAATAAAAGTTGACCGGTTCATTTTTTTCTTTATAGAGGAATTCAATGGCGCATCTCTCCTTCTGGCACACGTCTATGACAATGTTTGCTTTTCTAGAGCCATACACAACAAAGAGATGAAACTTCCAGGTCGTAAATGCATGCACATCTTTGATTATGGAAATTTGCTTGTGAGTTTTGGGCTTTAAATCTGTGTGTGCATCAAATAAAGGTTCTAATAGATTAATATTCTGTGATCTACATTCGTAATTTACATTTAAATTTGTTCTTACATACATGGTGAAACGATAAAATTGTCGCCCAAGAAAAGACGAGATGATTCAATTTCCGTTCGATAAATACTAGTTTACTTTTTTGTTGCGGATCATCTACTATTTGGCCAATTATATACAAATTCTTAGAGCGATGGGTGCCTTCTATTATGTCTGAAATTGACACAATGTTCAACGAGAGAGATCAGAATATGCACCGCTGTATTCTCTGTCGACTCAATTTATGACAACAGAACCATTGCCAACACCCTCAAAATGCAAATCCGGATAACAGGAACGTGTCCAGGGCGAAGAAAACCCGGCTACTGTTATGGTCTTTGGTGTTAGGATACTGGCGCTTCCCGCGGAAGGTTACTTGGTTGAGGAACATCATGGGAATGCAACCAGCTCCCCAGGGAAATAAACGATATGCAAAGATATCTAACGATAGGCACATGTTGGAAACATCAATAAAAACGGGTCGATATGTCGTCGACTATAACTGTCTGGCATGGGTCGCTTCTTGTGTGTTCATTGCGTCGTTACAGGCAGCTTTTCGTCGTCGCATTAATGGGATGAACCGCAGGCTAAAATCGAACACTTGTACAAAAATAGCGAACAAATGCATTTTTATTAAAATATATAATTTATTTAAAGTTCACAAGTTGGAAGCATATTTAGTCGACCCAATACGTGCACACCAAACTACTATGTTCTCCGCTTATGGGGTGCAACCTTCAACTGTTTAAAACAATGAAATTATTTCAATTCTCTCTTTCTTCATTGAAACAGAGAGAAAGGGAGTGAATGAGAGATATAGAGAAAGAAAGAGAGAGAGAGAGAGGGGGGCAGTTACATACATAACGTCTAAACATTGTTTTGTCTTTGTATCCATGAGTTCTTTCGGGTTTGACCTTTCAAATTGTAAGGTATTATATCGTTTTGCCTTGGTTCAATATTATAAATAAACATTGTTGGCTTGAGTGATAGCAGAACATTTTCCAAATCACAAACCCCGGTTTAACACATTTGGACCGCACGAGTGCAGATCAAGTTAGGCACAAGGTCCATTAATGTAGAAGCCCCTAGCTCCCTCAAAAGGGGCTACGTCATTGTGCCACAGTGTGCTTAAAGAGAGCGCAACATCATGCCACCTCATATCTTCGAAGTTGGCTGGAAACTCAACACCAACATGTAACTGGATGTGTTGAAGACTGTGGTGATCCCTTGGTGCAATCAAGTGGCCGCTGGCAGACCTTGGCAACGGTACTCGGCGCCGACTCGCGAGTCAAAAAAGATCTAGGTTTAGCTTCAGAAGGAATGCTACGACTTTATACCCTTCTCTCATTGCCCCCTCCCTCTTGTCCTGACTTGAACCCGCTGCACTACTTAGCGTGATCATACGTTGAGAACATCACCAACATGACTTCCCACAACACCAAAGCCAGCCTGATCGCCTTAGTATTCGCCGAGCTCCTACCATAACCTGTGGAAAAGGCATGCTCCCAGTTCAGGACCTTTACTGAGGCAGTGATTGACGCTGAAGGCGGCTACATTGAATAGATATCTTCTCTACTACATAATAACGTTGCCTGAACAGATTTCTTCAATAAATGATTTAAAAGAATACTGGAATGTCGTTTTCATTAGGGCGACAATTTTAGCGTCCCACACTGTATATGTAATTTCATTTTTTACATTCAATTTTTTCTTTTTAATTTCTGCCTTAATTTAAATGCGTCCTGACATATCTATGCAATATATATTTCATGTCTCAACCTGTTCCTCCGTCACATAAACCATATAAAGTAGCGGTGATTAGATTGACGCATCTAAACGAACTGATTATTATTTTTTTTCTTTTTCATAACTTATTGATAATCTCTCCGTTTTTCTATTCTCTACGTTTTTTTCTTCTCCCTCTTTTTCTACTCCATTTTCCACTCCAACTACATAGAATATCGTCTCATTTTTTTTTTTGCTCCTGCGCTCTTAACCTATTTATGATTTCATTAATGCTTTTGTTCAATTCATCCTCATCCTTCATATGGAAGGCACTTAAATTCCCATTTGGCTCAAAACTCCGCATAATAATCCTTATCTTGTATCTTTTAATTCTGAAAAGTAGGTGCGAGTAATATATATATATATATATATATATATATATATATATATATATTATATATATATATATTATATATATATATGTGTGTGTATGCGCGTGCGTATGTGTATGTATATGTGCGTGTATATATATATATATATTTCATAAAAGTATTGTCATTAACGCAATGCACCTTATCTCTCGTCTTTTGCCGTTTGTAGGTCACTTCCTGTAAGACTCCATCTTAGTATTGAAACTAAAAGAAAAAAAGGATTACCCCCCCACACACACACACTTGGTGCAAAACGAATGTATTGACCTTATTCAATTAAATCCTCATAACTCTTTTAATTCTTTCGTCTTGATGCCCTATTTTTTTTATTTTACATTTATTTCCTTCTCTTGAACTTTATTTCATATGGCTTTATATATAGCCATCAAAATAATACGCACCATGTGTCGCGCCATGGCTTTATTTATAGTAATTCAATAAAATTAAAAGCGTTTTCAGTTATCGCATATAATGTGTTAATATTACTTCGGTTTTATTTAATGTACAAGAGGGTGGAAAATATGTAGAGTCATTACGGCCGTAAATCTTGCACAATATACAAAAAAATTGTTTCGGAGATGGGTATATTTGCCGATGACACAACTCTCTATAACAGGCATGAGGGGAAAACAAATGAACACATATCTAAGGATATGGCAGAAACACTAGAGGATGACCTCCAATCTGTAGTGGAATGAGGACAAAAATAGATGGTCACATTCAATGCTGCCAGGACTAAACTTGTTTCCTTCAATAACTACAATAAACCTTCTCTACCATCAATAGCAATGGCCAAGAGCACATTACCTGAAAGTACTTCTTTTAAACTCCTCGTCCTAACGTTTACAGGGAACATGAACTGGAATAGATACATTGAGAGCATTGCCAAGGCTGCTGCAAAGAAGGTGGGATCTCTCTACCGTGCTAGAAAGCTACTAACGCCTGAAAGTATTCTGTACCTCTATAAGGCTACCATTCGCCCATGTATGGAGTACTGTTGTCACATTTGGGCTGGTGCATCTACTGCTTGTCTCTCGCTCCTGGACAGGGTTCAAAAGAGAGTCGCCAACCTGATAGGTCCTGAACTGTCATCTAGGCTTCGGCCTCTGTCCCATCGACGAAATGTTGCAACCCTCTGCAAGTTCTACAAATACTTTAATGGTGAATGCTCTGACGAACTACAAGCACTTGTACATCCTCTACGTGACTACACCCAACAAACCCAACAAGCAACTAAGTCTCATCCCCTTACAGTAGAGATCCCTAAGTGTAAGAAAGCCTTTTACTCCAATAGTTTCTTCCCCAGAAGTGCTAGACTTTGGAACTCACTTCCGGGATTTTGCTTTCCCAACTGTACTGATATGCAGAAGTTCAAGTTTAATGTGAACAAACATCTTGCTACTAAACTTCTTTCATAATGACCCTGCAAATTATATCCCCGATAGTAGCCCCTACTTTAAAGTGGCACTGTGCCTTGTTTGGGGTGAAAATTGATTACAAAAAAGAATATATAGACAAAAGCTAAGATGTTAATTTTTTACCCTGAACCCAAATTAGAATATGTTTTGTGAATTTGAATACTTACATTTACATATCGTCACTGCGTCTGTCTCTCGCGTTCCTTTCACTCTCTTTCTACTTCTCTCTCGCGTGTCTCTCTCTCCACACACACAGACACACACACACACACATACACACACACACACACACACATATATATATATATATATATATATATATATATATATATATATATATATATATATATATATCATTCAAACACGGTAGTTTTGAATGATATTGTTAATTTTAAAGCTTCATCGCCAACTCATTTTTCGACCTAATCTCAAAAAAAAAAAATTATTACACTTCACCACACAAATTTAAAACATTTATTACAGATCACTTTCTCAGCGATATTGTGAAAAATTTTTTATTCAATTTGCATTCAGTAAAACAGAAGTTATGATAAATTTTCTCGTGTTCAAAATCGTAAAAATATGTAAAGAGATGAGCAATGTTTCTTTATGACTAGTTTCCATAAAAACCACATCGTTTCAGCGACTACTGTTGCTACTAATTCGAAAAGAAAAGTAACAAGTAAAACAGAGAGGATGAAAGCATGAAAAGGAAGATAATTGGGGGGATTTTATTGAAAGCATACGAGTGCCGTGTACATCGTTATTACATATCTGTTTATGGAGACAAGAAATAAGACTGAAATTAAACAAAGAACGAGTGAATTTATTGGAAGCCTGGAAAAACATGGATTACAATAGAAAAATGCGAGCATGAAAAGTAATATTGCTAAGCTTAAACAAGCAAAAGTAAATGAGTAGTTGTAAAAACTGGAAAGGAAAAGGACAAATACTCTAGTAAAAAATAAAATAAATATATAACTTAAAATATTGCAGAATTCAGAATTGTTATTAAAATTTAATTTATAGCATTATATAATTAATTCTTTATGCTGCACTATTTTAAGTAATACATTTATTATATTTTTACTGGAATATCTAGTCCTTTTCTTTTCCCATTTTAACAACGAGTCATTTAATTTTCCGTGTTTAAGCTTAACTATATTACTTTTCATGCTCGCATTTTCTATTATAATGTATATATATATATATATATATATATATATATATATATATATATATAATATACATATGCATATATATATATAAACCTGATAATAACACTATCTGTAACAAGATAATTTATTAAGTAGTAAATCTGTATATAGTTAAGAGGAGCAATATATATATATATATATATATATATATATATATATATATATATATATATATATATACATCCAAACAAAATCGATGCATTACTAACACACACAATTCTATTTTGAAGATATTTCCACCTAAGAACATTATGCTAGATATTATTACTGGCTCGTTTTCTTTTGAACAGTTGTCATTTTCATCCGAATTTCTCCTAAAAGGATATGATAATTTATAAAGGATGGATAATTTATAAAGTTTGGACGTTTATCTTTGTCGCTTTTACTTAAATCCTCTTCCTTCCTTTACTTATTTCATATATTTTTTCCTTTTACTCTGTCTTATATGTATTTCTGTATTGCTAGTAAACATTCACAAGTCAAAGATGGTTTATTTTACACTCATGGTATTTTATTAGATATGGTGCGTCTTTTCTTTCAATGGTGGAGCTTCACCAAACAACACATCGGAGACAAATATATGGTCCCCAAGAAGAAATAATTAAAAAAAAATTCCCTTGGATAAATGTTGCTAAAAAGGAAGGGGTCTCTTTAAAAATTACAAAATTAAAAATATCTTACTTATTACAGAATATGTTGGCATCTGTTTGAAGAAAACCCCGTTCGAATACAAAGACTACAGGCAACTGCTAAATTTACAGTTCCCATATATGATTTCTATGCAATCTTCGTCTGAATTTTCGTATTAAGTTAAGAAATAAAGTAACTTAATTTTTTATAAATAAATTAATTAATCTAAGTAACAAGTCGAGTAGTATGAGGTAAATGATAGATCCACGTAAATTTGTATCTATACTTCATCCTAGATGCATAACATAGTTATTCCTTGCGTGCTTATATAAAGTTATGCATTTTTAGTAGCTCTACAAGTAAGTGTCTTTATGCGTTTACGGTTAATTGTTATTTTGCTTCTCTGATAAAAAAATTAGAACATATTTAAAAATTAAAGAGACCTAGTCTTTTGCTCAAGAATGATTTATACATAAAAAATATCTTAAAATATCTGCATGTCTTGATCTAGTAGATTATTTCAGTGTAATTTCTTTTAAATTTTAAAGGAAACACATTCTTAATTTAAAAAAATATTCAACAATAACACTTGTAATTACATTTATTTATTGTTGATCGCTGGTATGTTCTTATTAGCTTTTATTTAAAATAGGCAGATATATTAATATTTCCTAATTGATTATATATATATATATATATATAATATACAGATATAATATATATGCATATATATATATATATATATATATATATATATATAGAGAGAGAGAGAGATAGAAAGAGAGTGAGAGAGAGATGAATGGATAACAGATAAATAATAATGACTCAAAAACAAATAATACATAATACTTTAAATGTGTAATTCAAATATATTACGTAATTATTTACAGTAAATAATTGAATAAGTAACGTAAATGTAATAGAAATGAATAGATTAAACAATTTTTTTAAATATTCCAGATATTCAAATTGTTTTAGTTCGTACGGAAATAAAGAAAAGAAAAACATACACAATTAAAACTTTAGTAGTAACTCTGTAAGAATACGATTATCTATTCGAACGAGGTCAATATATTTTTGCAGTGGACAAGCCAAGTATTGTAAACCATTATATATTTTATTATCTACGACCTTTCGAATTTTGCCTTCATTTTAAACCTAATTACGAGAATTCAGTAGTATGGCTTAGATTGAGTAAAAATCAAATGTGGCGCTATAAAAAATTAACGTCCCCTCCTCATGGGCTTTGTATTTTAATTGGGTTTTCTTTAAAAGGGTAAAAGGATAAATTTAAATGCGTATACGTTTCCCTATATAACTGTATAATAAATAAGATCATTTAATCTCATAGATTATAAAGATTTCCATTTTTTACCAACATTTATCCTATATAATCAAAGGAAACAAAATTGTTGTTGTTTTTTTAGAGGAGCATAAATCTGTCTCTGAGAAGTTATTATTTGAATTTCCACCATTAACCCAAACACGTGTAAGGCAGGCTATATAAACGATAAAACACTATGATTGTGAAATAAATACATTTTTGGATTTGGAATGTTTTATAGCGAGATATATATATATATATATATATATATATATATATATATATATATATATATATATATATATATATATAGTAGCGTCCAAAACTTAGGGATAGCATGACAACTGGTAGTCGTTATCATCCATAATAACATATTAAAATTTGAATCATTTGCAAAGGATAGAAAAAGCATTATAACTATTATTTATTTATTTTCAAAATCCGAACGTCCAGAAGTAAGGGACAAAATTGAGAAAAATAATGTAAACAGCCAAAAAAGCAATAAAAATACATGTACAATCAATATTTACTAAATGACCCCTTGCTCTCAATGATAGCTGCACATCTTCTGCACATCTTCGACTAAAGAATGAATCAGTTCTTGACAATCCTTGATAATAATTTTAGACCATTCTTCTTGAAACTTCACCCACAAATTTTCCGTGTTAGTGGGATTTCTTTCCATAACTTTCAATCCTAAGGTCTTCCAAAGATTTTCTATTGGATTTAAGTCAGGACTTTGCGGTGGCCAATCCATAATTTCGAAATGTAATTCATTGCCACCTTTGCCTTGTGATATGTGGCATTGCACAAAGGTTTCCCTATCGGAACCTGAGTTCTGTATGCTTGGTACATGTTCTTGAACAATGTTTTTTATAGATCTGCGCGTTTAAATGAGTTTGTAACCGGACAAGAGGCGTTGTACCTTGGCTAGAAAACATTCCAAATACCATGATGATTCCGACTTAAACTTGACAATTTTCTTAGTACACTTCGCACTTAATCTTTCACCAATAGGTCTCTTTATATTGTTTTACTATCATTTCCAAATAAATTAAACTTGCTTGCATCACTAAAAATACTTTTGCCCAATTTTCATTTGTCCAAATTTACATACCTGTTTGCAAACTCTAATCTCTTTTTCTTATACTTCCAACAAACAAGTCGTTACTTCCCTGAGGTTCGATTAAACAGCCTTATTCCTTGCAGTCGTCTAGAAACAGTCTGTCTTGACACATGAGGTACCATTCATAACCTTTTTAATTTCTGCGCAAGACTTAAAACGGTCCTTTAATGGCATACGCTGCATTATTCGATCTTCTCTTGCCGAAGTTTTGCCGCTTTTAAAAGCACTAATTGTTTTGCCAGTTTCATTGTAGGACTTAACAACCCTACCTACAAAACTTTTGGGACGTTTCACTTTTTCTGAAATTTCTCTGGTAGTGCGCTTTTCTTTGTATAGCTTCAGAATAGCTTTTCTCACAGAGTAATCAAGTTTTTTGGTGTTTTGCCATGGTGCCGGCTAATACAACGTTTACAACTGACTAAGAAGGATTTATTCTATAGAGGAAATCTAAAACTTTTAATATAGAACACTGTTTACATTGTTTTTTCTCAATTTTGTGCCTTACTTTTGGACGTTCCTATTTTGAAAATTAATAATTAATTGTTATAATTCTTTATCTATCCTTTGCAAATGATTCAAATTTTAGTATGTTATTAAGGATTATAATGACTACCAGTTGTCAAAATTTGAGCTTTTCACAGTTGGTATTTCTAACAAATATTAGTTTAAAAATTTTGTCTCTTAGTTTTCGACGCTACTATATCTCTCTCTTCTCTCTCCCCCTCTCTCTCTCAAAATATCTATATATGTATGTATATATATATATATATATATATATATATATAGATGATTTTATGGATTTGAATACTTTCAACCTTCCAATCTATTGTCTCTGACATTACTTAATATCACTTTCTACACCTCACTCTGTTTATATGCATATACATTCTCTCTCTTTTTTTTCTTTCTTTCATTCTTTCTCTCTCTCTCTCTCTCTCTCTCTGTCTCTCTTTATATATATATATATATATATATATATATATATATATATATTGTGGATATAAATTCCCAGACCTTACTTATCTTTTCTCACATTCACCCATTCTGTCCATCTACATATAAAGGGTGACCCAAAAACAAAAACAAAAAACAAAAGCTAACTGGAGGCCATCTAGAACATATGCTGTAGAACGGCGAAAAAAGGCCAAAGACCCTAGTGTTTTGATGTGATGTTTTGAATATAATAAACTAGTTATGACTAAAGTTTCATTTCATTCGGACAAACTACTAAGTAACGGGGCCTTATTAGATTTGGGGCCCATTTTTTTTGGGTTACCCTGTATATATATATATATATATATATATATATATATATATATATATGAACAAATTATTAATAAAACATGTTAAAAGACATCTTGAAAAAGAGTTAAAACATATTTAATTTTAAAAAAGGAAGCACAAGATAAGTGGATAGTCCTTAATCCGCGGAGTTTCGAAGAAATACTCTCCTTCTCATCAGAGGGCAGGAATTATCAAAATGCGGAATCGGATTTTGCATATAAAAGTATTTAATGAAACTACAAGTAAGTCACAGATCGTACTTGGTTAAAAAAAAAAGGTGCGGTAAGGGGAATAGGAGGTAAAAGAACAGTGATAAAAAGATTTCACATGAATGGATAGTCCGGTGAAGGGTTAAAAATCCAAGAATGGTAAAATCCAAAACGGTCGAATTTAAAATTTCCAATTCAATGGGTAAATTCCAAATGGTCCAAAATGATATATATATATATATATATATATATATATATATATATATATATATATATATATATATATATATATATATATATATAAACTTATTATGAATGGACAAGTGTTTCATCGTTGGCTGAACACAGCAAGATTCGAGGCCATAACCCCAGTGTCTGAGACCGGAACTTCCACCTCTGAACTTAATCGCTATTTTTCTACCTTTTTATCGATATCATTTATTCATTTATTTTTGTTTGTGAAACTTTTGAACGTATTCAATTATTTATAAGAAAGAATATTTTAGCTGTTTGATAGTTTAAAACCCCGTCAACATGGTTTAGTCCAGCAAAATTCCTTACCAGGGCCTTAGAGTCTGTCGCTTAAATGACTAAATTCGAAAGTTTTTTTTTCCACTCAACTTAATATCAGAACTGGTTAAGCTTATTTAATTATATGATATGACCAAATTATTTGTAAAACCGTATATATAGTAATCTGCAAACGGCGACAACATTTTAGGTGTTCCGAATCTACATATTAAATTTTAAAAATATTTTTTTTAAAAGGGTTATCTAGGAGACTATTCGTGCATAAGGGTTAATATGTGGATTTTAGACATTTGGAAGAGTAGTGTAGAAATCTTTGTAGTGGAAATTTGGTATTATGATTATTTGCGAGGATCGTTTAATAAGAATTTGTTTACGTTGGATTTGAAGACAAACACATTGTAGTCAGCAAGAAAGCAGGCCAGCAGAACAGAGTTCCAGAAACGGGCAGTTCTAGGAAAGAAACTTTGTTGATATGTTTAGGTTTGGACACCGATAGAAAGTGGGGGAATTTATGGATCGTGTTTTTGGCTAGGCGAGTGTTTTGTGGCAAGGTGGGCCATAGATTGAAGCTCAGTCGAACACTACCATAAAAAACGATAGAACAAGAAACAGGCTCGCAATCTCTCTTCTGTGGGAAACGCTGCAAGGCATGATATTGTTCTGAGCAGCTCCTTGCCCAGATGTGGTAACAATACTCCATTTTTTGAGGTACTTTGCTCTTCTACAGGTAGAGAATTGCATTGGCAGTGAGATTTTTACTGGAGCGGTAGAATGATCCCACCATTTTCCCAGTGACCTTGCATACAGATTTGATGTATGTGTTCAATTTCATATCAGGAGTGAAGTCAGACTAAGAAGTTTGTCTAACCACGGAGCGTCCTCGCGGCGAGAGACGTTCATTTCAAACAGGGCCAGATGTGGATCAGAGCGTTGGTGATGTAAAGTGAGAAGCTTAGTTTTAGATGCATTTAAATTAACCAGCCACTTTTTCCCCATTCCACCACGTGCTCAAGATCAGAGGAGAAATAATCAAAGAATTATTGACCAATTCCGACCTTTGAAGTGTACCAAAGATGGTAGTGTAGTCTGCTTAAATATCTTGGAATGATCTAAGAATGTGATCGTTGATTAAGATCGTTGATGAAGATCAAGAAAGTTAGACCCAAGATGGAACTTTCTGAGACGCCACCATTAATATTGTGAGCTTCTAATTTCTGTTCATTAAATAACTACTATTATAGATCTATCAGAGAAGAATGATTTAATGATTGAGACGACATTTCCGGCTATTTCGTTGCTGGAGATATTGTATAGTAGGCCTTTATGCCACACATTAATGAATTAATATTCTGTAATATACAGTAGTAATTTGCATTTCCTATTTTCTTTATATACGCAACTGTTGCGTTGATATTAGAATATATGTAGTTGTTAAGATGTACGTAACAGATGCTACAGTTTGATCTTAGCCAAGAAAAAGCCAAGGAACCATTAAAGTATTACTTATACACAATCATTTTTAAATGAATTGTAAAAAATTATTTAATCTATTATTTATTAGTAATTATCTATTAACTTGCGTGGTTAGTTTAGCATCGGTCGAACATTCATAAGACCGGGCTGTCTTCTGTAAAAGGTATTGGGACCAATCCTTTTAAGTATAACATTTTCTCTGGAGAAAATTCGTTTAGTATCTGTATCTGTTGTTATACAAACATTTCTCAATGAAATACTACCACCTATTTATTTGGTGGGGCGGCGATTTGGTATCTTTTCAGTTAGTATGATACCATACTCACAGGCATTAGCTTTTTTTATTAGATCCTCCTCCAAGGTATCTCCTTTATTCTGCCGTGGATATTGTAGTATTTTTCTGTTATAACCAGGCATTGCCTCCTCCTTTGGGAGACAATGTAGGATATGCTCGTGTATTAAAATAAGTAGCGAAGGTTTAAATTAAAGCTTTTCAATCGAAAAGAGCGGATGACTTTCGAAATGATCGGCCAAAAAGAGCGACCCCTCCTTGTAAAAAAGAGCACAGTTGAGGGCGAAGGAAATAAGTTTTTAGCCAATTTTTCGATATTTGCCGTCCGGATGGTCATGCTTATAAACGATACCGATCTCGTCAAAACTCGTCGCATCTTTCGAAAGTTTTAAGCAGACATACATATGTACATACATACATGCATGCATATATACATACATACCTACCTACATACATACATACATTTAAACAGACAGGTAAGATTTATATAATAGATAGCATTTGGGTCTTCATACGTTTTGAGAGTTAGTATAGTATAAGTTTGTTCATAACGATATCTTCCAAGCTACATCTTTTTCACCTTTTTAGAGCACTATCTGTTTAATTTTTATGATATTATCGTCCCAGGCATTACCATCTCTTTACTTTTTGAGATTGCCGACGATCAAAATAAAGTATTTGATCTCTGTACTAGACTGGGGTAATGTCTATTTTTCTCTGGATCAACAGTGCCCCTTTTTGCAGAGCTGGATTTTCTCAGACATAAGACGTTGTGTTTAGCACTGTGATTGTCAGAAAGCAAATATAATCAGTATTTCGTATGAAAATCTCACATTAATTTTATATTTTACGTGAATGCATTCCGCTAATCAGACTTGAACTCATAACTACGAAATTCCCAAAATTAGCATGTCTTAGCTAAAGCTTCTCGATAAACTTTACAGCGCAATATCCACATACCAATTTTGTTTTCTTTAATAATCCAGAGATTTTCATCCGATATCAGTATTACATTATCCGACGTAATTTTTAAATAAATATTTTATCCAAATCGTTATTTATTTTCTGTTATCATATGATTGCATTTAATAAAAAAGGGTATGATCAGTTGATTTAGTAATATTAAGATTAATTATAAATATAGAAGGATTTTCGAATCCTTATCATATCTCTCTTTTGCTTATAACAGATATGTATCTTCTGCATTCTGGCTTTCTCGGTCTGCTAACAAAATTAACATCCGTAAATAAAGGTTACTATTTGCTTGAAGTTTGTGAGCATGCGCAGATGGATTAATCGCGATTTAAAGACATGCGCACATCACGTTTATCGAGTCCGTAGGCCTTTAATCTAGCATTTAAGAAATGGCCTGATCAGTTGCAAATTTAGAATTACGGCTTTATATATCAGGAGGAAGTCTCTAGGTTAATTGCGAAAACATTGACAATGTGAATAAATAAGTTACAGAGAGATAGATATATTATATTTGCATACTATGTATGTGTGTCCATGTGGGGTTCTGTATAAGAAAGAGCGGTAACAATATTTATATTGATGTAAATAAGCAGATCAAAATAGATAAATAGTGCAATCGAAATAGAGCGAGAGACAGATAAAACGCAAAAGTTTAAGAGAAATAGATAGATATGTCCATCGATATATACATACATATATATATATATAGATAGAAAGAGAGAGAGAGAGATAGGGAAAGACAGACAGACGGACAGAGAGAGAAAGATAGAAAGGTTTGCGTAATGTGTGACAAGTATACGTATAAGTCTCCTATTATTAAATTCTTCTAAAAGTGACAAACTAAATAAATAAAAAAGTAAATATTTGAATGCGCGTATTTAACCGATAAACTCTTAAACTACTGATCACAAAGCACTGAAATTAATAGAAAATAGTAAGCATATGTAAAGGATTGTTCATAACGAGTAAAATCTTTGAACGAATGGATGAAAAACGCGGTATATGTCGACAAATTGAAATACAAAACGTTCGTTTTTTTCTATTTACTTTTGCAAAAATTAATTATGTTCTGCAAAACCAAAAACAACAACCTACCTTTCCTCCTTTTACTTCTCCTCATTCCCCATTTTTATATGTCCCCCACTTCATGACTTGTTTCCTAACTTAAAATGTACCAAAATATTAATACTGTAATTCTTTTCTTTCTCTAATTGCAAAACTCATTCATGTTCTGCAGGTCAAAGAACAAAAACAATAAATTCCACTATTTGCCAACCAAACCAAACACTGCAAAGTAGCGATTGAAGACACAAAGAGTTTAAAGAATTAAAAAAAAATAACTACAAAATAACTGGATGCAACATGAATACTATTTCCGAAATAAATGAATTCGGTATTAAATAGCCCGAAAAGGGTTGATGTGCTGTTAAACAAAACAACCAAACCAAAATCTACAAATAAATATTTGAAGATATAAAGAATTTGAAGTATAAAAGCTCTTTCCGAAATAACTTGATTCGGCAGTAAATAACTTGAAAGGAGTTGATATGTCGTAAAAAAAACAACCGAACCGAACCGAGCAAAATGGTCATTTCAACTCGCCGACATAGTTCTAAAAGTTTTACGCATGCGCAAGTTAATCATATCATAGCTAGAAGTCGTTTAATTTTAACTATTTCCTATTCATCTTTCGAGTTAGCTCAAACAGTAGGGAACGCGACTTGAGCGTTAAATGAGGTAACGCGGTTGGAGTGCTAAATATTTTGGTTTTGATTCTAACTGATAGTATCCGTCATTTTCCTTACTTTTGAAATCAGTATGTATGTATATATATATATATATATATATATATATATATATATACTATACATACTATATATATATATATATATATATATATATATATATATATATATATATATATATATTGACTTAGACTATATTATGGCGTATTTTACGATCGGAAAAATCAGGTGCCCCTCTGCAAGTAAAAACATTTTTTTAGTTACAGACATGCAAACAAATTCTGTATTTTATTTATAATATTTAATTGTATCTTTATAAATCAATAAAAACATTTGTAAATGTCGGGCTGTTATTTAAAAAATAGTTTATTTACTTTATGAATTGAGGAAAAAACTGTATTCATTACTCACCCTAAGGAAAGAATATTATGTTCACTATCTTCAGTAAAAATGGTTTTATGTACTCTGGAAGTAGATAATGAAACATTAGATATTTCATTGATAACATCTTTAGACGTTTTATTTACTTTTACTTAGGATGAGCTGAAGTCTTACTTCTGGGTCTAATTCCATATGATATGGTATGAAGCATTCCGAAATTTATGATATGAAAACTATCTATTTATCTAATTATGCAAAAATATTGAATTATGCTTAGCGTTTTCAAAGAAGAATGTGTTATATCTCCGCTGTGTTTTGTCACTCTCTACGATATGAAATATTTTGTTAATTCCCAATAAACTTTTCGATTTTAGTATGACGGTTGTGATATCAGTGAAGGTGCGGAGCGGGGTTGTGGCACAGATGATTTGACCAATTCTCTGTTTGTGCCCGTTTCTGTTTTCCATTTGTGTAATCATTCTTTCATTTCGAAATGTTTAATATTTCTAATTGTCTATTGTTCTACTTCTCTGACAGATATTTCTCTCACATATTTCTGGTCAAATTATGCATTTCAATAGACAATGGTGGAAAGCCTTGCAATTATCAAATAGAATTAATTTACGTGCGTGCAACCCATCGAATACCTCACTTTACAGGGTCACCTGCCAAATATTCTACACTTGGAAGAATATGAATTAAGTAAAAATTTCGACATTAATTAACCTTTTGAATACCATATAAGATGTGGGACTTTATTGGCTACAATATAGCCCCTACCCTGTACAACATCCACAACAAAAATTAGTAAAGCTACAACTACTGTTTATAATTTTTTTATTACCCTCTCCCCCTGTACGTAAAATTAAACGAAACATTCATGAGCAAAGTTTCTTTCACAGAGCTACACGTCAGTGCAGCATTATATCGCGAGACTGTTTGCAAGCTAACATAGGCACGGTCGTTTTCAAATCCAAGATGAAGAAATTTTTCTTTAGCCGTTCTTAAAATTATACGAACTCTGCTCAAGCACTATCATTAGCAATTATCACTGTGTGGTTTAACTATCTAGCTGACACTTATTTGGTATTTATCCTCGAATGACATTTAGACCTTTATAAATGGTAATTTGTTGTGAAAAATGTACAAACAAATAGAAAGGCTCGGCGATTAACGGAGTTTAATTTATCAACAAAAGTGATACTTTCACTTTGTCATGACCATGAGTTTTAAGTTAAAAAGCCACAAATTCCAAGTTCGCATAAAACTAATATTTGATTATTTTTTTTACCTAGGCATCATCACTTGTCAAGGCCCAGATGACACTCAAGGATAAGGGTTAAACTGTGCACAGTAGTCAATTGGACGATACACTGATTGATATTAATGAAAATTCGGTAAATTTGTTAACTTAAGGGAAACGGCTCATCAAGAACTTGTTTACATTGGATTTGAAGACAACCATATTGTAGTCAGCTGGAAAGCAGGAAAATGGAAGACAGTTCCACAGGCGTGCAGTTCTAAGAAAGAAGCTTTGTTCATGGAATCTACTTTTAGTTTTAGGCACAAATAAAGAGTGGGGGAATTATTGATAGTTTTTTCAGTTAGGAAAGTGTTTCCTGTGAAAGTTTGGCTAGGGGGGGCATAGCTTGAAGCTCAGACGAGCATTTGCCGTAAACATAACGATAAAGCAAAAACAAACTCTCAACATCTCTTCTGTGAGAAAGGGGCTTCAGGGAAGGGGAAATAACATCTCCTACGAGGTTACGAAGTCTATTTTGAACTCTATCAAGGCAGGATAAGTCCTTTCTAGCAGCCCCTGGCCAGATGTGGCAACAATACTCAATCCTTGGACGTACCTAGCTCTTGTATAGATAGAGAATTACATCAGCAGTGAGATATCTACTGGATTCATAGAGGGAACCCACTATTTTTCCAGCGGCCTTGGCAACGGATTTTATATATGTGTTCCATTTCAGATCAGGAGTAAAGGTCAAGCCTAGAAGCTTGTCAAAACATGAGGCCTCCCCAAGAAAGACGAGATCCATTCATTTCAATTCATGCCAGAAGGGTATACGAGCGTTGATGATGTAAAGATAAAAGCTTGGTTTTAGATGCACTAAAAGTAACCAGCCACTTCTTTCCCCATTGTACCACGGGCTCAAGATCAGAGGGTAGAGAATTGGAGGGAATTGGTCGTTTACGGTCTTATATGTCCTACCATAGATGGTAGTGTCATCAGCTTAAACGTCTACGTATGATTGAAGGTTGTGATTTGGAAGATCATTAATGTAGATCAGGAAGAGAGTTAGGCCCAGGATTAATCCCTGGGGACTCCAGAATTAAATCTGTAAGTGTCTGATTTCTGCCCATCAATTCTTATGAACCTATCCGAGAGAAATGATTTAATAACTGAGAAGATATTTCCAGCTATACCATAGCTAGAGAGCTTGTGAAGTAAATCTTTATGCCATACTCTGTCACAGGCCTTTGATATGTCAAGAGCAATTGCCCTAGAAAGGTTGTCTCTGTCGAGAGATTCGCTAATCCTATGAGATAGAACTGTAAGCACATCTACTGTAGATCTAGCAGAACGGAAACGATATTGTGTGTCACTTAGAAGGTTGTTCATGTCAAGCAGTATGAGCGGTAGGCAGTACACAAACAAACTCCACCGAAAACATAACATCCTTGGTGGTGCTTAAAAATATTAACGAAAACAAGCGAAAGCATATTGTAATTAGTTGCAATGTTATCGGAGGAATAGATTCGCCTGTGACTCTCCCATAATTGAACATAGAATTTCCAAAACGAAGGAGTTAAATATCTATCCGTTTTCTATGACGTTTATCCATAATTAAAACGTTGTCTAAAGGAAGCACACCATCCGGACAGGTGCTGCATCCGTCTGGGGTGTCGGGTTTGGCTGATCCACATGTCTCCTAGATTAATCCATAGAAGGCTGACAGTATTTTAGTAAACATGTGACGGATTCTTTTCTAATGAGGTATATATAAAAAAAGAAAAGAATAAATGTAAAAACATCCATCAGAAACAGCTTTTTGATAAGGCGTCCTCGTCAAAGACAATAAGAGAGAAAGAGAGGAGGGAAAGAGGAAGGGAGAAAGTAAAGACGATCAGCAATTTCTATTGACATGTTTGCTTACGGAAAGATAAACAAATATCAAATAAGGGCTCAAATGAGCACAAATATAATTGTATGAATAGATTAAAAAATAATCAGGGATATAACGCCAGAAACACACAATTATATATATATATATATATATATATATATATATATATATATATATATATATTCCAGCAGAAGTACCCGTCGTTGACTGGGTTCAAAAACAGCCTACACAAAATGGACTCTGGTTTATTAAATGGTCTGTGAGTGATGAAAGTATGATAGGGTATGAAAAGGAGGGGGTTGTAAAGAGATAGGTTTTGATACTCAAAAGTTTTACCCTAAGCAAAATATGATGAAAGTAAAGATCATTTTCGCGAAAATATATTTTTTTCTATACACTGTGTTTCCATTCGTAGCCAAGAGTGACAAACAAAATGATGTTTCCTTACAAAGAGAAAATGTTATATATATATAATAATATAAATATGCAAGAAATAAATGTTACCATAGTCAATAAAAGTTACTTTATAGTAGAAATATTCATTGGTTTGTATTTGTAAGTAGTTTGTAATTTTTTTTTTATTAAGCGTTAAAAAAATCAAAATGGCAGCGTGAAGAGCCCCGTTTTCAATTCGAAGGAGGGGCACCTGAGCACTCTGTGTTAAGAATTTAATAGAGTTCCATCAACGTAAGGAATATTTATAAACATATTTTAATGTTTTCCGTTATTTTGTGCTTGAGGAATATTCGATTATGGCATGTGTAGTTTATATAAAAATTCATTTAAGTAGTTATCGCCTCTAATTTCGTTTTAATTTCGGTTCACTGAAATTATTTCAAGTAAAGAGCATTAAAAACTATTTCAAAACAAAATATCATGAACTTTTATTGACTATGGTAACATTTATTCTTGTATATTTATTTTTTCGGGTAGTCGTTTGTTGGCTTTTCTGCTAAACACTCTTACTAAATAATATCGACGAAATATCGAAAAACAAAGAAACAAAAACAGTTTTGAAAAATAATGAAGCTTTACATACTTCAGTAAAATAATCCGAAACAGCAAAATGGGATATTAAAAAAGTAAACATGTAATTACTTTTTTTAATGCAAAGAATCGAGATGAATATGAATAAGAAGAAAATGGCGCCCTTTTCAACACATAACAGCTTCGTTTCAGTTTTACAGTATTGAACGGTGTAGTCTTGTGCCGTCGAATTCAGGGTTGTACTTAAAAAATTCAGGTTGTATTTAAAACACACGCAGAAAGGGTTGTAGTCAACTGAATTTTTTCTAGTACACTGACAAAAAGAAGCTTAAACAGATATATAAATAAAAATAAAATGGTTATGGAAATGTTTTCAAAAATACACGTAATCACGTGAGCAGGATTTTTTCCTTCTTTTGATATGATAACAAGTAACGTTCTTATTTTTTATCATTTATCTATTTATCTATTTTCGAAAGAGTGCTACATGCAAGTGGAGAAGAAAAACAACAGAGTTATGCAACATTTGTGTCGAGAATTGTCTAAAATTCCGACTTTTTTGGCTTTTACTTAAATAAGAACGTGCATTTATGAGGTGAATTTATTCGACACAATATGATTCAACTAACAAAATAAATAAAAGCTAACGTGAATTAAGATTAAAATTAAGGTGTTATTGGTGACTCTCACCCCTTTTAAAAAACCTTGTAAAACTTTGTGGCATATTTACATTCTATGGAGATCAGGTGCGAACGAACACCCAATAATATTATTATACCATATTTCTTCAAACTGAAACATAATCATCAAAGTATACTTACGCAAAAAGATATAAAAAAGTCTTTGTTAACGTTTGTGCCATATTTCCATGAAGTACAGGCGCGAATGCAAACCCCACAATTTTATTATTCCATCTCTATTTAAGTTGAAACATACTTTTCAAAGTATTCTTATGTGCATCTATATCAAAAACACTTGTAAACGTTTTTTTTTAATTTTTTATTTCCATACTTTGGGGGCTAGGCGCGAACGTAGACCCCACAATTTTCATGAACTACCGTTTTTCCAGATCAAACATACCCATTCCTGATCCTCGATACATCTTCTATCGTAATATCTAATCAGTTTTAAAAAATAGTCAACCATATAGGAGCCTATTCGTGACCAGACACACACATATACGTTCAGCTTTATATATATATATATATATATATATATATATATATATATATCTGTGTGTGTGTGGGAGGGTGTTATATATGCATATATATGTATTATATATATATGCATATATATGTATTATATATATATGTATATATATTGTATATATACACATATATATTATATATATATCATATATATATTATAAACTTTATATATATATATAATATAATATATTATAAACTTTAAGAAACTCGTTTCTTATCGTTGAGCACTTTCAGTTGAATTAACTCGGCCAATTAAACTCTTATGCATAGATCATCATATAATTATTATATCTCTTTGACTAACGTTAAAATCATATAAAAATAAAATGTTTACTTTCACCGTTATTTCACGCGGTTAACGCTAGCCGATTGGATGCGATCTTTGTATATCAAGCCAGAGATGACTCGTGTTGCCGGGTTCGAACCTATCGACTGATGTTCATCGTGACACCCTGCACTGAGTATACCTGAAAGGATGAAACACTAGTGTCTGTAGGTATTTAATTATTATAGTAAATAATTATATATATATATATATATATATATATATATATATATGGCGGAAATTCAGTCGACTAAAATAAGATGGAAAACGGAGTGAGGAAAAGGAAAAAAATGCAGGAAGTTGCATGTAACAAATGCACAATTAAGTAAAATAAATAAGTCGATTAAAAACAAGATCGTTAAAATACACACGAATCGCTTTTCGTTCAGACTAACTTTTCAAGTGTATAAGTCTGAAAATATTTTTTTTTTTAGAATATTTGGTAGTGGAATGGAGTAAGAGCGGAGAGGAGGTTAAAAAGCTTGTTATTTGTTCCCCACGTTTTATTGATTTGGAATTGAGAACATTAAAAGAATGTTTATCATGAATGGATATCCACCTCCATTAGTTGACTTAGTTATTAATAAGAAAATTCAATCCTTTTCTGAGCTACCAAAATATGGGCTATCTAGACTCCCGGTATACCTTAAGTTACCCTGGATTGGACCTCAAGGCCAACTTATTGGCGATAAGATTTCCTCTCTGGTGTCTTCTAATTTTGGTGCTCTATCCCTCCGTATTGCTTTTTCCACAAAAACCGCCTTTCCCTCATTTCGTAAGGATGTCTTGCCTATCTCTCAAACAAGTAATATTATTTATAAATTTCAATGTCGGCGTGGTGCCGTCTATATAAGCAAGGCGACACAGCGTCGTCAGGTCAGAATCGCCCAACATGTCCCCCACTTCATCCGAGACCATCAACCTATCACCAGAATGTCTCAATTGATAGAATCGTCCATCGGTCAACACTTGGTCGATAAAAGGGAGTGCAGTCTTACATTCTCTCCGGAGTGTTTTTCTGTTTTGTACCGAGGACGTACAAAGTTCCACCTGTCTACCCTCGAAGCAGTTGCCACCATTTCCAGCCCCCCCCCTATATTGTGCAAGCAGAGAAACCTCCGGCTTCAATTAGAATTATTTGGGTAATCACCGTTTTTTGTTTTGTTTTGTTTTGTTTTAACCTCCTGTCCGCTCTTACTCAATTCCACTACCAAATATTCAAACATTTTTCAGACTCATACCCTTGAAAAGTTAGTCTGAACGAAAAGCGCTTCGGGTGTATTTTAACGATTTTGTTTTTAATCGACTTATTTATTTTAGTTAATTGTGCATTTGTTACACGTAACTTCCCGCATTTTATTTTCCTTTTCATCACTTCGTTTTTCATCTTATTTTAGTCGACTGAATTTCCGCTATGGTTCACTTCTTTACAATTATTCTAAAATTTTGCCAATCGAATAAAGTTATGTATATATATATATATATATATATATATATATATATATATATATGTATATATATATATATGTATATATATATATATATATATATATATATATATATATATATATATATATGCTACCATATCGCCTGTTGTTCCCTGGTCGTAAGATACGATTGCATTTTTTTTCTTATCTAATGCATATTTCACATTTATAACTATTTCGACAACCTAGGAGCTAGACTATAAAAGAAGGGAAAGTGTTCACGAGGTGCAAATGCCATATATATAAAGTTTCATGTCTCTAGACCAAATAACCAGAGAAGATTTTGGTACTGCTGCATATGTATAAACCCCTGATGCAATATGTCAGCTTTACAAAACTAAGATACATATACATCCCAAGTTCGATGCTCTTTCAAAATTGGATAGGTGTCGCTTAGAGCATTTTATCATTCTTTAACAGAGTTTAAAATTAACTTCACAATCTAATAGGGAAGGTGATCTCTTCTTTACAGCCTATTTCTCACGTAAGAAGTAAAAAAAAAAGATAGTATTAAATAACGCAAAAAACACTGCCAAAGATTACAGACTAGAGAATACAATTGCATTTTTTAAAGCTGATTGTGGATTCCAAACCGATTGATAAAATTTCACTGAGAAATGTTATTCAACTCCATCCTCCTGATGGTCGCCAGCAAATAAAAAGTTTGCTCAAAAAAATTTGGTTTACATTCGATACAATGTTTGAGCACTGAAGAGTCCTTCAGTGCTCAAACATTGTATAGAATGTAAACCAAATACTGAGAACTTGGAAAAAGTGACCAAAACCTTTTCTACTGAAATGGAATATTTGTGTGTTCAAATAAATAGGTTTTTATTTGAAAATTACAATCCTTGGTGAATTAATTCCGGAATTAGGAATTTCGATCACACCCCAATTTTTTTTTTGCACAAATCTCATTCTAAAACAGCTATTCTGCACACTTTGATTCGAGTCGATTTTAGGTAATCTGCTTGCATTATTAGAAATAATAATAACAAGTGAAATATTGTTCGTGACACTAATATTTCCCATTATGTTAATTTTCCTTCCAAAATGCCCAACAACATTAGCATTTATTTTGAAAAATATTTAAAAAACAACAAACAAATAATTGAAAAAAACCCAAGCCACATACCCAACAATAATAGCAAAAAAAAAAAAATTATGGAGATTTTCTCCCTTTAAAAGTCAACCATCATCTTTGTGTGGTATGGAGTTGTAACAAGATTCCTTCAGCGGACGATAAATCATTATAACTCAGAAATTTATATTTTTGTAAATATTGCCTTATATGATCTTTCCATGTGATTCCTAGCATGTTTATTGATAAATAAATATAATTTAATTATTTTTGTTGTAATATTGTTGATAAATATACTTTTAAAAAGTTAAGTATTTTCTTGGGAAAAAGATTTTTCTCTCAACAGAAAAATATTCAACAAAATGTTTAACCGGAAAATTATTTTACTGAAAACTATTGATTAAACTATAAAAAGGAGGATGCTAGAATTAGAAAAAAAAGAAAATAATTTTATTTACACTCAATCAGATGTGTCTTATACGCTAGTAAAAATTTAATTGGCATTTTGTTGCACATTTTAAGATTTTTAAGATGAATTTCTCATTATATAAAACGATTATTATATTGATTATAATGGTTTGAACCGACCTTTTATCCGAAACACAAGCATGTCTGTAACAGAAAGCGTATAAGCGCATGTGAGAAAATCAGCTTCGGTCAAAAGAAAAAGATAGAGAAATGGACTACATGAAGAGGAGCACAAAAGAAAGCACTAGGCGAGATGAACGTGTGGCCTTGGGATGGCGACGAGAGACTTTTAAACTGGTGTCACACAAGAAGTTCTCATCATGTGACTTTATAAACGGTTGCTTTCCACATAAGAAACCAGTCTTCCATTAAGGGAGGAAGGGAGAGAGAGATAGAAAAAGAGAGATGCTATCGAAAAAGAGATGAGTACGAACTATAATTATTGATACATTATGGTATAGAGTACTTTCTACTATTTACATATAGATACGAAGTCCGTATAAGATCATTTGATCGATACATATAGAAATACTAAGATTTGATCTCCGATGAATTAAAATTTAAAGAAATATTTTTAAATAAACAAAAGCTAAAAACAGCCTATCCTGCCTTGACAGAGTACAGAATAGACTTCGTGGCTTAGTGGGGAATGCCCTTTTCTCTACCCTGCAATCTCTCTCCCACAGAAGAGACGTTGCGAGCCTATCCTTGTTTTATCGTTATTTCCATGGCAGATGCTCGTCTGCACTCCAATCTCTGGTCCCCCCTCGCCAATCTTTCACGAAAAACACCCGTCTAGCTGAATCCACTGTGAAAAATGTCCCCCACTCTATATCTGTGCCTAAATCAAAACGCGGATTCCATGAACAAAGCTTCTTTCTTAGAACTGCACGCCTGTGGAACTCTGTTCCGTGTGCCTCCTTCCCACCGGACTACAACTTGGATGTATTCAAGTCCAATGTTAACAAATTCCTAATAAACCGCCCCCCTTAAGTAAACACTTCATCAAATCTCCACACTAACGTAATGTACTTGCAATAACCCTTATCCCTGAGTGGCTTCCGGGCGTTGATAAATGATCACTCTGTAAAAAAAAAAAAAAAAAAATAGAAAGATTAATTAAAATTTTCGAAATGAAAAAAAAAAATTGCCTGCCTTCTTTTGAAATTTTTTAAAATGCAACTAAACATGGCGACAAGAGAATATCTTAATCAAAAAATAAATAAATTGCGATGATCCTTTAGATGATTACCATTGCAGGAACAGATAACAAGTGAATCAGAAAATAGGCGAGAAGATAAGTGGACCAATCAGATTGTCGTTTATTCTTGATCGCAATCGTTGGAGATAAACAAGAGATCGAATGCCAGATCAATAAAATAAAGAGGAGATAACTCATGTGCCACAACGTAAAAAAGCATAACGAAATAAGTTCTTATAAACATGACGCCCTGCTTTTGCGTTCTAAACAAGTCTGTGTTTTGTCTGCAACGGTGTTCACTGCCAGTTTCCCATTAGAAAACATGGGCATATATTATTAAGATACGCCCATTCGGTCGACGCGTTTAATACAAAACAGATAAAACTGCGAACTAAACAGATATGAACAGTGCTAATTGTGCTTGATATATGCTTTTTAATGAAAAGCACTCCAAATTTGACACAAAACAAACGGCTGAAACGACAATATAATCTTAGGAAGATATCAACCATTTTAAAAATTATAGGAACAATCGCACTCATGAAATGGAGTTTTTTAAATACCTGGAAAATGTAAGGGTGAAACAAGTGAAAGGCACATAAAAACATTTGAACTGAAAGGACGGTTTAAATCCTAAAATTATAATTATTGCTCGGTTAAATGTATGACAGCGAATATATATATATATATATATATATATATATATATATATATATATATATATATATATATATATAATAGAAAGCTGAATAGGTGTGTGTGTGTCTGGTAACGAATAGGCTCCTATATGGTTGACTATTTAAAAAAAAAAACTGATTATATATAATGGTAGAAGATATATCGAGACACAGGAATGAGTATGTCTGATCTGGCAGAACGGTGGTTCAGTAAAATTGTGGGGTCTGCGTTCGCGCCTGGTCCACGAAGTATGGAAATAAAAAATTAAAAGATTAAAAAAAAGTTTACAAGTGTTTTTGATATAGATGTACATAAGAATACTTTGATAAGTATATTTTAACTTAAATAAGGATGGTATAATAAAATCGTGGGGTCTGCGTTCGCACCTGGCCTCCATAGAATGGAAATAGGCACAAACTTTAATAAATACTTTTCATATCTATCTGTGTAAGTATACTTTGGTAATTATGTTTCAGTTTGAAGAAATATGGTATAATAAAATTATGGGGTGTTCGTTCGCAACTGACCTCAATAGAATGTAATTATGTCACAAAGTTTAACAAGGTTTTTTAATATATATCCACAGAATATTGTGATAAGTGTTTCAGTGTGAACAGGTATGGTATAATAAATTATGGAGTTTATTTATTTTATTTTTACATTCATCATATTTTGCTTTGGTTTTGATACCCCTAAATTCGAAGCTATCTCTTTACAACCCTTCCTTTTCGTAACCTATCATACCTTCATAAATCAGAGTCCATTTTCTGTAGGCTGTTTTTGAACCCAGTCAACAAAAGGAACTTTTGCTAGTATATATATATATATATATATATATATATATATATATATATATATTATACGGCTAGTATATATATATATATATATATATATATATATATATATATATATATATATATATATATATATATATATATATTATACGGCAGTCAAGGCTTCTAACCATTACGCTATTGGCGGCTGCTTGAACGAGTAGTGAGTTTAACGATGTTTTGATATCGTCCGAAATACCTCCGCTCGATTTGTTTACACAAAGAGCGTCGCTTATATGCTAATGGTAATTCGTTTTTCACTTCTCAATATGCTCAACTCAAGGTGAGGAGCACTATAGTCATCCACATACAGTACTGTTTCGCTGTTTCACAGCTCATCAGTGCGGCTAGACAGGAAACTACCTCAAGCCAGGATTGAAACCCGACCGTTTATCCGGCAGTCAAGGCTTCTAACCATTACGCTATTGGCGGCTGCTTGAACGAGTAGTGAGTTTAACGATGTTTTGATATCGTCCGAAATACCTCCGCTCGATTTGTTTACACAAAGAGCGTCGCTTATATGCTAATGGTAATTCGTTTTTCACTTCTCAATATGCTCAACTCAAGGTGAGGAGCACTATAGTCATCCACATACAGTACTGTTTCGCTGTTTCACAGCTCATCAGTGCGGCTAGACAGGCAACTACCTCAAGCCAGGATTGAAACCCGACCGTTTATACGGCAGTCAAGGCTTCTAACCATTACGCTATTGGCGGCTGCTTGAACGAGTAGTGAGTTTAACGATGTTTTGATATCGTCCGAAATACCTCCGCTCGATTTGTTTACACAAAGAGCGTCGCTTATATGATAATGGTAATTCGTTTTTCACTTCTCAAATTTCGAATTTCCACAGGTCCCACTAGTATATATATATATATATATATATATATATATATATATATATATATATATATATATATATATATACTAGTGGGACCTGTGGAAATTCGACAGGAGACTCATTCATATGTAATATATTGATGTTGGCATTGTGTAGATATTCAGCCTAAATGGAGGAAACGCTCTGATATTATTGTAGCTTTTTTGTTAAAATTGCTAACGTATTTACCTAAGCTAGCACGAACGCCCGGCAAAGCCCGGTCGTAAACTACGGTTAAATATGATACTTGATTCTTGCAGATTTCGTATTTATTATTATACAATTAATGTTCTATCGATTTTATATATTATAAAGTTGCGATTTCAAAAACAAAACAAAAATATATATCCATATGATTGGGTGCATTTGCTTGAATTGAAACCGAAGTAAAAACTTATAAAAAAGATATGCATATATATAAATAACAAGTTCCTTCAAGCATAATCGAAACCAAAAACAAACCTTATTAAGAGCTCTTGATGAAATTATTTATAAGAAAAGTATAGATTACTGGAGTCCCATCAGTTATAATCGTAACCGAAACCAGACATATGAAAAATTCTTGATAAAATTATTTATAAAAAAATAGATGACTTAAGTGCCATCAGATATAATCGAAACCGAAACCAAAACTTGTGAAGAATACCTGGTAAAATTATTTATGACAGGAAATGTAAGTACATAACAATTAAACGGCCCGGATATAAGCGTGACACAAGAAATGAAACACACGCTATCGTATTAATATATGGATATGTATATATATGTATGTATGTATTTATATGTATGTATATACATACATAAATATCTATATATACGCACATATATACATAGACATATGCATAGATATATATGTGCACATACGTGTACTCACGCACATATACATGGATACACATATGCACACACATGATGACTATTTAATATTAATTTTTTTTTAAAAAAGAGAAAAGACCGAGGAGACAAATTACTAACCAGGCCTCCGCTGGATAAGCGCGAAGAAGACTGAGATCGTGGGGTGGCTTATTGCTACCCAAGTCCCAGTGAAGGCCAATGGTCATTATCAATGAAAAATCAATGATAGACGGCTATTGCGATAACGAAAATTAGTCACAATTTGTCACTAAGGCAGCAGGGAATACCACAGGCTGTTTTCAAAGAAAATTTTTAGATGATGGTTTGTGTGAATAATAATAATAATAATAATAATAATAATAATAATAATAATAATAATAATAATAATAATAAATTATAAGATTATTTTAATATAGTAATCAGCATATAAATTTTATAGGAATAAAACATAAAAAAGGGCTAAAGTACCTATATATAAGTGTCAGCGCCTGTTTGAATTTTAGTTTACAAAGAAAAGGTAGTTTTTAATTTGTATACGAGTAAGGCTCAAATTTTTTGATTTGTTAATATCTAGAATTTGTTTTGCAATTTTTGTTTAATTCCAGCGAACGTGATTTTCAAACATAGTGAAATTACAGAGGGGGGGGGAACGCTGTTTACCTTGGTTTCACTTCTGATTCCATGAATATGGAATATGTAGAATATTTATTTTCTCTTTTTATCTTTCTTTTTTATTATTACATTATTTACTTTCCTCTCCATCCTTTTCTCGGCGTCCGATTTTGACCCGAATCAACTCTTACCTGCTTTTGTCTAATTAGTAGCGCCACATTGGCGGGCTTGTTAGGGATTCCAGGTGGCGCTCCCGAAGCTCTTTGCGATAAGATATCGAAGCATGTACAGTTCCCGGTTTCTAAGGCCGTTATTTCTACCTCCCAAATCCAGCCCTATCCTCATCACGTCTCCGAACGGGCGGACAGCATTCTTACTGTCCGATGGCAGATTGATCGAACCGTCGATGGTGGCGCCCCCTTTCGACAATTCTCTTGCTACCGGCAGTATTTACTGTTATCATTCATTTGATTTGATTTTTCTTTTGGTTTTTATTTTGCTTTAGACCGCCTGCCATACCCAAACCCTGTTTTTTGTATTTCAATTCCTCTACCACCACCACCACCACCACTCTTTCTCTCTCGTTATATATTTGTGCCGATCACATCTTCCTCATCCAACAACGACTTGTATATCTGAAAAATGCCAGACGCCGAGTCGCAAATGGTTTTTCGGTGAATATTACGCTGAGCTGCCGGTTGATGTTTCCGTCGACGCCCCTCGTCTTGATGATCGCTAAAAACCAATGCATACATTTGACCTGCGGCGACCCCTGGGGATTATATATTGAATGATGAATGCAGACGAATTGATTTGAAATGGGAAACAGGTCGAGGCTAACATAGTTATATAAAAGCAAACGAGAGAAAAAGAGGAAGTGAAGACAGATGGAAAAAAGAAAAACACAAGAAAAGTTGAATGAATATATAACAAAAATAGACGAATATTATTATAAAAAAAACAAAAAAAAACAAAATAACGAACTATAATTAAAATAAGCAATATACTTTCCGAACAAAAACAATAACAGCACTTTTTCGATAAATAAGCTGAATTTTGCAATAATATGTCTCAAGCTTCACTCTCCGAAAAGATCTATTACATTTTCAATATAACGCCTGTGGTTTGTTTTAAAGCTACAGAGATACGAAAAAGTTGCCAAAAAACAAATGTATGACAAATAAATTTTTGCAAAGACAATATGTTACTCTTCTACCTAGCTGGATACGTTTTTAGTGGAAACGTAACATTTTTCTTCTTCCGGGTCGTTTTAAAGCCAATTAGGTTTGATCAATGTGGAGGAAATCCTTCATATCAGACAATTACTTTTTATTCGGACACTGCGAGTGTGCCCCCATTTTGGAGCAGCTGGTTTTCCCTCACATTAAAACAGCTTTATGTCTAATTCGCTTTCGTGGGGAAGCAAATAAATAAATAAAAAAAACGTAAAATGTTTATTTGGTTCGCAAATGAAATAGTGTCGAGCGTTACACGAGCACAAAGAAAAGGGCCCGTTGTATCTTTTATATCTTTGAAGTCTAAACAAAGAGTAAAAACAAATTAAAAATTATACAAAATACTGTTAGAAACCAAGCCAAAAATGTCACGGGAACATTTGTTGGATAGGTTTCTAACAGTTTTTAAATATATTTTTAAGTCTTTGTCGAGATTTCAAAGTCATGAGATATCATACTGCCATTTTTATTGTGCTCGTGTAATGCTTGACACTACTTGTTTAAGGAACCGAATAAACATTTTGCATTAAATAAAAACACAAAAAACTTATCCAGTTTGGTAGAAGAGTAACTTATTTTGCTTTTGGTAACATTTATCTATTATATTTTTTTTTCTGATCACTTTTTCGAATCTCTGTGGGTTGTAAAATAAACTCAATCCTTGATTATCCCATGTATTAACGGAATATGAATTTTAAACTTGTCTTACAGTTCTAATATTTGCGTGCTAACCCTAAAGAATTACCGAGCAGCTTCGTCTGTCGATAATTTTCCGTTTTTTTGAGTCTCACAACTTTTAGTTGTGTGTATAATGCAAGGATTTAAGTTTTTTTCTGATGTTTATTTCTAAATACAAATCATTAATTTGGTTGGAAATTTTAGTTTTACTATATAAACATTTGATGGAATACACTTTCACTAGTTACATATATGTATATATGTGTATATATATATATATATATGTGTATATATATATATATATGTATATATATATATATATATTGTGTTCAAATTGAAATGCTAGTTCGGTTTATCATAACGACTCTAATTGACCATATTGTAGATATTGAAGTCCTACATCTTCTACTTCCTTGATTTTGCATTTTTACTACAATGTTTACAAGGTCAATCGTATATATATAATTTTGACGAAATTTCACATTAGATGCATAGATCCGAATTATTTTGATAACCATAGCTGCTAGAAAGTATTTGTATAATCAGATAAATACAGTTGTATATTTATCAGCATCTCCATGGCATGACATTATGAATGCTTCATACAATGTGGAGAAATAAGGCCGAGACTTTAGCTTATTCATACCTTCTCAGGCCGAACTATGCTGTCTCACGACTGATTGATGTTGTTCTTTAAAATAAGTAAAGGGTGGTACAATAATTTCTTCGCCATAAAGAAAACGACGCTATAGCGTTATTTTAAAACGTTTATTGAAAAAAAAAACAATTCAGGAAACGATTATGAAGTAGAACTGACATCTATTCAATGCGGCCATCTCTAGCCTTCATTAAATTCGGAATTGAGAGCATACCTTTTCCACAACCGTTGGCAGGAGCTAGGAGAATACCCGACGGATGGCGGCGATCAGGCTGGCCTTGGTGCCCTGGGATGTCATGTTAGTGATGTTTTAAACATATTACCAAACCAAGTTGTTTAACGGGTTCAGGTCGGAGCAAAAGGGAGCCAGTGAGAGAAAGGTACAAAGTCGTAGCACTCCTTCTGAAACTAAGCCTGGATCTCTTTGGACTTGTGGGTCGTCGCCGAGTCCTGCCGCTACACCTAAAGTCTGCTAGCGGCTATCTGAGTGTACCAGATCACCACACTCTTCAGCACATCCAGGTACACTTTGGTGTTGACTTTCAAGCCGACTTTAAAGATGTGAGGTTGCATTATGTGGCCTTCAATTGAAACCACACCAAAGGCCATAACCGTGGCCGAAAACTTCGTTCAACTGTGCCCTCTAGCGTTGAACCGTCCGGATTGAATTATAAGTGTGCTGGCAATGGTTGTGTTGTCATAACATAGATCGCTAAAGAGCATGAGTTGTCTTCGATCTCGAACACAATAGATGCAGATCATCTACTAGTCTAATGATAGAAGGCTCTTGGGATTTGTACACAACTGGCCAACTAGTAGATGATCTGCAAAAAACAAAAAAGAAAAAAGTTTACAGTAGACGGAAATGAAATCATATCTTACTAGCGCGACAATTTTATCGCTCAACCCTCTATTTTGCTTCAGGTTTTATAATCAATCGAAAGTTTATAAATAAACATTTACAATGATCATTATATCGTTTCCTAAAAGCTGATATGCATAAATCCGAGAACTAATAACTAACGGGATACGATAAAGGGTGTTGTGTCGTAAGACATAACTACTTAAATAATAAATTATGTACAATAGACATTAGATTTCAACCTTAAACGAATCCAAAAGAGGTCTATATGATGAAAATCAAAACAAAAACCAATCAATCAGACTCCATGTTGAACTTTGATAAATAGTTTGTACCGGAGTGATAGCTTTCGTAAATGATCTATTCTCGGTACTTTCGATTAGTTTCTATACATCCTAATAATGTGTGATTTACAAAATAATTTTTCATCGTGGATGACAGCCCATACATGGTGATGGGCCATATTATCCCTGCAGTTTTCCTCTTTATATACACAAAGACAGGATTCAGCGAATATAAAGCAGCAAAGCTTGAAAAAGTCTTCTATTTTTATGGTTAAACGTACAGGGTGCCCAAAAATGCCCTGAAGAGTTTTGAACTTAAATAGATTCTTTATTTTTTATAATATCTTTTTGTAATTTTAACACAATTTCACTAAGACATTGGGATAGTTCTTTTAAAAAATACAAAATTCAAACAATGTATATTTATGAAAAATAATGTTTTTAAATGTTTCCCATTGTTAGCTTCACATATTTGTGCTCTTTCCATAAGCTTATTAATGAGAGATTGCAGAATCTCTGGATTACGATTTAACTCCCTTTTCGTTCCTGAATTTTTCCTTCAATTATTCCAGGATTTGTGTTTTTTAACATAAACTTTTTCTTTAAGATATCCACACAAGGAAAATCTGGGAGACATGGTGGTCATTTCACATTACCATAGCAAGTGATAACGTTGTCGCCAACAGATTGATTGTTTTACAGATAATAATTTGGATATTAATTATAAATAAGTATAGCATTGAACAACAAGTTGTGAAATCGTTTTACTAAAATCTATTAATATTTAAATATTGCAGCATTAAAATTTTTTTGAAAATTCAATTTAACATTATATAATAAATTCTTAATTAATTCTGGAATATTTTAAATTATAAATTTGTTATAGTTTTTACTAGAATCTCTTCTCATTTTATTTTCCAGTTTTAACAACTAGTCCTTTTATTTTTCCATGTTTAAATCTAAACTATATTACTTTTCATGCTCGCATTTTTCTATGATTTCTCCAGTCTTTGCTTTGAAATAAAATTTTCTCTCTCTGTTTCACGTTGAATAATTAGTGACAGTACAGCCGAGCGACAGATCAGGACAGCGGTGAATTATTAGCGACAGTTTTTTTTAATATCCTGTTACGTCATCATCCCGTCGTCCCTCGCCGATTTAAGGTAGCGTGACGGATTTGCTTGCTATGGTAACCAACATCCAATCACAAAAAAAAAACTACGTTTCTTACAGATTCTGAAAATTTTCAAAACAGTAATTTTATTATAACGTAACGAAAATTGACTTTTTTTTTTTCAAAATATAGCTTAAAAGGTTACCTATGAACTGTAAAAGTTGTTTGAAATTTGGTCGCAAAATGAGTGAGTGATGAAGCTTTAAAGCAGTTCTAAATAAGTAAATCTAACACTAAAACATATCTTAGAATACGATAGTGTTTGAATGACAGAAAAATGATTAGGAAATATTCACAATAAACATATTCACAAAGTATAAACAGTAGGGACTCTGAATTATTGCCTCGATAATAAACTCAAATTATAAATTTTTAGAACTCAAAATCGAACTATATATCTATAAAAGTGAGAATGTTTATATACGCAATGAATTTGTAATTTGTAGGCTTCAAATTTGGTTAATAGGGTCTTCAGATCTGTAGAATACTTTGTAATTGGTTTTCCTTCGGAGAAAAGGGATGTTAAGGGGTCAAAATTGAAAAAAAAAACAATTGGTGCTTGGTGTTCATCGGATTACAATCTGTTTTCAACTGTTTCCCGACTGCGCATGTGCGACCCATTCAGATTATGTTAAGAATAAGTAGGTTTGAAAACATTCTTAAAAATAGTGTCAAGCTTGCTTAATTGTTATCGTACTTGACGCGCTGTCTTCAGGTCTTGGTTTTGATCTCAGCTCGAGTATATCTATTACTTACAAAACATGAACCGTTCAGAAAAAATATATATTCGGATGCATATTTCTCAGTTTTATTCCTCTGTTTTTTACTTAAATTTTTAAAGGTATTTAACGTTACGTTTTATACCGGGCAACGCCGGATACATTGTTTTCTTGTTTTAGATTTAGAACAAATGCGGATGAAGAAATACATGATAAATGTTGGTACATGTATGCACATTTTTTTAGCCTACATGTAGAAATATAGTAAAACCAATAAATAACAATTGTTCACACAACTGACATTATCTAGGATGTATTTTTATCACAGCATATCGGCCGATGTAACCTGCGACTTTCTTCAGGTGCGTCTCATCACACTCGGTTATCTGTAACTTGGGAATTTGTATAAAATTTCGAACGGAACATTTTACTTAATCCATAAGAATAGCTTGTCTTTGTTTCATCTGTCACAAACGGGTAGACGTCTTAAAGAATTCACAAATGTATTTTAGTATCGCCTGTACTGTGTATCGAATCTACACATACAAGAGAATTCCACTTAGAACTGATTACAGATTAGCATTTATATTCGTTACGCCATTAGTCCTTCATAATGAAGGCAATAGTTTTATTAATTCCAATAATACAAATAAATCTTTACGTGATATATTTCGAAACATAAGTTGATCCATGGTTTTAGGAACACGCGAGCTGTCTTCAGGCGGTTCAGTCTCCGAATTTTAATCGACATGATTTATCATTCAAACCCTACCTGTTTGAATATATGTTAAAGTGGCAGTTTTAATCATTTAGGACTGTTTAAAGCTTCACTGTTCACTCATTTTTCGACCAAATTGCAAACAATTATTACAGTTTATAGATCACCTTCTCAGCTATATTGCGAAAAAAAACAAACAATTTTCGTTCAGTAAAACAAAAGTTATCATGAATTTAGTGGTGTTCAAAATCGTAAAAATTCGTAAGGAGGTGAGCGACGTTTTTTATGACTGGCTTCCATAACAATCACGTCGCTTTAACAACTAGTGTTCTTACTAATTCACCGCTTTCGCGAAAAGAGAAGTAACACGTTATACAGAGAGAATGAAAGCAGACGAGTGCCGTACATTGTGTTACATATATGCATGTTATGTTTATGGGGGCAAAAAAAAATAAGACTGAAATTAAACAAAAACAAATGAATTTTCTTGGAAACCTCGACAAATCATGGGTTACAATAGAAAAACGCGAGCATGAAATATAATATGGAAAAGAAAAGGACACGATACTTTGGTAAAAAAATATGAAATATTGCAGTATTAAGAAATTTCTTGAACCATAAAATCAATTTTGTAACTAAAAATTCCTAAATAGTCTCGACTGCTAATTCTGCTATGAAGAGTAATCATTGGTCCAGCGGATTTCCAAGGAATAGCACCCAAATCATCACAGAACCATCGCTATGCATTGCGGTTTGAAGAAGGCTGTCTTGATAAAATGCTTCTTTCGGCCGTCTCCAAACGTAGACACGGCCGGTGGGCGGAAATTAGGAAAACGGTGATTCGTCAATGAAAATCACATTTTTCCATTCCTCGAGGGACCAATTTTGGAGGTTTTTACGCCACTCTATCCGCTTTAAAATATTTGTCTTTGAGAGCAAAGGTTTTGTAATTGCAGTTGTTTCGTAAAATCCAGATTTGAGCAGCTCTCGACGAAGAGTTTTTGTGGAAACTGAGTTCTGTAAATGTTTATTGAGCTTTGCAGTAATTTTAGGGGCCGTGGTCTTGCGATTTCTCTAGTTATCTTAAGGCTCCGACCGGCTTTTTCAAACATTTTCATCTTTCGATCAGACTTGTACTTTTCTAGGGATGTTTTTCTTTCTCTTTAAAAGCAGTCAGTATTTTGAGACAGTTTTTCTAAGGATTCGCGCAGTTTCTGATGTACTAGCATCTGCCATAAGCGCTCAAATAATTTGGCCTCTTTGGAAAAATTTAAAAAAAAAGAATCATAATCAAAGTGTCTCCTTTACATTTAATAATATTTGCTTGAATCTATATAATTATAAAACTCAAATGGCCATGTAACGGGTTTTGTAACCCCATACCCGGTTTACGACTTCCGGTTGCGCATGCATACATAAACATACACTCATAACAGCGTAAACAAATAAACACACATCGCTACTTTTGCAGAATTTGACCTGCGCACTGAAATATTAACGTTATTATTTAGAAATTATTATTTACATGGGAAGAGTGGGGATGTTTTGCAACTATTTTTGCATTACAACTATACTGTCGCAATTTTATTACAAATAAATCAACTTTAACCTCTTGATAACCATGAGAATAATTTACAACGGCGATTTCCTCACCGCCTTCTATTTTTTTTTTAAATTATTCTCTATTTTAATACACCTTTTTATAAAAAAACATTCATTCATTTTCTTTTACACTACCAACATAAATAACCTCGAAAATATTTTTAATTGCAATACAAATGAATAATCACCGCTAGAATAAAACGTATTGTTTTACTGTGTACGTTTTCAGCGTCCCAGTGGTTTTTTTCGCGTCTAAATTATCCATATAAACAATTGTTAATAGCTTCTGAATTTTTTTTTACATCGTTCATTTCCGTATTACGTTTAAGTTATTTAAACGCAATTTTCTCACAAATAAATCTACTTTGACCCGTTGACAACCATAAGAGCATTTAACAACGGCTACTTATCCACCACCTTTCTTTTTTTGTTTATTGTCTATTTTTAATACACCGTTCTTAAAAAAAACATTCATACATTTTCTTCTGCACTACCAACATAAATAAATAACCCTGAAAATATGTTTTTTTTTCAAATTTGCGTTACAAATAAAAAAAATCAACGCAATAATAAAAGGTATTGTTTATTTGTACGTTTTCAGCGTCCCAATTATGCTTTTTTTCGCGTTTAAATTATCCATATAAACAATTATTAAACTTTCGGCATTTTTTTTACATCGTTCATTTCTGCATTGTCTTAATTAGTTTTATTTACCTTATTATTAACATATACGTTAAATATTTGACCCAACGGATCATGAGTGTTTGTTTAAAATAAATGAAAAAAATTACATTTTATTTTCATTTTCTATACATGGGGAAAGTGTTTTTAACTGTTCTGTACTTTCAAGTAACAATTTTATTTAAAAAAGATATATCAAAATTTGAATTTAACTTTAAGTACTATGGTATCTGTTAAGTGCACATTTATCTATAAGTATGGCAAACCAATGGCTGTAAGTTTTTTTTTTTAAATAGACATAATAAACAGAACGACTCATAAAAATCTATCTGTATTCTTTGTTCATTTTAATATACTTTGATAGAAATGTTCCAATGATGTCACAAGAAACTCTTTTCTTTACGTCACAAGTGTGAGGCTCATACCTTAATTTCATAGCTAATATAACATACTGACCCAACGGGTCACGGGTAGTATGAGTCGAAGACGACGAAACACGTGTCTGTGGATGATTATATTTTAAAACAATATGTATCCATGTGGGAGTACCAAGTTCGTTAAAGGAAAAATTATTCCCAACTCGCATTTAGGTAAAAATGCACTTTCGTAAAATAATTGAATTCGTTCAAAACGTATCGCAAAAACAAAAACATCTGTATATATATATATATATATATATATATATATATATATATATATATATGAGAATAAAATCTATCATCCGAACTTTATTGATTTCATCAAAATCTCTGAACAATTATTTGGAAATCGTTTTACTCCCCAAATATAAACCAGGCGCGATCGACCTTTTTTTATTACTGCATGAAAATAAATAGGCGAAGATTTTTTCTTCCAAGCTGAAAGATATTCACACACATTCCGCCATTTTTCAAAGAAAACACTAAAACATGCAAATATTAACAATATACAAATGAAGCAAGCAGGCTGTTTGATTTATTGATCAGTTAATGACATCAAGCAGAGGATTGTCTGTTTAATTTAGATCGTATTACACGTAACTATAACATGGGGTTGGGAGCAGCGAATATTCGGTGTCAGTTTTGTTTTGTTTGGAAGTTTCAGTGGTCAGTTCAGTGCTCCTGGTGCGTGAAGTGGTTCAGAATAGTCGCGATTTGTTATACTCATAGACTATGAACGACACAGCGTAATAAGGGTTGCATAATTGATGGCATATGCAAACAATCATTTGAAAAAAAAAACGTAGCGAATTGTTTTAATGAATATGTAAAACTTAGGATGACAAATTTTATGTTAAAGAACATATCAAACTGATTGAAAACCTAGAAGAAATAAACGTATAAAATTAATGTCTCGAACATAACGAATCAACACCCCTTTCATGTCTCTTTACTATATTTTAGATAAGATTTCAGACTTAAGCTTAAGGAATGTCGTTAGCGTGGTAAAAATTAATGAATAGCTGGAATAGTTGTATACGTCTGTGTCGCATATAGAATAAAGAATCGGTATTATTATACAAACACCGTGACAGCGTTAGGGTTAGGGTTAGGATTAGGGTTAGGGTTAGGGTTAGGGTTAGGGTTTAGGGTTAGGGTTAGGGTTAGGGTTAGGTTTAGGGTTAGGGTTAGGGTTAGGGGTTAGGGTTAGGGTTAGGGGTAGGGTTAATTCGCTGTCACGGTGTTTGTATAGTTTTACCAAAGAATCTACGCTTAAAAAATTAGATTCATGAGAGCTATATATTTCTTCCGCTTCAATAGTAAAATTCTTGGTTCAATGGTATCCCTAAAAAAATTTCCAAATATAAATATAAGAACTGCCTGCAAGAAAATCGGTACTCATGCAGAGAATGATGCGGATGTAACTCAGAATCCGCCGGCTTTCCCTGGAACATGAGGTTTTATTAACTGTAAAGAAAAATGTTATAACAATACTTTTTTTTTGCTATATATATATATATATATATATATATATATATATATATATATATATGCATATATATATATATATATATATATATATATATATATATATATATATATATATATATATATATATATATATAAAGAAATAATGTTAAAGATTTTTTTTTCGAGAAAAGGTTCAAAAGTAAGTCAAATAAATACTTTCAAGGGTTTTTTTTTTCGAGAAAAATTGAAACAAGTTTTTCTGTTTTTTGGGGTTGTTGTTTATTTTTTTTTGTGGGGGGGGTTCTTTGTATTTTTTTCCAAGGAAAAATCTGGAAACTAGAAAAGTTGAAACAAAACTGGGTGGGATAGTTTTTTCTCATATTAAAACAGATATTGTTGTTTCCTCAGACCGTTGTTTTATTAATCGTTTGCGTAGATCGTATTTCGCATTCGCGCTGGAGATCTTTCTGCGATGATCGTTCGAACGCCCACAAGTTGATTATTTTAATTATGTCGGCAATTGTCAGCCTAGACTTGGCAAAAAAAAGGTGCCAGTCCGGATTGAGGTAAAGGTTCAGCATTACCTTTCCTCTTATACTAAGATTGCACCTTTGTCCACATAATGCACAAGTTCTCATCCGTCAGGGTTATTTTTTTTCTTGACAACAGTCGATAATTCCGGCTGGTGTTTTCAGCTGCTCACTTAAGGCTGTAAAATTCATGTTTTTGTTTGTTTTTCTGACGTGAAAGTACGAAATGGTGTGCTTTTTCTTTTTCTTTCTTTTGTTTTTACTAATTTGTTTTTTTTTTTTCTTCCTCTTAAAACTTTTCGCCTGCTGCTGTGAATTTTGAACTCGCGCAAACCCGCGTCGCGTTGAAACCCATCGTGCTACATTGCCATTGGCTCAGCTGTATGTTACGTCAGACGGCTTAATTTACTCGGCGTCGCTCAGCTTACTTCGGCTGCTGACGTCATGTTCCGAGGAAAGTCTGGCGGGCGCTGAGTTACGTCTGTATCACTCGCTGCATGAGTACCAGAAAATTAACCCCATGCTCTTGTGACTTGTTAGGTCTTTAGAATAATTTTTTAACATCGATAAGTTCCCGTGCTGATGTAGTTTTAAGGTTTTCAATATTTACATAAAAATACGAATATATCTCGGCTCAAACAAACATTATTGATCGAAATCAGTACTATCAGAATCAACACGCTTTTGCCAACGTAAAACAAGTTTATTTATGCAAGTAACGTAAAAATCTTGCGTTCTGGTAGCGATGAAGTCGCTGAGGGCATTTTGATATCGCTTAGGTTTTTGAAGCATTTCTTACGCAGAAAGTCGTCCGGATGCTTGCAAATAGTGATTGTCGTAGATGAGATCTGGAGAGTATGAAGGATGAGGCAGATTTTCGTAACCCAATTCTTTCAACTTCTGCAGGGGCGGTTTAGCAACTTGCCGTGTCGTGGAGAAGAATTGAGCCTTTTTCTGTTGATTAATGTTGGGTGTTGTTGTCGAAGTTTCTAATGTATTTAATCCATTTGTTGGTAGTACTTCTCTGCCGTAATACTTTCGCCTGCATTCAAAAATCTGTAATGAATGACACTGGTTGCGACCACAAAATAGTCAGCATGACCTTCTTTTGGTGCAACTTTGGGATCGAGAAGTGTCGTGGAGATTCGTCAGCGTCTAACCACTAAGCTGAGCGTCGCCGGTTGTCGTAAAAAAACACATTTTTATCGCAAGTCATAAACCAGTGTAGCAATGGGTCGTTATTGTGCGTAAAAGAATTGGAGATGACAATTCATAACGGCGTTTCTTTTAGTTGTCGTTCAACTAGCGGGGAACCCATTTATCAAGTGTTTTAGTCTTTCCAATCTCCATCAAGTGGTTGGCTGTTTTTGTTTTGCGGCATATCAACCCTTTTCAGGTTATTTAATGCCGAATCCAGTAATTTTGAAGAATTTTTTTTAAATAGAATTTTTTTTTTCAAGTTGGTTTCTATTTAACCCATAGTTGGTAACCAGAGTGGACCTGGGAGCAATGGCAATTAAAGGGTGGCTCCACACTTCACAAAGCCTGAAAGCTGTAGCCTCATGATCGGATATAGTTTAAGGACCTCATGTGGTTGGAAATTGTCGTATACGTAACGTCTAATTAAGAAGCAAGTTGTGCGTGGATTGGCTTCGACTAAGACTCGTAATTGATCGTTGTCAATATTCGATTGGCAATCATCATTTTCAAGACTTTGTCGCCGCCCCGAAATTACTCCAACCATCATAGTGCTGTGCGTTTAGTAGTGGCTCCCAAGCTAAACGCTTCGTTGATATCTTAAATTGAAATGATAAAACTGCGCGACTTTACAGCTTTTACATGTTGTAGTCAACGTTTTGAAAAAGAAGACAATTGTTTTAAACGATTAGATAGAGCGTAAAACGCTTTAAAAATTATATATTAAGTAAAAGTATTATAACGAAAACTTATTTGAAAATAAATCATTTGAAATCAAAATTAATAATTCCTTAATAATTTTCTTCTCACCCAGGGTGACCCCAAAAAACGGGTCCCAACTCTAATTAGGCCTCGTTTCTTAGTTTTATGTCCGAATGAAATTAAATTTTGGTCATAACTAGTATATTATATTCAAAACATCACATCAAAACACTAGGGTCTTTGGTCTTTTTTTTTCTCCGTTCTACAGCATAGGTTCTAGATGCCCTCCATTTAGCTTTTGTTTTTGGGGGTCACCCTATATATATATATATATATATATATATATATATATATATATATATATATATATATGTATGTATTTGTAGTCATCGACATACAGTCCTGTTTCGTTGTATCACAACTTATGAATGCCGCGAGACTAGCTCCTCTCTCAAGCCGAGAATTGAACCCAGAACCATCGCGTCGACAGTCCACATTTCTACCGATCGAGCCACGGGAGCGGTGCTCGCAAATAATCTCGCTAAATGTCTATTTTAAACAAACATCCGTCCACCACTTTTATGGTGCTCAAACCGCTTATTTTTAAACAAACAACGAGCCTTGAATACATATATATATATATATATATATGTGTGTGTGTGTGTGTGTGTGTGTCTGTGTGTGCGTGTATGTGTGTGTGTGTGTGTGTATAACATTATTAGCATGGGCTGAAACAAATGCGCATTGATAATAATAAATAAACTGAACTACTTTGGACGAGCATATGTGTGTTTTGTGTCTGTTCTTTGTGAAGCGGTGTGATATGTAAAGTATTATATCTCTTTTATTTAGCTATCGAGCGTTTATATGAACTTTTAGTTATTGATATTTATATTCAAATAGAAACTTTTATCTGGAATATATATCTGTGTGTACTTAAATTTTTAATGCTTTCAGATTACAGGTTGTATAATACTGTAAAATTAAAGTCAATATAAATATTGCTATCAACATTTGTAGGAAGCCTCAATAGATACAGAAGCTCAATACACGAGAAAAGGCAATAGTATGAATGGACATTTGGAACTAAATTCTGTAGATTAAAATACGACAAATTTATTACTTTACAAGGAATACATAATTTAAAGTAGTGTCTTTAATCTGTGGATATCAGTAAATGGCTCATTTTATCAGAGTAAATGTTTTCAGCAAAATAATGTTTATAAGCAGGCATACAAGGTTTGCTATTTAGCACATAGATTAAAAAACTAAAACGCTTGTATGCAAAGCCTAAAAGAAGACAATATTTAAAAAAAAATAATACTTGGTATAGTTAGGAATAAAGAAGCAATTGAATATAGATGTGTTCAGGTTGGATAAACGGCTGAGTTGAAACATTGATTCCTGTACATCCAATATCAGGGCATACCAATGTACTAAACCAGACCGTTTCGCATGTCTTAATCGTCTTCCATCGTGTGTACGCAAATCACCTAGCGTTTTGTTGACTCTCCGATCAGTTTTCATGACACGAGCGGCAAATACGCTGAACCAGTCGATTTGTAGATGATCGCTTCCATTTCGCACATTTTTCAAACGATTGGGTATTGTTTGCTTGTTCGCTAATCCAGGTGTATTGACACTAGAGAGGCAGACCGCACATGGATAACCCCAAACGCTTCGTCATTTTTTTTCATTTTTTTTGCTTCATCCTTCTTCCTCAAATAAAATAAAATAAATGAATAAATGTCAAGAGATACATAAATCAATTTTTATTCGCTTTCCTTGAAAAACACACATATATTCTCAACGTGGCTCCATTTGATTTGCGCGTTTAATAATCAAAATAGAATCTTTAATTTAAGCGTGACAGATATAGAAATATTCCATTTTTAGCTGGCGTGTGAAAGAACCACGAAAATATTGTTTTCACGTAAGCATGACAATAGAGCTTAAATATTATTTCAAACTTTCATGTGACTAGATGTGGAAACGTCTATTTTAGCATATAAGCGTAACAGACAAATAGAAATGGCATTCCAAACTGAAGTTTGAGAAATCTGAAAAGTTCTATTGACCCCATACGCGTGACAGACAAACAAAACTGTCACTATTAATGACGCGTTTCTTATGAACTGGAATGCTATTTCTAACGTATCCGTGTTAAGTCGTCTAAACTCTTAATGTAAAACACGACTCTGACCGGAATGTAATTTTGAAATTGAGACTTGAGCGATTCACGAAAAAAAAATATTTATCATTTAAGCAAAACATTAAGTAATCATGCGCTCGTAACATATTAAAATGCTATTTCAGTCTTATGCGTGACCGACCGTCAAAATACCCATGATGGAAGAACGTAGATGCTTCTTTAAGCTTTAATGAGACATACCGTTATAATCGATATAATAAATCTAACAGAATGCATGACACAAATAAGATGCGTACATCCAATCTTCGCGTTACTCACGTGTACCGCCACAATATATATAGGAACCTCGACTAATCCGACAAACAGCAAAAGCCCACCCCTTCACTTTCTACCTTAAGAGTTTCTTTCCAGAACTGCGTTATGTAAGAATTCCCTCCAGGTCCATATCTTCCTGACTGAAATAAAATGCAGAAAGTCACATATGTGAACAAGCATCTCACTACACCCCCACCTAAAATGGCCATATATGTATATCTATCAACTATCAGTATCCCTTTACGTCTTCCTGGTAGTCTGACTTTTTTTTAGTGAAATAAAAAAAAAAAACAAATTGAAATAGATATTTTTTTTCAAAAAAAGCGTCATAAACCAATGCAAATATTTATACACCATTCGTATTATTTGGATTCATTGCGATACTGTTCTCACCCTGAATGTGATTTTTCACAACGTTTCTGTCGTTGCTTCAGGTGTATCTTTTTGATCTCGGGAATTTTTCTATCGAACTCGAGAATTTGGACGGCATTTCGAGCGGAATCCTTTATTTACTTCACGGGATAGCATGCTTTTCTTCTATCAGCCATGCCTGGGTAGAGGTCCTAAGTAATTCGCAATTGTATTTTTCGGCGCCAACACTGAGGATTGAACCGTCAACCTTCAGCAGAATATCACTTTTACAATTGATTTTTCCAAGTACTCTAACCACTGCCCCACGGGTCCTTGCGGACAATTCTAGTACGAATTTATTGGAGCCTTAAACATATTTTTTTTTCTAGTTGTAAATATCACTATTTATTAGTAATTATTATTATATATTTACATCTATCTAACTATCTATCTATTTATATATATACACCCCCACATATATATATATATATATATATACATATATATATATATATATATATATATATATATATATATATATATATATATATATATATACTACTAAAGTACCCGTCGTTGACTGGGTTCAAAACAGCCTACAAAAATAGACTATGATTTATGAAAGTATGATAGGTTATGAAAAGGAAGGGTTGTAAAGAGATAGTTTCGAATTTGGGGGTATCAAAACCAAAGCAAAATATGGTGAAACTAAAAATAAAATAGATAAACCCCATAATTTATTATACCATACCTGTTCACACTTATCACAATATTCTGTGGATCTATATTAAAAAAAAACTTGTTAAATTCAGGCGCGAAGGAACACCACATAATTTAATTGTACCATATTTCTTCAAACTGAAACATAATTATCAAGTTATACTAGCGCAGATTGATATGAAAAGTCTTTATTAAAGTGTGTGCCTATTTCCATTCTATGTAGGACAGGCGCGAACGCAGACCTTACAATTTTATTATACTATCCCTATTTAAGTTAAAACATACTTATCAAAGTAGTATTATGTACATCTATATCAAAGACACTTGTAAACGTTTTTTTTTTTTTAATTTTTATATTTTTTATTTCCATACTTTATATATTATTTATTGTTTATAATTACTGGTTCCCATATAGTATTAAATTCTATACTAGGTCGTCCTAGTAGTTGGTTATTCCCAAGAATTAGTGCTGGTTCTTTCAGTCGTCTTACTCTCCACCGCTCATCTCTGTCTATAATTTTTACTTCATCCCATAATAGTAGATTGTTTCCCTTTTCTTTCCAGATATGGTCAGCTATACCTGACTTTTCAGTCTCTCCATGTACTACGGCTTTTCAATATTCTTCTAACCGTACTTTCAACGGACGACACCTTCCACCTCTGTATAGTCTTCCCCATTTACATGGGATTTCATATACACAGTTCTTACTCATGATTTTTCCTGTAGGGAATGTAATTCTCACAGGCTGTTTCCAGAGAGTTGAATAACTCCTGAATACTGTCCTGATGTCACATGGATTACATATCTGTTGAACTTTTTCAGACAAGCCCTTCATATATCATATACAAACTGTGGTGAGTTTTTGACTGACGTCCTTTTGTGACCGGCCCAAAAATTCTTTGGAGCTGATGTCATGCTCTCTGGATAGTTGTTTCGGTGGAGGGTTTTTCTTAAACTGTCCATGTCCTTTTGATATGCACTGCTGTTACTATATATTGCTTTTGCTTGGTGTTGTAGGCAACGGACGATTTCTTTCTTTACATTATATGGATGGTGGGAGTTGAAGTTTAGGTACTGTCCAGTGAAAGTTGGCTTTCAGTATACAGATGACATAAACACCTGACCAGTGCGGGTTATCAGCTGATCTAGGAACGACAATTTGTTGTTATGTCCTTTTTTTATTGTGAACTGTATAGTTGGACGGAGTTTACATGGTTTAGTAACGTTTGAACATCTTCCTGGTGGATCCAGAGTATGAATGTGTCATCTACATATCGCAACCACATTGTTGGCTTTAGTGGTGTTGAGTTTAATGTCATTTCTTCAAAGTATTCAATGTATGCATTGGCCAGTACCGGGAACAATGGTGATCCCATCGCCAGACCTTCTTCCTGTTGATATGTATCAGATCCCATCACAAAGTTTGTAGTTTCTACACAGAAGGTAAACATCTCCATTATATTTTCAATTGGGATGCAAATACGGACTTTCAATAAGTCATCCGATGTCAGCTTACCCCGTACCACTATCAAAATCTCATCAGTGGGTACTTTCGTGAACAATATGAGAACAGTAGTGCGATGAATCCAAATAATACGAATAACCAATCCTCCTCTAAAAAAATTAGAAACGCTATTAACACATCACTTAATGATTCCGGGGCATAACTAATAAAATAAAACTTTTAAGTAACATTTTATTTTATTCATCAACATTATCCCATTCATGTGTCACACACTAATGCTAACGGTTCACCAACATTTCGACGCCCTTTTTTCTTGTAGAACGCGTTGTGTTGGTCTCAATATCCGCTATGACTTTTGCATTAGAGTTAAATTGCGTTTCTTTAAAGCTTTCCTTTAACGTCTGAAAACAGTCAGTAGACAGGTGTAGACGTAATTTGCAGTGCAATTTCTGTCGTTTTGCCAAGATCGTAATTGATTTCTGGCGCAGTGGAATGTATTGGTGACAAAGTGCTTTTTTTCTTGTTCATACGTGGCTGTTTTTGTCATATATTACTTCAACGCGCCAACAATTCTATATAACATTCACATTCGGTATTTCTACTGTTCTCTTGATAATCATTGTATTTTACCTTGCGAATCCCGAAATACGGAATTAAAAATCCTACCTACCGTGTTTTCATATTTGAGCGCTTTGTGTGGGGTTTCCCTGCTATTGTACACTTGGCTATCTGTCGATTTGTTTCTGTAGTGAATTTAGTGACCCATATTTCATGCATTGTTTTATAGTAATTCGAACACATAGTTTTTTTTTGTGGAAAAATACAAACAACGGATCGAATCGTCAACGAATCGTTGTTTTTGATCGACGATAAGCAAACGTGGTGCAGAAATTTGACCACCGCTTTCTCATTGACAAATTCTCATCGGAAAATGATTAATACACTACCTTCTGATGCTTTCCACTCTTCTATTTACTAGCGCACTTTTTATTTGTGATCGGCCGAAAGGAGTTAGTGAACATTTTGTATGTTTTTTTGTGTTTTTTTTTCATCTGATTTTCATTCCAAACAAGTCACAGTGCGACTAATTCATAAGAGGCTAATATTTGGGACCAGGTTTGCGGGGATGTTATGTAGGGAGTCAGCATAGGGATATCTTCTCACATTACACTTGAACTTCTGCATGCTAGTAAAGTCAGGGAAGCTGGGGCCAGGGAAGGAATTCCAAAGTCTAGCCGTTCCAGGGAAGAAGCTATTTGTATAGAAAGCTTGACGGCATCTACTAATCTGTACAGTGTAGGGGTAGTATTTTGATGGTTTCATGGGAGCATTTATGTTGAGGGAAAATCAATAATTTGAGTTCGTTCGAACATTTTCCATTGTAAAACACGCACAAGGATGACACATTTCGGCGACGGGACAGAGGTTGTAGTTTTACAGATTTTCTGGGATCTCCTGGACAAATGCCGAATTAAGGCGACCAGAGTGTTCAACATATATTTACTATTGCGTTAAAGATCACCATATCACGTCTTGACTCTTTTTTCGACAGAGAAGAGTCTGCATAACACTTATCAAACCATTCGCTTTGCTTGAAACGTATTTGCTTGCATCAAAATCTAATGCTTAAGCAACACATGAAATTTGCAAGAACTATAAATTGTCAACTAATGTTAACACATATGATTTGAAAGATAGTACTTTATACAAATCATATTAATTTATTTTATTAGTGGGACAATCTATTTGTCAGAAACGGGAATTAATGAATGATATGCCATTTCTAACGCGACAGAACGACTAAAATTATTAAATACGATAAAGCGAAGAAAATACTGCTTAAATCTTACATATGACAGAGTGACTAAAATTATTTTTCAATACGATTGATATTGACGAAATACTATTTCGAACGTTATTATGAGAAACCAAATAATGTACAGAATGTTTTATACGCATGTGAAAATAACGCGCATATTTATTCTACGTGTTTACCGGCTAAAATACCATTTCTTAATGAAATACCATTTCTTAATGAAATACCATTTCTTAATAAAATACCATTTCTTAATGAAATACCATTTCTTAATGAAATACCATTTCTTAATAAAATACCATTTCTTAATAAATACAGACTATTTAAATTCTTCTTGATTCGGCCTATTATATAAATCATTTTTACCAGGCCACCTCCATGTAATCAGGTTGACACACCGGTTCTCGGTAGATAACCAAATTTAAGTAACGTTTAGCATAGTCAATATCAGCTGGTTGACCATTTAAGAATATCTAGCGCTTTATGTAAGCGGAGTTCGGCACTTCACTACAAGAAATGTAAAAAACCTTACGTGCTCATTTCGTCTGAACAGGATATACATGCGACTGAGGACCGCTTGTGAATTTTTATAAGCCTTGCCATACTGACATATAAGCCACCTCCATCTGACCAATCATCACGATGTTGTGTTGTCGTTCACCTGACATTTTATATTCATTCTTGAGTAGATTCAGGACTTGACAAGTGGTGACACCTAAGTAAAAGAATGTCTGGCCACATCTCGACATCTTTTCGGGTCCAGCCATTAAATTACTACTAAAAACGATAGCGTTACATACGTATGGAAATACTAGCATGTTTCATAGATAACCAGGCTGACAAACATGGCCCTTAATGGCGATAAACGGACGCATCTACAAAAGAAAAGAAACAGAACTAAAAAATCTACCTCAAACTGAGGAAACAATTATTCACAGTTCGAAGAGCGCGTATGTTTATTTGTCGAGGGCATGCCGGGTGTGGTTTACTAACCACCTGGCTTGGTTCCCGTGGGGAACCGATGAAGAGAAAAAAATACGCATGCTGTTGTGTTTGTTGAGTGTCATATCAAGATCGAAGTGAGATTTTTATCATTTCCTTTGCAAAGCATTATCGCTGTAATCGATAGGAAATAAACAGATAACAACCGATCATTATCTATCTATCTATCTATCTACCTATCTATCTATCTATATATATATATATATATATATATATATATATATATATATATATATATATATATAATGGGTTAAGAAATTCCAACAAGAGAAAGATGTATATTTAAATAAGGGGGTGGTCACCAACAATGTGTATTTTTTAACATTGTTTTATTATTCCGTGTTTTGGTTTTTCATTGAAAATTATGTTTAGATCATTGTAACAATGTTTTTAAATCACTGAAATCGTTTTTTTACGCGTTTCAGACGTTCTGTGAAGCGTCCTCTTCAGAAAGTATTTAAAATATTTACAGTATATTCAAGATGTGTTAAAAATGTAAAAGAACATTTTCGTAGTTCATTTGAAATGTTCCCGAGAGGTGGTAACATGTGTAAATGATTCTACTTTTCATTCGTATGTTCAATTTTTATTATTGGTTGGACTGATGTCTTATGTCTCTCTCTCTCTCTCTCTCTCTCTCTCTCGCTCTCTCTGCTTGTGTTTATTTATCTTTCTCTGTTTTTTTTCTTTTTTTTTCTTTTTTACTCTTACTAGTGGGGGTGAGGGGCTCATTGGTACTTGGTCAACTAAAAAGAGGATATTACACTTTAAAACGGCGTCCTTTTGATTGCCGCCCAATTAATGAGGCACCCATTTATTAAGATTTCTTGTTTTTCCAATTTCTCTCAAGTGGTTTGAAATCGTCGTATACGTGACGCCTAATTCAGGAGCAAGTTTTCGAACAGTTGTAGATTGGCTTCGACTTAGACTCTTAATTGATCGTTGTCAATATCCGCTGACCGACCATAACGCTCACCTTCAAGACTCTTGTCGCCCCCAGGTAATTTATTTAACCACCCTTGTGCTGTGCGTTCAGTAGTGGTTCCTGGGCCAGCTGCTTCGTTCGTAACGCGAGCTGTTTTAAAAGCTTTTCGTCCTGGCTTGAATTAAAATAAGAAAATTGCAAGAATTTGCTTTTTTCCATCTTGTATTTTAACGTATTCAAAAGAAGACGTAATATTTTAAAACGATTGTAAATCAAACTATTAGATTAGATCGAGCGAAAAACGCTCTTTAAAATGATGCATACAATACAAAACATTAAACCAAATAGAATACATCGGTTGTGTTTACTATGCAAAAAATTAAACCATGTATAACACAGCTGTTGTGTTTACTATGCAAAAATTAAACCATGTATAGCACAACTGTTGTGTTTACTATACAAAACATTAAACCATGTATAACACAGCTGTTGTGTTTACTATACAAAAAAATAAACCATGTATAACACAACTGTTGTGTTTACTATACAAAACATTAAACCATGTATAACACAGCTGTTGTGTTTACTATGCAAAAAATTAAACCATGTATAGCACAACTGTTGTGTTTACTATACAAAACATTAAACCATGTATAACACAGCTGGTGTGTTTACTATACAAAAAAATTAAACCATGTATAACACAACTGTTGTGTTTACTATGCAAAAAAATAAACCAAATATAACACACAATAAGACTACTTACGCCTAGCAGTTGTGTTTTTACATTTTATGATGATTGCTTTATTAGTTTAAGAGTAAATCCTGTACATAGATGTATATAAACATATAAACATATTTAACTTTATAGAAATAGAAATAACAAATATATTAGATTTAATAAGAACGATACTTTATCTTAATCAAATTATCCTTTCGTAATTTGCGGAATTCAAACTAAACATTATCTATTTATTAATGTATCGCATTTTCGAAAGTTCATATGTGAAATAAATTGGCTAATCAATCGGGAAGAGAGATATTGATCTGGTGAACGAAACAAGTTTTTTTCCTTTCTTTTACTGGCGTATCTTTCACCTCTAATGATTTCAAATAAGTTAAGATCTTAGATTACCTACTTGTGCTTATAAATATGATTAGTGTTATTGACGCGAATTGTTGCGTTTTTTATGTTAGATGCTTTATTTGTACCTTGCATAATCGTCGTTTTAAGAAATGAAACATATTACTATCCGTTGATGTTTTTCAGCCTTGGTTCGAATTGGCGTCTTTCTGGCAACCTAGTAATTTCCTCGCTGATAATCTGAGCTTTTTTCATCGAAATGATGTAAGGGTCAGTCTTATCCTTAGAGGGGCATTCTCACTGGCATAGCCCCTTGTCTCCAGGAGGGAATTGGCTAATTGCTGATCGTCTCAGATATGCATACAATTCCGTTATCAGCAATTTTCATACCAAGGAAGAGATATCTTTCAGCTACTTTCTTATACCTAATTTGATATTGCATCAGTGGATAGAATTTGGTCTATTAACGGTGAACTATTCGTTTCATCAATTTACCGATTTGATACCTGATTTCAACACAGTTTCTTATTCTGGCAGCTTCCTTCTAACAACTACTGTCTTTTGGAGGTCTATTCCTAATGACTGTTTTTCTCCCTTCCTATACCTGTGATCTTTTCAAGCCTAATGCTAATAAACATCCCTTATCTATTTGATAATCAATTGTTTTTTTTCATTTTTCTTAGCTTCTTAGTGGCTTCACGCCTTGTCCGGAGCGATGTTCATAGAAGAAATCCATGTACCCGTATTTGGTGTAGATTTGCATGGCATTGTTTCACGTGAAACTTTGTTTTTTTGGAAGACAAAATGGGCACTCACAGTTTAATTAATAAAACTTACATCAAAAGAAAATAATTATTTTTCCTCACCATGTGAATAGCAAATTTGATTGACAAGCAAGTTGGTTGGCTTTGATTGACATTTTTCCTAGAATTTGGGAAAAACAAAGCCTATTGCAGATAGATAAAAAGACAGATAATGTATTAATCTTTACAGCGAGCGCCTTAAGACTGTATCCTACTGAGTTGGTAGTGCGAAACGTGTGGCAGTAAGAGAGATATAGTGAGAGAGGGTCAGAACTTTCACAACCTTGGCTTACTGAGAGAGTGAGCTTTCAATATATAGGACAGTGCCAGTTCGTCTTGGTGAATTCTCTACACAATATAATTCTGCTGCATTTTATAGCCAACGGACTTCATTATGCATGCGACCGGTTCCTATATCGTTTAAAAACAATCTTCTAACCCAAAGGTTGAAAACGCAAAATTAAATCGCCCCGACTTGATACTAGAACAAAAACCAAAAGTATAATTAAATTTAAAAGTTTTCTTTTCCGACACATGCGCTACATTTGAACTTTTTTACCCAGAATAATTATTTTTATACAAAAAAGATTAACTGTCAAATTGTTATTTACTTTTTCTTGCTTTAAATAACCTCTGCTCTTCAGTGGTACAAAGCTGATGACCAATACTGGACGATTGCCCTCAGGATCTCAACAATATGAGGTAAGTGCTGATCTGACTAAATGGGACCCTTCATAAGAGCGACAACCTATTTGGGAGCAGGTACTAAGAGACCACTTGGACACCAGGAACTGCAAACGCCAACAGATGGAGTGAATGTATACAAAATGGCTGAGTTTATAGTCAGCTTAAAAAATGTTTTTACCTCATTGTTTCTGCAAATCTCCTCTGTTAATTTGACGTTTACAGATTTGAGACTTGATATTTATGGAAGTCAAACCTGAACAAACTTGATTTAATTTACAGGGTTGAACGATAAAATTGTCGCCGTAGAAGAGACATAATTCCATATCTGTTTGATGAAAGTCGGTTTTCTTTTTTTGTTGCAGACCATCTAGTAGTTGGTCAGTTATAAACTAATCCCAAGGGCGATAGGAATCTTCTATCATGTCTGAAAGTGACACAACGTTCAATGAGACAGATCGGGGACACCCCACTGTAGAACTCCTGCTCTTTAATGCTCAAAATTCATTGATGGATTGCCAGGAATAACAGGGACGTGGCCAGGGTTATGAAAATAATGTTCCGTCCGACGGTTATAGTCTCTGGTGTGGGTTCAAGTAAGAGTCACATCATGCCACTTTACATATTCGAAGTCGGGTTGAAAGTCAACACCAAAGTGTACTTCGGCGTGCTGAAGCGTGTGGTGATCCTCTCGTGCAATTAAGATGGTCGCTGACAGACCCTGGGTGGTGCAGTAGGACTCGGCGCCGGTCCATAATTTCAAAGATACCAAGGTTTAGCTTCAGAAAGAGTGCTACGATTTTGCACCCTTCTCTCATTTGGCTTACATCCTGCCTTGAATTGGACCCAGTGGGACACTTCGTTTGGTCATATTTTGAATACATTACCACATGACCTCCTACAACACCAAAGCCAACCTAATCGACGCCATCCGCCGAGTATTCGCCGAACTCCCGCTGGCGTCTAGTGACTCGTGTCAAAGCGATGATTGAAACCGAAGACAGCAACACTGAATAAATGTCAGACTTACTACATAATCACGTTCCCTGAATTTATTTTTCCAGAAAAATTTGAAAAATCTGCAGTGTTGTTTATTTAGAGCGATACTTTTATCGTTCCACCCTGTATTGCCGGCGGTCAACATTGATTAAATTGGTACGCACCAAGAGTAAGTCCATTGAAAGTTTTTCTTTGTGCATGCATAAATATCACTTTATGCGTTAATATCCGTTTATTTTTAGATGTTCGATATCTATCTGTTGGTTGCTCAAATGGTACGAATATGACAGAAGAGTTACGGATTTTTGGTCTCGATTCCAACTGATGACACCTAATGGTCTTAGAGAATTGGGTCTATAAAAATATATATGAAATCTGCATAAATCAAAAAAGTATATATATATATATAAATATATATATATATATATATATATATATATATATATATATATATATTATTCCTTAATTGGAATTCATTTTTGAGATGAGCATTATATATTAATTTATTTTTATTTCAGACTATTATTCTCATCTTTATTAGTTGTTGTTTTTTGATCTTTTATTTGTTTTGTTTATTCACAACGTTTCGGCCAACTATTCCTCTGGCCTTCGTCAGGTGGTAACCGCGACGGATAGGAACTTCGAATCTCCTACCTGCATTCTCAGCCATCACTGCCATCCGTAGTTGTTGTCGTCTCACCACATTTTGGCCAATTAACCTCTGGCACGCTTTGGGTGGGATTGAAATCGCTATCTTCAGACAATGTTCATCTGGAACTGTAGAGATTCAACGTCTCTATCAACTGCGCCACGGGCCCCGAAACGTTGTGAATAAACTAAACCAATAAAAGATCAAAAACAAATAAAGATGAGAATAATAGTCCGAAATAAAAATAAATTAATCAAAAAAGTACTTCAGCGTATTTGACGACCCAACATACTGGGCGACCTGTTAGAATATATATATATATATATATATATATATATATATATATATGTGTGTGTGTGTGTGTGTGTGTGTGTGTGTGTGTGTGTGGTTATGTGGTTATATAAAAGCGCCGTATTGTCTGTCTGCCTGTCTGTCTTTTTATTTGTCTGAGGAACAGTCGCTTCTTAACTCGTCTGTAATTTTTTTCTTAAACTTGATATGTACGAGATGTGGACCCGTTAAACTAATTCGATTTCTTCTTTACTTGTTGAAATGGCTGCTAAAATGTAAAAATTTGAAAAAAAAAATGGAACTTGACTAGTGTAAATCGACTTATAGTGCTCTTGTGCGCATTCGCAAAATATCCATTTATACGTTGAAGTAGTTTATCTTAAATTTTAAACTTTTTCTTATCCATCTGATGAAAGTTTAAACGGTAACGCTGAAGTCTGGTGCGCTATATGTTTTGGTTTCGATTCTAGATGATAGAATTCAAGTCATATTTTTTAACTTTTGATATTACTGCTATATGTTGAGTAAAATATATCGATCACAATAAAATTGGCTGTATAATAATAAATACGAAATATTCATTAATTAAAATAGCATATATAAGAGTATTTTACGACTGCTTAACTCCTGATGTCACCAGTATGTATTAGGTGCAATATAATAATAAATAGAGAATTGGCTCTACATTTATAAATACGAAATCTGTATAAATTAAAATAGCATATTAAAGCGTGTTACGACCGTCCAATATATACTAGCAGAGAGACTCGACTTTCACCGAGTTTGAATGAGTATCAATAAAATTCTTACCCTTTCATAATTTTATTGTCATCGAAATCAGTAAACGCGCCTTTTTAATCGAATCGATTTTGTTAGCACTATTTAGGTACCCGCTACCTGTACTTGGAAGAAGCTTAACCTGCCTCTCCCAGTGACTTAGGCAACAATACATTGTAGTCTGCACTGCACTACATGGGCCCTGTTGTTGATTTTATAAAATTGTCGGTATGTTGATTTTATAAAATTGTCGGTAAATAGTGGCTTTACGTAAAGTTTAAAACGGAAAAGTCGAGTATCTTGATTTAATTGTGCTTTAAACGGAAAAGTTCATTTCGAGCGCGCTCCTGTCATATCAAAGAATCACCTGTAGATTTTATGAAATTATTTTTACATGAGCACTTGAATTAAAGTAAAACGTACAAAAGTCAAGTATGACGGTTCAATTGCGCTCTACATAAAGACATTCTTTTCAGGCGCGCCCATGTCTTATAAAAGAGTCCACAGGTGCTTCTATAGGCTGGCCCTTTCTACCCGTGCCGTGATAAAACTTCTCGAATGCACTTGTGATGTTAGGTTGTATGAAAGTGTTAAATTTAGTCCAGATCGGTCTTCCTTTTTTAATCGGATATTTCGATTATCGATTTTCGATATAATCATATGCATTTATAGACAACGCCTACGTATAAAACTCTCAGGGGCATTTCCTGTGAAATTAAAACAAAGAAAAGAAAAAAAAACATCGGAGCAGACGTTTTCGAGTTTAACTCACGCACACACACACACACACAACGTTTCTTTTATCTAATAGTAGATACATAACTATTTCTTTAATTTATTTGCGATATTTGAGTGGAGTCAAGTATTTATAGGTAAATCATTGTACTTAAATGCTAGCTGGGAATACGTATCTGAAGTTCGACGTATATTATAAAAATACTATCATTCATGAACACGTGTTTTGTTAGCATGGTTGTAAAGAATACACTATTTAAAACAAGTACCCCGGAGAGTTATGCTCGAATTCAAGCTCTGAGACACACTCTCATTGTTCAAGGAACGTATCACTTTTTATAGTTGCCATTTATTTATTTCTTTATTTGCGACAGTTTCAATGAATTCAACTATATCCGCACAACTCCGCGTTAAGTATGTTTAAAAATATCACCGTGCTGGCTGTGTTTTTGTTATTTTAACCAAAGAAATCCCGATTAAAAAAATCTAATATATAAAAGGCTATATATCAGTCTTTCTCCATATTTTCAAACTCTATCTCTGCAGAACTACAAGTCGCAGAGCTGTGCTAGGGACCTCAAATGATTGAATGTTTTATATATATGTGGATATGTGTGCCTGCATTTTTGTATGTATATTGTGTGGAGTTATATGTATGCACGCATATATTTGTATATGTGTATATATGAATATATGTGTGTATATGTGCTATATATATATATATATATAAATATATATATATTGTATTAGAATTGATATAGAGTTAGTTTTTCTATTGTATGTGTATATGTGTGTGCTGCGTGTATATATATATATATATATATATATGTATATGTATATTAGTAAAATAATGCACACATATAATTAAATTTCCAAGTTGTTTTAATCTCTCTCTTTCTTTCTCTCTCTCTCGCTCTCTCTCTCTCTCTCTCTCTCTATATATATATATATATATATATATATATATATTTCCCGATCGCAATACAATTACCTATTAAATTACTATAAATTATTATTACTATAAAAACACATGTAAAATGTGTATATATTTTCTCAACGTAAAAACACACTTGTGAGAATGTGATCTATAGATTTTAGTCTTATTGAAAGTTTTAATCAATAAATGTTTACTATTTTATTATTACTACAATCAGGGGAAGATGCTTCCTTACCCAAAATCAAATAAAAAATAATTAAAGGAATCGTTTTGGCATCGGTAACTAAGCTCCTTTTTTTCCAATTTCGATACCGATTCCGATACCCCAAAAAGCCTTGATTTTTTTCCGATTCCCGATACCTATTCCGATTAATCATCCCAACACTAATATATATATATATATATATATATATATATATATATATATATAAATATATATATATATATATATGCATATGCACATATATATATACGTATGTATATATATATATATATATATATATATATATATATATATATATATAGTGGGGAGTGAGGATGTATATATATTTTCGAAACATATCCTTTGTATCTAATTTCAGATGTTTCATTAAACAAAATACATCAGACATTTATAATATAAAAGAGCATACAATTAAAACGATTGGATTTAAAAAAATAATGAATTCTAAAAAGACTGAGGATTTTCTTAAGATACGTCCATTCAATCCGTGAGTTTCTCGATGAGTATTCTCGAGTAAACCTTGACCAACTCACCGACATAGCGACACAATTTCTGACAGAAGCAATGGCCAATCTATACGACCTCTCTAGTGAATTGGCAAAATTAAATCTGTAATTTTGGAACGTTCGTATCCGGTTCCAGTCAGACTTTCAGCGTCTCAAGCCCCAAACAAAAAGACAGCTTTTGAATTTCGAATGAGGAATATCTAATCCCAATAGTCTTGTCTTTTGACTGAATATAATTACACAAGTTTTGTATGCTTGTGGTTTAACTTTAAACGTTTTACCATTTATTATTTCGAAATAGTTCTAAATATAGAAACATTCATTTCGCTTTAGAGTACTTCAATTGATTTCTTTGAAATTTCCTTCGCAGATGTATCTATATCAGAAACTATTCTGTGTTTTACTAGAGATTCATCTCCAGTCGAGGCCTAAAGGCCACTCAAGCATAAGCGTTTATATGTGCCAAGTGTAACAACACTGTGCAGATCGTTAATTTTGGAAATTGGTAGACTCCTATTATTTAAGAGGACGGCTCTATTTTTCGTTAGATTGCAAACAACTATGGTATAATAACCTAAGAAGCAGTTTCGTGATATTGTGTTCCATAGCCGGCCAATTCTAGGAGAGAAGCTTTTATTTATGTAAATTTGGTTTAGCTTTAGGCATACGTAGAGAAGTTGTTCACTGTGACTCTAGCTTGGCGTGTGTTTTCTGAGAATGTTTGACGGGGGGGGGCATAAATTAAAGCTCAGTCTAGCATTTGCCATGAAAATAACGACAAAGCAGAAATTGACTCGCAGCTTGTTTTCTATGCGTATGGTGTAGCAAGTAATGTTTTCGGAAAGAAAACTATAACTATTTTTGTTATGAATATATCTTGGAGTCAAGAACTGGCCTACAGTAAGGTTCTCAATTAATCAAATCAGTAAATTTTACTCTTTTTAAATGTTTATTCAACCTTTATAGATCAATGCATAAATAGTTTTATTCCAAACATTTAATTAAAATAGGTATTTGAAATATTTAAATAAAAATTGATATACCAGTATACTGAATGGACTACCTGACTATATGCAGAACCATAATTATAAGCGACAATAACACGACTCATTTATCACTTTTCTGCATTAATCAAAATGCCTACATTTTTTCTAGGATGTTCAGAAATGCTTGTAATACTATTTAACCAATAGGAATGGTTATTGAGATGAGTACTATTTATTCATTTATTTTTTGCGGAATATTATCATCATTTATTTTAGTTGTTGTTTCACGACGTTTCGGCTAACTATTTCTCTGGCCTTTGTCAGGTGTCAACCGCGACGGGATAGGAACTCCGAATCTCCTAATTGAATTCTCAGCAATTACTGCCATCCATAGTTGTTTTTCCTCCACCACGTTTTGTCCAACTAAACCTCTGGCCGGCTTTGGGTAGGATTGAAACCGCTACTTTCAGGCAATGCTCGCATTGAACCGTAGACAGTCAACATCTCTATCAAGAACGGGCCCGTTGTGCAGTGGATATCATAATAAGTAGGAAAAAGACTGCCAAATCATAGATTTCGCCATTTAGCAGGTCGCAGAGTGACGATCAAAGAGAGAGAAGTGGAGTAAATATGCGGAGCTAGTTAGGGATATGGAAGAGGAAAAAAGTCAAGCTAACACCACTATTATTAGGTCCACTAATCACAGTCCTCGCAAATTGAAAAAGAGTGGGAGAAATCGAAATGGCTAAGAAGATACAACGGACGCCAACAATGAAAACGGCTCGGCTAAAATATACGGAAAACATTTGAATGTGGTAACTAATACACTATGTGGTAACTAATACACTATGTGTATTAGTTACCACATTCAAATGTTTTCCGTATATTTTGGACATATAAAAACAAATAAAAGCTGGACATATAAAAACAAATACAGGCGTAAAACACAAAGAAACTCCACATGGAATCATGGAAATGTAAACTATATAATTATAAGTTACCACCGAAATATAAACATTATGGTGTCAACATAAACTGGCGCAACACGAAATAATCGAAACTGGATGAATACGTAGAGGACTGGAACCTTAAGGAGGTTCATTGTATCCTAAATTTCTGTGGAGACCTAGGGTCGCTACCAACGAAAAATCAATGCTAAAAAGTTATTGTGATAACGCAAATTAATTTGAAAATATTATCGTACTGGAAATCCGAGGAATGTTGTTACTCAGATTCCAGGGAACACCCCATGTTGTTCTCAATGAGAATTTTTGATGATGACCTGCGTTAAAACTTCTAGTAAATAATAATAATAATAATAATAATAATAATAATAATAATAATAATAATAATAATAATAATAATAATGATTTCGTTTATCAACGTCTCCCTCGAAAAGGATGGGATTCATTTCTAGAGGATTTCCATCAATCCCGACTCCAAACCAGGAGCTTCACAGAGCAAGGGGTTTCCTAAGGATGTTGGTGGTACCTACTATAGCAGAAGTCTGAAGGCTGCCTAAAACATCGGGGATTCGTAGTGTTTTTTTTTTTTTTTTCAATTTTCCTTCCAGACGACTTGATACTACTCCTAGCGTACCTACTACGATCGGGATTATTTGTTTTATCCCCGTGTATACGCCTTATTTCCAAGACCAATGGAGCATAATTGCTCCCCTTCTCTTTCGGCTTCTCTCTCATATTCCTGTTCTAGGGTACTGAGAAGTCTACAATCTGTCAGTTTTTTGAGACCTTGTCAATGACGATCAAATCCGGACGATTATGTTCCAGTTGTTTGGTCGTTCTGGCACTTTTGCCCCACTATACATCTACATTTCCATTCTCACATGTTCTCACTTCAGCAGGTACTTCCTCAAACCACTTTCCAGCATATTTCACCCCAACCTTATTACACACCTTTCAATATATCCGGAGTTCCATGTGATCGTGTCTTTGGCGGTACTCCCTCTGGGCTAACTGCAAGGTGTGCAATTGCTGTTGCAAGATGTCCAATTGACTCTGAGGTCTTACCACGAATCCGGCATTCTGCAGCAACTTCCTCTCCTAAAACGACTTTTTTGAACGATCGTGTTCCTAATGCCTGCTCTTGTGCTGTATAAACAAAAGCTTCAGTACTCTTCGCCAGATACCCAGCTCTAAGCCATTGCCATGATCTTTCATCAGCCACTCCTGCTATATCCTGGAAGAACCTTCTGTGCATTTTCTTCCTAGCAAGTTCCTCTGCTCTTTCTCTATCCATACGTTTCACATAATCAGTCTTAATCTCACATACCGGAACTTCATTGGTAAAAACCTTAAGCATCCACTCCTAATTTCTAACCACATGCTGCTTCAACGACATCTCCTCAGTTCTAACACAATCTTTTACACTTTTCAATCCTCTCCAACCGTATTTCCTCTTTTGATACAGCCTCGCTACATTACTTTGAATGTGGAATATACCAAACATTGCTAAAACTTTTCTTGTTTTGATATCCATGACATGCAACTCCTTATCAGACCATTCTAAAATTCCCGCACTGTCTCTCAAAACACTGACTTCCCATGCATTCACCGCTTTCATTAGGTTTCCTCCATACAATTTCAACTCCGCAAATAGTTTCAATCTTCTAAGATACTCCTTCCTGACTTTCTCCTTCATTCCTCTGTTCATGATACCTACACCTTCTAACACTCCCAAATACTTATACCCTGTATCTTCTATTTCTTTCCTTGTCTCTCCATTTCGCAGCTCTATTCCATTCGAATGAACGTTTACTCCACTTTTTATCACCAGAACTGCACATTTACTAATCCCAAACCCCATTAAGATGTCTTCCGAGTATGTCCCTACGAGCTCTACCAGTTTCTGCGTTTCCTTTTTATTTCTACGGAACATCTTCAAATCATCCATAAACAGTAGATGGTTTAGGCGTCTTCCACCAGATCCAAAGTTACACCCCAGTTTTTCTCTCTATAAGAGGATGCTCAGTGGCATCATTTTCATTACAAGAGAAGTGGAGATAACGAATCTTCTTCGAATACTCCACGTTTTATACCAACCTTCTCCAGCACCTCCTTGTTTGCTGTCAGCACAGTTTTTCATTGAGCCATACTTGTCTCCAAAAGCCCTACCACATTCTCATCAAACTTAATCATCAATAGTGTTTCACGGATCCATGAATGAGGAACCATGTCGTAAGCCTTTCTGTAATCGATCCATGCTGCACTCAAATTCCTTTTCTTCCTCTTTGCATCCTGCATTACTGCCTTATTAACCAGTAGTTTCTCCTTGGTACCCCTCAAGCCTTTCCGACACCCTTTCTGTTCATCAGGGAAAACACCATTACTCACAGGATGCCCATAAATTCTTTCCGCAAAGATTCCATTTAACAATTTCTACATTAGTGGTAGACATGTAATTGGTCTCTCATTGCTGGAATCTGTTCCCTTTGAAGAATCTTTCCGAATTAATGTCGTCTTTCCCTTAACCAGCCAACCAGGGACATCTCCCGACTCTACGACCCTTTGCAGGGCACCAGTTATAGGTCAATAAAGGCATTCGAACAGTTTAAACCAGAAACCCATCACTCCATCTGGACCAGGTGCCTTCCAGTTTGTCATCTTTCGTATGCCAGCCTTCACGTATCAATGGTTATCTCAACATTCTTCATCTGTTGCATTCCTGATAGGCTAATAATAATAATAATAATAATAATAATAATAATAATAATAATAATAATAATAATGATACCAGGCGCCAAAAAAGAAAAACAAAACTTGGAAAAGACGTTCCATTCCTAGCAGTTTACAGTATGAAGATCAAAGGACCAGAGAAACGTCAAGAGAAATAACAGAAATATGAAACATGAAGTAAATTACTTTAATACCAATAATCATAGGAGTACTAGAAACAGTTCTGAAAGTAAAAACATAATTGCAATTAGAAAATAAGATAGAGACAGTACGATACACGAAAATGATGTAAATAGGCAAAACATTAGAGAAATTCCTCGGATGATGAAATGAGCCTACAATGTTGAAACACACAAAGAAAGAACGTTAGAAAAAATATCAATAAAACCAGAAAGAACATCACCAAAACATAAAGGAATAAAACCTTCGAGTAATCCAATAAGCAGTCCTCACCAAAAATTAACACACACATGCATAAGCAAACAGTAATGGTGGCATCAGCTTCAGATGAAACAATACAAAAGAGTCATGAAGTGTCATATTCAATGAAAAGATCAAGGAGGAAAAGCGTCATACGGATTTTCTCTTGAATTAGAATAGAGAGTAATGAAATTTTGCAAAAGTATTCAATCCTGGGAACACCAACCTGAAAGAACAGTTGGAAATTACTTATATACCATACATTACGATCAAGTAACCCCTACAGCCACCTTCCTTGAATATGCTTCTATCAAACCTGATATAGTTATAAGGAATAAGTCAGAAAAAGTTGCAACCTTGGTTGAAGTGAGTGCCCCTTATGATGGAGGTCTGAACAGAACTGAAAGGGAGAAACAGACCAAATATCAAGGTCCCATGTATGATATGAAAAGAAACTGAAATCTTAGGGAGATATCAATTATACCAGTTATTATAGGTGCCGAAGGGCTTATGAAGAAGAATCTCAGTAAAATTCCTGGTGAACCAAATGCAAAAGAGGTCCAGACAATTGCACTTAAGGGAACAACGAGGATACTCAAAGGAGTTCTCGGTTGGTTTCAATAAAAAAAGCAGGGAAATATTCGCAGCTGGTTTGGCTGCTCCATACCCAGCATTACAATCTTCAAAGGAAGAAATGTTTTTACAAAATCAAAATATAGAGAAAAAGAACTGTCGGTGCCAGTAAGAAAAAAGTCATAACGATATTATTTGGGAGGATTATTAAAAGAGGTTGAAAGAGTGTAAAGACTAGGAATTTCAAGAGGCTTATTGCCCTCTAAATTCCAGTGAAAACCAATGGTATGAAAAACCAATTGTAAACGACTGTTGCGATAACGCAAAATCACTTGCACAGGTTATTGAAAGAGGTGAAGTGTACTAAAAAATTTAAGAAGACTTGTCAACCAGACATCTGTTATTATCCGTAGGGCTGCGACAAAAGACTATTCTTTTCATTCTTTTGACTCTCAAGTATGCATTCGACACCACAGTAAGACACAGTCACTCAACTGAGAAACACATCATTCTATATAAAAATATATAATATATTAACGGATATATATTCAAGAGTCAAAACAATTTAAAAAATATGCTGCTGTAACAGCCATAATTATCAGTAAGTAATATATAATGGAGAGCTGTGCGACAACTCCTAGTGAGTACGTAATAATAATAACAACAACAACAATAATAATAATAATAGTAATAATAATCATAAAAATAATAATAATAATTACAATAATAATAACAATGATAAAAATAATAATAACAATAATAATAACAATAATAATAATAACTATAATAATAACAACAATAATAATAGCAATAATAACAACGATACTAATAATAATAATAATAATAATAATAATAAATATAATAATAATAATAATAACAATAATAAAAAATAATAATAATAATAACAATAATAATAATAATAATAATAATAATAAAAATAATAATAAGTATAATAAAAGTAATAATAATAATAAAAAATAATAATGATAAAAAATAATAATAATAACAATAATAATAACAATAATAATAACAATAATAATAACAATAATAATAAACATAATAATAACATAATAAAAAAAATAATAAAATATTACTATTTTTATTATTATTAATTTATTTTTATAATAATATTTATTATAATAATATGTATTAAAATAATAATAATAATAATAATAATAATAATAACAATAATAAAAATAATAATAATTAAAATAATAACAATAATAATAAAAATAATAATAATAATAATAATAATAATAATAATAATAACAATAATAATAATAGCCATATAAAATATACAACACAAATAACAGATTAAAGGAAAACCACGTAAACTTGAGAAATGTGAAATCGCAAGAAATCTTTTAAATTGTCGGCTGAGATTATATAAGATACTTGTAAACCATCACAGATAACGAAACATTCAAGGGGAGAGAGAGAGCACTAAGAAAACTTCCATCGAAAAGTGCGGAAGGTACTGGAATTTTAGGGAGGTTTATTGCCTCCCAGGTACCAGAGAAGATCAATCATCTTTGCCAGCAAGAAATCAATAGTAAAAAATATTTGGCTATAACACAAAATCATTCACAATCTTCATAAAAAGAGGTGTAGATTACTAGAAATCGGCAGATACTACTACTACTACTAATAATAATAATAACAATAACTATAACAATAATAATAATAATAATAATAATAATAATAATAAGAAGAAGAAGAAGAAGAAGAAGAAGAAGGCGGTTATTATAAGAGAAAGAACACTTTTTGGAATGTAATTTACATGAGATGTCTCGAAAGTGGTTCGGCCCAAGATGGCAAGAAAGAAATAATGTTCTTTGTTCCTTCTCCAACCAATATTGGAAGGCTGAAATCAGCAGATATTGTATTAAGAAGCGAACTTGTAAACGAAGTGAATTGATGCACCAGAGAGGCGCCATTTCCAGATTCTATGCATTACAATAGATCAATTTCTTTCCCAATTCTTGTCTATCGCAGATGCCCTATATTATTGGCTAGCATGGCTACCGAACGTTACCCGGGGGCTAGGACCGTCAAAAACTGCATGCAGGATCTGGATTTTACAGTTACTGTCTCGACTACTTACACCTCTCTCTCCTTCCATTCTCTGCGGTTCCTTTATTCCATGTATTTGAATCTTCTCACATCAATATACGTTAAAATTATTTAAATACTTTGCAAGAAGTATAATTTCATACTGCAGGTCGATGGAAGTAAATCGCTTTAAATGTTGATTTCCATACTTATAATTGTTATTCTCCGTGGCTCCGACTATTGAGTCTTACTTGAATATGTGTGTCAATAAGCCTTCGCAAGGTCTTTGTCTTATTCCCATTCATCCAATGGAGGTCTGGTACGTGCTTTCTATTCTGTCCTCCCATCCTCCTTTACAACAATTTCGTGCGATGCCAGTACATGTGTTATATACGGTTCAGTTTTTTTATTCAATGTAAAGTCTTTCTATTATTTTAGTGTCAGGTCTGTTTCAGTTTCTGTATGACCGGTTGGCGTTCATAGCTCACGCGTATTAGCCTCGACATTCAAGGGTTTTCCTTAATATTTCATCTATTTTCCTTATTCTTAGCCGTTGTATCTTTTCAACCATCTCTTGATTTCAACATTTTCCATTTTTTCTTCGAAATTTTTCGGAATTGTTCCTAATGCTCCCTCTATTATCTTGCCTTTCTTTATCTTCAACTCTCTAGCCAGTTTCAGGTATTTGCTTCGCTTAACCGCCGCCTTGTTATTCACACTGCTGGCACTGCGAAACCGACGATCTGGAAGACCTTTCCTTCTTTTTAACCATAAGTGTATCCGCTCTTTTTAATTGGATGCATTTATCTATTTGTACGTCGATGTCCTATAGGATTTTATAATTTCCGTATTGTGCTTGTACCACTTGTTTTGGTGTTCAAGATGCATATAGTATTATCTAATTCCATTATCATGTGCGGCTATTATTAAGCATTCATTCTCTCTGTTAAGATATCATTTTCGAATCCATGTTCAAGTGGTTTTGGAAGTCTAATTTTTTTTGTCATTCTTATGAATCTTCTGTCTATATGTTTCTCCTCACGGTTTTCTTTTTTCTGTTCTGTTTTTTGATCATTTATTTAAGGGACTTTTTTCTGCGGTGTTTAGCCTTTCTGTGCTCCTAGTTCATTATTATTATTATTATTATTATTATTATTATTATTATTATTATTATTATTATTATTATTATACTTGTTGTTATACTTATTATTATTATACTTGTTGTTGTGTTTGTTGTTTTTATTTATTCACTAGAAGTAGGCACACAGGTTATCGTTAAAGATTTCTCTTTGAGAACAACCTGTGGCGTTCTCTGGAGTTTGGGTGACAACTTTTTTTTCCCAAAGTAATTTCAATATCTTTAAGTAAGATTTGCAGATGAATTTGCATTATCAAAACAGCCGCTTAATAATGGTTTCTCGTTTGGTGCGCCCATTAGTCTTCACTGTAATTTGGGTGGCAATAAGTCCCCACCAGTGTCCCAATCCTCTTTGCATTCATCCAGAGGAGGATTCGCTAGTGGTTTTTTTTCTCGGTATTTTCCTCCCCCATTAACCCTCCTCATTTATTTGGTGTAGAGCCAGTTGATGCTGATATGCACACAAACACAAAAAAAAAAAGATAGCAGGTATACAGAATGGTTAAATTACAATTATACCGTGTCAGTTTTCATGACTCCATGTGATCTTTCTCCGGGTTTTACACCTGTTTAAGCTTCTGTATGTCCGGTTTGTGCTAGTAGCTCATTTGTGATAGTCGCCGCATTCAATATTTTTCATCAATATTTCAGTCGTTTTCATTTTTGTTATACGTTACATCTTCTCAGCCACCCTTATTATTCCAATCTCTCCCATACTTTTTCAAAACATCGGTATTATTCCTAGTGCTCTTACAATGATCTTGGTGTTCTTCATCTTCCCGATCCCTTTGAGCTCTCTGTCCAGTTCCGTTTATTTGCTCGTCTTCTTTTTCTTTGTGATCTTGATTATGCAGTCTGCCAGAACGATAAGACCTGCAATCTGGCAGGACATTCCCTCCTTGTAAACTATTACGACATTCGGTCTTCTTGTTTGAGGTGGTTTATCCGTTTGTATGTCAATGTCTCATGGGAGTTTGTGACTTTATTTTTCAATTACTGCAGCCGAGTGCCGCATGTTAAAGATTCCGTTGTCTCGACAATTCCCAGTGGCCTGCCTTTCCCATTTGATTGTGTCTTTTTATTTTATTTAAGGCCATTTCGTTGCAGTCGCTTATTATGTGGTTTAGTGTTTCGTTTTTTTTTTTGTTTACAGAGTCTGTATTTACTGTTCTCTTGTTTCTTGTCGGTCCTTGCTCTGTGGTTGGTTCTGAGTGCTTATATCTTGTGCAATAATTCTTATAGATTCAGTTTCTCAGTTTTTGTTTCATTTTGTAGTCATTTCCAAGGCTTTTCATAAGTCTCTTTTTTTTGTTATCTTTACGAAACGTCCGTGTAGCTGTTTTCTTTTCCGTGTATCCAGTTTTCTTTTCTTCTCTTTTCCCTTACATTTTCTTTTTCTGGTTTATTTTGGTGTCTTTTGCCACAGTAATTATTCTATCGGTGTTTTGCATTATGTATTTTTCTAATTCATTTTTGTATCATTTACACTCTTCCCCCGTTTTCCAATTTCATATCAGCCCTAATCATCCTTAGGGCGTATTGCAACATAATCGGTCCTTATCATCCTGCAGATGTAGTTCATTGTGCATTGTCATGAGTTTCCTGGTCTTCTGGTCGAGATGCTTCAGTTCTTCTTTTAACCTATAAACGGTCCAGAATATCTTACTAGTTACACTGCCAATTATTTATACCTTTTATTAGCAGGAGTTTTCTTGTGTTTCTGGGGTATTCCTTTCGAGTTTTCTTTTCATTTTTTGTTATTTTATTGTGGATGTTTTCAGAACTTCCAACTATTTGTAGGTATTATGTTCATCTAGTACACGGATTTCCGTTTAGTTAGATAGTAACATATCTGGTATTGTCTCCAGTTACTTTTTTTTCTCTCCGGTTTCTTCTTTCTCATGATCATACCAAATTCCATTCCAATATTCTGACTGAAAGTCCCGTTTGTGTTTATTAGCCTATCTAGTTCTTTTTTAGTTTTTGCAAACAGTTTCAGGCCATCCATGTATATTAGGTGGTTCATTCATACCTCTACATTAGTTAACTAAGTTCCGGCTTAGCATTTCATTAGTATATTCTTAATTGGGAAATCATGGCTATAATGAACACTAGTGGTAATATGGAATTACCTTGGAAGATACCTCTTGGTAATTTAATCTTAGTTATGTGTTGTCCAATCTACTGTCAGTCCAAGTCTCTATGTTTTCATTGCATTTTCAATCAGATGGATAGTCTTGCCGGATATTTTGTACATGCTAAGATATTCTATTATCCATGTCTGAGGAATTCTCTCGCATGCTTGTTTGTAGTGGATCAATGCTTGGCTATGTTCTTGTTTGTGCTATTTTCCTATTTTAGGATATTTTAGTCTATATATAGTAGGTTATATCTTCCTCTTTTCCCTTTTAGGAAACCATTTCTGTGTTTCGGTGGGAAGTCTGCGATTTTGTAGGGAGTGATAAATTTACTCATTCAGTTTCGCTGTTAGTATTTTCCACATGTATTTTCCACATGTATTTTCCACATGTTAGAGGCCAGTAGTTGCTTGTGGTTGTTCCCTTAGTCGTGTCCTTTTACACTAGTGTGGTTCTTTGTCATTCATTCTGAAAAATGTGCTTCCTGGATGCATCTGTCACTGTGTTGGGTTAATCGTTCCTTTAGTGATTTTAATTTTTGAACCAGTATGCATGTATTCCGTCATTACGTAGTGCTCTTTAATATGTCATTTTCTGTAGTTTTTTTCCGAATTTTTACTTATGGATTTGACACTGTCTCTTCTATTTGCTATGATAATTATGTCACGTCTTCCGTGGAAGAAATTCATTAAGTAAAGTCGCTGGAAAAATAGTTGAAACATTTAGCAGCCACCCACCAAAGTACCTTAATTCTGCTTAATGTTAAGATTAGGAACCGTTTTATTTCATATACATGCAATACTAGCAGTTTAGCTCGGCTTTACTCGTGTTTTATGTACTGTTCACAACTTGTCTTATGTGTGGATACACTTTATATAAAATTTCAAATGTGTAGGCCAGAAATTGTTTCAGTAATTTGGTAGAGACCGCAGAGGTATTTATTTTAATTTTACCCTAATTTTGACCCCCTTAACATTTATTGTTTTGGTTTTAATTCTAAGGAAAAGGTTCGCTTATGTCCAAGTAACATACATTTAAAGTTTCAAGTGTTTAGACCCAAAATTGACGGAGGAGTTTGGTAGAATTTTCAAAGGCCAAATCTTTGAACTTTGACCCCTTGACAGGCAAATTTCTGACCGAAAACCGATTAAAAAGATTTTTTATCAAATCTTAATACCCCTTTTGTCAAATCTCGAGTCTTTAGACCGAAAATTGACAGAGTAGTTTGGTAGGGAAATGTACACACACAGACCCACCAATTTCACTTTTATAGATAATAGATAATTATGTATATACTCCAAGTACGCACGTGTTATGATACGCCCAATGATTCATCTAATAAATTTATATGAGAAAAAGTATACAAGAAAAATTTCTGTGCTGGAATACTAAAAGATTTAATTTTTATGGAGCTATTTTGGCTGCTGATTGGTTGATAACAATATGCTTCATCAGTTCCTATCGGCAGCAGCTATAAATAGAATCTCCCAACTTTCGAGAATAATAACACCATATGGTATTAAAAGTCTAGCAACACCTTATTTTTATATAATGGCAATACCTTTACAGTTCATGTTAAATTCTGTTCAAATATAAATAAATATAGATTCAAATAACGTAAGATACAGCATGAAAAATAAAAACAGAAAAGTCATTTAGTTCATTTAGATCTTAAAATTTAAGCATATAAAAATAGAAACTATGTTTTTATTTTGTTCAAATGTCAAAGAAAAAAATTGAGTGTTGAAAAAGAAATATAAGAAATTAATTTCTATTTTTCCTTGAAAAGGTGAGCATGTGAATAGAAAGCCATATTAAATTTAAATTATGCATTCCTGCTTAAATATATATATATATATATATATATACACATATATATATATATATATATATATATATATATATATATATATATATATATATATATATATATATATATATACGCATGTAATATGTATCCGTAATTTTGGGGGTTTTTGGTAAATAAATTTGAAACGAAGAAAAAGAAAAAATTAGGAAATGTTCGGTAAATTAAAAAGAGAGTATTGTGCACAAAATAAAAATAAACAGAAGTCCATTTGTTTTTATGCGCGCCTTAAAATAAGCAGTTAAAAAAGTATTTGTAAAAATACAAAGGAAATGTTTTTAAAAAGTGATTTTCATACTTACTTGAATCTGAGAACCATGCTAATTTTATGAGACGTATTGATGTTCTTAATAGTGAATACTACTCTATAGTTTCTTTTAAATAATGAACAGCTTTTTTAGGTCTGTTTAAATCCTTCATTTTCGGTCTTGGTATATTTTGTGGTAGTTTTGTTACTGTGTAACATATGTCAGGTCTCGTAGCAGTCATGGAGCTTTCTATTATATCTCGGTACAGTTTATCGTCATTTATTTCAGATTCTGTATCTGTATTTTTATTGATATCATTTTCGCCTCGTGTAGAGCGTTTCTTACATTCTTAGATTCCAAACGTACATAGCAGTTTATCAATGTACCTCGACTGAATCATTTTAATCATTCCTTTTTCATGAGTGAGTTTTATGCCCCAAAACCATGATAGGTCATTTAGAATTTTTTTATTTAATCTATTCTTAACATCGGTTTACATTATGTCATAATTTGATGCAATTAAAATATCATCGACTCATGAAACTAAAATAATTAATTTATCGTCTTTTTTGGGGGGTATACAAACACGGGTCGACTGGACATTGTTTGAATTGTTATTCAATCATACAATCGTGAATAATGTATTCCAAATTCGACCGCTCTGTAAAGTCTCCACACGCAACTCTTATTTTTCATTATGAATCCCTCTGGATGGGTAATATAAATTTCACAGCCTATCGAGGCATTTCAATAAGCATTTTTACGTCCATTTGGTGGATGTTAAGGTTATATTGCAGTTAATTCTGTTCAAATATATATAAATATAGATTCAAATAAAGTAAGATACATCATGAAAAATAAAAACAGAAAAGTCATTTAGATCTTGAAAATTCAGCATGTAAAAATACAAGCCATGCAATAAAATTCTGATTGTTGTTAGGTCTGTAGTCGATGGAAACCTAGAAAAATATTCTATACCGTAAATCTTCGCTGTCATCATTATTAGCAACAAATCTCACTTTGTACTGCTCAACGCCTGAGTTGTAGTCTATTTTGTAAAGACTCATCAGGGAAAAAATGATGTTTATCCTTTGGGAGAGGCGCTACCTATTCAGGTATTATTCTCTGTTAAAGCATCTATTTTGCCTTCCATTGCTATTTTCCATTGCTTACAGTGTTCTGAATTAATTGCTTCGGAAAAGCTTTTTAACGTATTATCCATAGAATAGCAATAGTCAACAGTTTTCTAAATTGTTGACCCCCCCAAAAAATAATAATAAATAAATAGGGTCGCATTCTACTTCTTTTTGGTTAACGTTCTGATGAAGTTTCGACTTTACATCAGCATCATTTATGTCATAATTATTAATACGGTTGTCCTTGTCTTTATTGTGGCCACTTATTCTATAAATTTTGGGAAATATTCATTCATCCATTTTCATATAATGAATTTTCGTTTTTGACATTAAATGTGTCTGAGAATCTTACTCATCGGATGTTTGTTATTTTCTCTTTGTCTGGAAAAATACTAAGTAGGCAGAGCTGTTTTTGTTGTACCCAAGAAATGTTTTTAATATTTTATATGCTTTTATAAGCATATTTTAATATTTTATATGCTTTTCTTACCTACAAATGCGAAGTAAGTTGAATCTAATACATGCATTTTCTTTGAATTTGGCTTTCTACCACAGAAAGCTTCATATGGAGTTTTGTGTAGGAAAGATTGCGTATATATGCATAAGTTATTAGTGTATACGTCCAGAGGAGTCTAGGGAGTTTTGATTCACTGAGTATACATTTTGCCATTTCAAAAGTGTCCCCCATGATCTTTTCGCAGTTCTTTTTGTGAATTAGCGACCGATTTTTCATGTTTGATACGATGATAAACTGATAAATGTTCAAAGTCTTTATTAATGAATTCTGCACTATTGTCAGAGCGAATAGACTTTACTGCACCGTACGGGTCATGTCAGCTAAGAATCTTTTTAATTGTTAGCAAAATATTAGATTTTTTCTTTAAGAAATAAATCATTATTAAACCAGAATAATCGTCTACAAAATTTAATGCATACCAGAATTTTACTGCCCATCAAGTCCCAAGGTATCAGTGTTAGGAGTTTCGTGTCCTTCTTGTCTGGCATCTTGTTTGTTTTTTTGGTTTTTTTTATCCAAAAAAAAATCCGATTTCATCGCAATAATACAATATATATATATATATATATATATATATATATATATATATATATATATATATATATATATATACAATATACTATTGGATATATGTCCATTCGTTTTCCCCTCGTGCCTGTTATAAATCGTGGTATCATCAGCAAAGACAATTTTATCAAGGAGGTTATTTATAAATATCAGGAATATTTAAGGTCGAAGGATCGACCTCTGAGGTACAACCACATTTATTTCATATTCTTTAGACTTACGACCATCGAGAACAATCTGGATTTTTCTCTTATTCACGGAGGATTTAATTATGTTAAGTATTCTTCCAGTAATACCATTGAATCTGATTTTCATGAGAAGACCGTGGTGTCATACCCTGTCAAAAGCCTTATATATATATATATATATATATATATATATATATATATATATATATATATATATATATATATATATATGTATAATGCTCTCCTCTGCCTTATCTTGTGCATGGTGTATACGTTCAGACATTATAGTTAGTATATCTGCAGTAGTACGGTCGTGTCTAAATCCATATTGATGGTCGGACAGAAGTTTAGCACTTGTAAGGTGATGCACTAGAGCCTGATTTATTATAGACTTAAATATTTTGGCGAAAAGAGGAATGAGGCTAATGGGGTAATAATCTAATGGGTCAGTTATTTCGCCAGAATTCTGTAAACTGGTACCACAGAAGCAGCTCTCCAGCAGTCAGGAAAACAAGATTCTTTAAGGCACTTGTTGAAAAGTTGGAAGAGAAGCATTTATTTAATAGTACAGGCAGGATGAAATCAGGACCACATGATTTTGATGTGTCTGAGTGTTTTAGCATATCATGTTCTTGAAAAGGGGTGATTTTAATATCGTCTAGTGTTGTTTCAGTCAGGTAGTGGTTTGCTAGATTTAATGTAGAGTTTGAGGCAAACTGACGAGCAGGTATGTTAGCTCTCTAATTGCTGTTCAAACAACCTCATGATTGTTGGATAATTAGGGAATTGTTGATTGCTCATTATTTACTACACTGCTCTAGATTTTTCAGAAATCTATATATTCTCTTTTAGTTGTCGCTACTTTTATGCATATATATATATATATATATATATATATATATATATATATATATATATATATATATAATTGGCGGAAGTCTCTCGAGGGCTCTTTCTGCTATCATCTCATCAGGAGAAAATCGATAGCGTAAAAATAATAATACTATGTCGAAAATAAAGAGTTCTATGGGGAACTATTGAATGTGCCAAAACATTACGGGGACACTAAAATAAAATTTATTAACGTTTAAAAAACGATTAAAATATTGGCACAACGAGGGGAAAAAGAAAAAAAAGGGGGAAAAACGGGAGAAAATATTCACAGTTCCGCAAAGAGAAATAATGCGTTAGATGTTTCTTTCTGCCGGCACAAAGAAGGTGTCCGCACCGCAATAGAGACAGACTCCCAAATCTTTAAATGGTTTCTGGAGTCCGCTCTGTGTAGCACCCCGAATCATTCTATTTTATATATATCGGCACAGCACGGGTTGCCAACCAAATACTGACCAATAGCAGAGTCCAAGGCTGTAGAAGGAGGGTGACTACCAGACCCTATCCTCTCTTGTCTGATCTTCGATTTACATGCTGGTCTATACGCGCCAAAAGATGCAAGGATGTTCGCCCAACATAACCAGCATCGCACTGGCATTTGAATTGATATACAATATTGCTATTTTGGATGTAAGGCAAACTAACCTTGCGAAAAGAAGGTATATACTACGAGACCTGCATTTCCTTCTTTTCGGATGTAAGGCAAATTATCATTGCGAAAAGAAGGTATATACTACGAGACCTGCATTTCCTTCTTTTCGCAAGAATAGTTTGCCTTACATCCAAAATAGCAATATTGTATATCAGTTCAAATGCCAGTGCGATGCTGGTTATGTTGGGCGAACATCTTGAAGCTAAGCCTAGGTCTCTTTGAACTTGTGGGTATGCGCCGAGTTCTACTACCACACCCAGGGTCTGCCAGCGGCCACCGGATTGCACCAGGGGATTCCACTCTTCAACACATGCAGATACACTTTGGTGTTGACTTTCAAGTCGACTTCGAAGATGTGAGGTGGCATGATGTGGCCCTTACTTAAAACCACACCAAAGACCATAATCACGACTGGAAACTTCGTTGAGCTGTGCCCTCTAGCGGCGAATCGTCCGAATTTACATTTAGAGGGTGGTAGCAATGGTCTTGTTCTCATAACTTGGATCGGTAGAGAGCATGAGTGGTGAAGCGGCGCATCTCCGATTTCGCACGTTGAACATTGAGTCACTTTCAGACATGATAGAAGGCTCCTATCAATTGTTGGATTTGTACACAACTGGCCAAATAGTAGATGATCTGCAACAAATAAATAAAACCGGTTTTCCTGAAACGGAAATGGAAACATGCCGTCTTTTCTAGAACGACAATTTTATTGTTCCACTCTGTATTTATTCTGAAATGAGTAATCATGTTTTCTCATAATGGAACATTGTATGCAGGTTTTTAGAAAAAAAACGATTTCGTATTTTACTTATCAAGCGTGTTATCTTAGATTTGCTTCTGGAACCTGCATTAATATACATAGATAAATGTAGGCATTTAGCCTCTTGGTAAATATACAAAGATATATCCACATAAAAGAAAGACTAGTTAATCAGCCGTTATGAGAGCGAGAGAGAGAGAGAGAGAAAGAGAGAAAGAGACAGAGCGAGAAGAAGAAAAGGGTATCGAAGCCAATATGGAAAGCTTGGAAAACATAAAAACAAGTTATTTTCTCAAATGCTTTTCCTGGTTATCTTGATGATAACCAGGAAACAAAATAAATAAATAAATAAATAAAAATAAAAAGGGGGTGTTTGGATTCGGAAAGGGTTCTGCTTCTTTCAAGGCCTTTAAAAAGAAAAGGACACATAGAAGATCCATATTTACATAAGACTTATTCGCAAATCGCGCAAATTACTGGACTAATACTTCGTCTTCAAAAGCCGATGTACTGATAAACTTCGAAAAGATGGGACGCAGCTGACAAGTATAAAGTCCATAAAATGGGAAGATAGATGTCACAGATAGCCAGCCAGATAGGTTGATAGCTAGATTGATATATAGACTGATACTTGAAGGATATTATTGTCGGTTTAGTCCCCCTTACCCTGCGTGCTTTCCGTGTGGGTCAAGAATCAACGAAGGAATTGAGCCTCGTTCGCTATCGGACCTTTGATCGTGATATTGTCTATTATGAGGGCTTCCCTTTCGATCAAACGGTCATGCAAGTTTTGCTTAGATCACTGAGTGGCATCCCTTACAAACCCCTTCACATCGTGGCGTATTGGTGGCGATCTTGATGTCATCAGCCTTGATATATCTTGCCTTCATCTATCTTAACTAAGCTAATATCGACGGGCCATCTCTTACGATATAAAGCCACCCTTTCGCTCAACAGATTATCCCTATATGTATCCCTCACCTATCTGTCCCTTTCACATATATATTTTCATATATATCTCCCTCTTTCTCATATATATATATATATATATATATATATATATATATATATATATATATATATATATAGAGAGAGAGAGAGAGAGAGAGAGAGGGGGAGTAGATAGATAGAGGTGTATGTGTGTGTGTGTATTGGTAGTTTTTGCCACGCTGATGGCATGTAAATTAATAAACACGTGTCCATTAATAATAAAATGTTATATATATACACCCACGTTGTTTATTTGTTTCTCTCGCTTTCTCTCGCTTTCTCTCTCTCTCTCTCTCTCTCTCTCTTTATATATATATACACGCACACACGCACGCACACACATATATATATTATTGTATATATAGTATAAAAAGTTTTTGATTATTTTATTGAAATATACTAAAACGAAATGATTATTTTATTAAAATATACTAAAATAAAATGATTATTTTATTAAAATATACTAAAATAATTTTTTTTAAATGCAGCTTAACTGATTGTGAATATTAACTAGTCAACAGATCGCAAACTTAATTTTTTATTAGCCGACTTTTCAGTACAAACGCGAACATTACATACAAGGATCTAACTATATATCGGGAAAAACAGTACAGAATCTTCCTAAATTGTTAAACAGTAAAAAAAAGGCATTTACCATGTAATGGACATTTACAAAGAGGAGAGCTTTTAAATTCATGACCCCATTTGAAAATATTATATCCCCGATAACAAATGTTGACAGGGTTCAGTTATTAGATTATTGCAAAAATAATGTCGTTTTTTGCCGTTCAACTACGTATAAAAACGGTATTATTTTTGCACCAACCTAATACTATTTGATATATATCTTTCTCTTCCCCTACCCACGCTCCCAAAGTCTCACACATTTTACACCCTTCTGTCCTTTCTTCTTTTCCACACTCTCACTCTCTTTCTCTCTCTCTCTCTCTCTCTCTCTCTCTCTCTTTTCCCTCTCCTTATACTCTGATCCGTGTCTGGTCGAAGTTTTTAAACTTTACTTCATCCCTTTTCGATGTTTATTTAATTATTAAATCTTAAAACTTAAATCCTGTTAAATCAGAATTGAAATTCCCCATTTTCTTTCCTTTTTCTTCTTCTAATATCGTTTTTCCAAATCATAATAACCACTTCTGTTAAACTCTAACGAAGTTGCTGGATCCTTGATACAATTCGGTAACAGAAACATGTGTAACTAAGAAGTTAAAACAGTAATAAAAAATATATAAATATATATATATATTTGCTCTGCACTTTCTTCAGGTTTTTATTAATTACACTTTCTCTCTCTCTCTCTCTCTCTCTCTCTCTATATATATATATATATATATATATATATATATATATATGTGTGTGTGTGTGTGTGTGTGTGTGTGGGTGTGTGTGTGTGTGTGTGTATCAGGGGCGGAGATGGAACTAGTGCCGCTCGTGCCCGGCACAAATAACTCGGTCAATGTTATTCAAAATGGATTAAAAATCATCCATTAATTTCAAGCAAACATAATTAAATTACGTATCTATTCAAGTTTCGATAACTAAGTAGCTAAAAGTTCATGAATATATCTGGGAATAATACGACAATGCTGTTTAGAATGGATGGTCTTTATCCGGCCACGTCTGATCCATTGAACATCCCATAAAAGTGGCTATAATGTGGAACACGCGTAATCCGTGCCAAGCACAAGAACCCTCATAATAACAGTAATGTTAGAGAAATCTCGCTTTGGGCTGTAGCCAATGGCAAAATCAAGTAAAAGTACCGTGCTCTAAAAATTGAACACAATGTTACTGCTGACGCCTCTCTTGGGAAGAGGGAGAGAGACCGAGAGAGAGAGGGGGGAGAGAGAGAGAGGTCTAGCATACATAGTGTAGATTATAGCCGCCGCCGTCGTCATAGTAAATGTTTGTTAAGCGGCATGTTTTAATTCGTTTTTTTCACTAACAGATCTCTATTTCTTTAATGAATGTTGCATATATATCATTCTGTAACTAAAATTTGTTTATTTGAATACATTTTCAACAAATAATCTTAATTTTAAGCAAAATTGAAACTACTAACTGTGTCTGTGCATATCGTGGATCTATAGACACATACGTACGCACGTGTACATGAAGAACGATTACTACTACTGCTGCAAGCAAACGTATATGTAGTAGTACGAATAGCTGTTTGTAAACATAACGAGGCGTATATATAAGATTGTAAATATCAGTGATGAAGTTATTGTTTAATTAATTAATAAAGAACAGGTTTTGAATGAGAGTGATTTTTTTTTATTGAGGAATGTTTTTTTCGTGAATTTTTAATCATAGAAATCTACGAAAAATAAGGGTTCTAAGTTATTTTATATTAATACTAAGACAAAACCCCTCAAGCCAATGAACCTTCGTAGAATTCCGTAGGTGTACGTAAATAATTTTGTAATTTTTGTTCATAAAGGTCTTGTATGTAACTTTTTTTGCTGCGCCCATCATTACGTAGCTATTTAAACCCAACTTTATTCATCAATATTACCTTTTATTCTATGGGAAAATTTAATCGCCGTTTTTGGAGAACATTACTTCAGTTGCCGAAAATATTTTAGTCACTTCACTACATTCAATTTTACCACAGATTTTATTTACGAATTCTTTGTATATTAGAATTTTTCGATAAAATTAAGATTTTCAATGTTCTCAGTGTTTCTACGGATAACTTCAACTGGTCAAGATATGATATATTTCAAGATTTATCAGATGGAATTTACATTTTGGAAATTCCCTGTATTTTGCGTATAACGTCACTTGGGCTAATTTTCATGTGTTTCACGGGAAAGTAGATTATTCTCTAAAACATTAAAAAAAAGTTGTACTGCGTTTGTTGTTAATGAATTGGATTTAAATTAGATATAATGGAATGTATATTTTGTTAGACCTGAAAAATAGATCGTTTGGCCAGAGAAATGTAGCCGAGAAGTTAGAAAGTATCAGAGTTGGGCTCTCAACTTCTTTATTGGTTCGTTCCAATCCAAATGGTTTAATGACATTGACTGGTTATGTGCGAGTAAATATGAGGAAAAAGTTTATTGTTGACCTTGCTTGCTTTTCACACCTAAATCAGGGCAATCATGGACTGATACTGGCTATACTGATTATAGGCATATTTTGGCTGACTGCAAAATTCATTCGAAATCAATGACTCATTTAAAAACAGTTGGCATGTATGACATAATCACTGCTATTAGTGAATCGGCCTAACTTGAAAGAGAAAGGCACAATAAATTTGTCGAAGAAAATAGACAATATCTGACACACCTGATAAACACAATATTATAACTTTGCAAACAAGAACTACCATTGCGCGGACAGGATGAAGAGAAAGATAGTCTTAGCAAAGGTAATTATCGAGAATTATTTCAGTGCTTCTCTAAAATTGATAGTGTGTTTGCATCAAAACTTTCCGCCAAAGAAGGCTCTAGGCAATTTTCAAGTGTTTCTAGAACAATGCAGAATGAAATTATATCTGCAATTGATAACGTGATTGCTGATGTTATTTACGCTGAAATTCAAAGTGCCTCATTTATTTCAGTGCAGGCTGATGAAACAACTGACTATTCAATGCATGCACAGCTTTCGATCATTGTTAGGTATGTCAATGGATGCAAAATTATTGAACGATTCCTTAGATTTCATGACGTGAGCGATGACAAAAGTACCACAAGATTAGCTGATGTAATCAAGAAGTCTTTAAATTCCTTCGATGATGTAAAATCCAAATTGGTTTGCCAAACTTATGATGGAGCAGCCGTGATGACAGGTGAACGTAATGGAGTGCAAATTAAATTGAGAGAGAGGGGATTTAAATACGCTGATTCTCCATTGTTATGTCCATAAATTTAATTTAGTTTTGAGTAAAAGTACGAAAAAGGTCGATGGCGTTAAAATATTTTTTTCACATTTCCACAGCTTCAGTAAATTCACATCATCTAGTACGAAACGGAAGAGTGTGTTCCGAAAATTCGAAATCAGCATCCCATCTATGTGTGCTATCAGATGATTTTATAAATTAAGAACCGTATCCGCTATAAAATACGATCGTCAAAAAATAATGAACGCACTCGAAGATATTCTTGATCATGGCGAAATATGGGATGAAGCAACACTAAGTGAAACCGACAATTTATTGTCAAAATTGAATGATTTCACTTTCATGTTTTTTTATTAACTGTTTTTGTGTCATTCTTTCTCCAGCAGAGAAAGTATTTGACATTTTATAGTACAGAAAACTCGACGTGAAATATGGTCAAGATAAAATACATGATTTCATTCAATCGATATCAAACAATTGTGACAATGACCATTATGAAAATATGATCCAACAAACGATGACAGACATGGAGATATCTGAAGAATCACACGCTCCACCAACAAAAAGAACTAGGGGAAATCGAATCAACTGCAAAAGTGTATATTTTGAAATAATTCAAAACATCATTTCGTCACTAAAGGAACGATTCGCCAACATAGAAGACTTTTCATATTTTGAATTGCTCGATGTGAAGAAGTTAGAAATTTTCCAGTACATTCATTAAGCAACATATAAATGCATTGCAGAAAAAATACCCTGGTATATTTATCTAAAATCCTTGACAAGTGAGCTCAGGTATTTGTATTCTGACAATGATTTAAAAAAAATGTACCTCAAATAAAGCTATTTTTGAGATGCTTCATGAACTCGTTTTTTGCCTGCAATGTCTGAAACTGTGAGACTGATACAACTTTTCCGCTACTTTAGTTTCAAATGAAAGAAGTTTCTCAACCTTGGGCAGAATACGATCATTTTTGAGATGCACTATGGCTGAGAAATGACTTTCGTCTTTATCCTAAATTTCAATTGAGAAGATAATGCTTAAAGACTTAGAGCAAAGAAATGAATTGCACAATAAGGTAATAAAAAAATTTGCGGCCAAACCAAGACGCCTGGAGTTTATGCTCAAATGAGATGACCTTCCCAAAATAGCGCTTGATCTGCAGACTCGCCTATTCAAAGGCATTTACAGACGAACACTAGCTGTGAAATGATTCACCAAAAAAAAGTTACATAGAGAATCTTTATGAAAAAAAAATGACAAAAGTATTTACGTACTACTACGGAATTCTATGACGGTTCCGAGGTTTGAGGGGTTTTCTTACTATTAATACGAAATGACATAGAACCCGTATCTTTCGTAGATTTAAAATTAACGAATAAACTATTCCTTAATTAAAAAAAACGATTGTGAAGTGTTAATAAAAAATCAATCATTTAATTATTTTATAATTCCATGAGACAAATGACCTGAAGAGGTGTGGACTTAATTGCTAACCTGGTTAGTTGTCATTGTCATCAATTTCTTTATTCTAATAAACATATTTTTCTCGTCATAGTAATGAACATCTTGTCTTTTCTTCTATAGTTTTGAAAAGGTAAAATTATCTTATCTACTGTATTAACAAGACTACAAATTATATAGTATCTTGATTGTTTACAAAAAAAAAGAAAATTCAAATACCATGCAAGGTACGTTAGTCAATCTGTGCTATACAATGGAGAATCACGCAATAGCAATTATAATGACTTACTTTGGGTCCATGGACCACGGGTTGGGAATTGAAGTTGACAGAGGGCGGGGGGCACAAGTAGCAATAATAAGTTAGAGTTGCCACTGATATATATATATATATATATATATATATATATATATATATATATATATATATATATACTGGTTGTATATACCCGGCTTTGCTTTGTCGAAACATATGGATTACTCATATACTTATTTAAGATACACAGAATATCCTAACTTGGTAAAAGAAGAGAACAAATGTTACATGCAGAGAAGCAAAGAACACAGCCATCTTGATCCAAGAAAATGAAACGGAAAGAAACTCTCAAGGCTTAATGAGAAAATGCTTCTTATATGTTAAATAAGCTTAATTCCGGTGATAAATGCGATACTTGTCAGCTATTTATAATAGCAAATGCATTAAATTAAATATATATAAAATTTCAAATGAATTAAATAAATCAACTTTAAATAAAATTTTTTAAATGGAAAAAAATAAAACGATTCTATTACAAGAAAACTTTAATGAAAATACATTCTCATTAATGTGATATTTAAATGGGGTTCTATTTACTTGCTTTCCGACGAGGGCAGGGTACGACACAAGGTCGATTTTTAATGTGGGGTAAATCCAGGAAAATCTGGGTAGGAACAAAAACAAAAATTGCCTCAATCATAAATTGCATCTGCTCCACTGACAGAGGGCCGAAAAGGTGACGCGCAGAATCAGAACAGATACTACACTTTACTCATTGAATGTAGATTTATTTTGAATAAATAGTATATATAAGTCATGTTGCCAAGCCTCAAAGGAAAAGAAAAAGAAAAACCACAATAACAACAATCGCTCCTGATGATAATCGGGCGCACCGATAGATAGCGCTTTAGAAGAACCTGATAGAACGACAACTTTTGGGCGCCATTTGATACACCATGTCAGCTGATATGAAAAAAACCGCTCGGCGAATGGAAAAGATATACAGAAAAATCGGATGAAAGAATAACTATGTCGTGTTCAATCAGACGTGCTTGAATATATATATATATGTATATATATATATATACATATATATATATATATATATATATATATATATATATATATATATATATATATATATATATATAGTGGTCTGCTCTTGCTGCTAACCGTGATACCTGGCGACGTACTCTCCACCAGGCTGTCGCCTCTTTTGTAGATCTCCCGCACAGAGAAGCGCTGTAGGAGGACAATTCGGGAGCTTCAGCAGCCTCACCTGCCGCAGCCACTGTGGCCAAACCTGCTTGTCCCGCATTGGGCTCTTCAGGCACAAGCGTGCCTGCAGTCGACGTAAACAATCCCTGCCATAGAATCTTCGTTTGTCAAGAAGAAGAATGTATAATATATATTATATCTTACATTTATTATAAATAAATATTATAAATATGTTGTATTTATTAAAAATAATATTAAAATAAAATATTATAAATATATTGTATTCAATATAATTACAATTAAAGATATTAATCTTAAATTATAATTATAAATAATTACTTTTATACCTACAGTCACTAGTGTTGCATTCTTTTCCAAATCATCAATGCAAAAATTCACGATTGACACTGGTCGAAGAGTGGAACTCGGCTGCGAATCCATCTCTGACTCTTCACCATTAGCAAATAACATACTCCTTTGGTAAACGTCAGACACAACGAAGAATAAGTCAAATTTAACATTTATAAAGCCAAATACAGGCATACACGTTATTTTGTACTGTGGTCAAGTGACCAGAAAGTCGCGACCTTGCGCGAGGACCAACTTACCGACATTTTATTTCACAGACAGGGCTAGCTGTTGGGTTTACTTCTGAAAGAGGACGTAAATAATTAAAATTAATTAATTAATTAATAATAATAATACTAATAATTATTATTATTATTATTATTATTATTATTATTATTATTATTGGTAAGTTTACAAATCAAGAATAGGAAAAAGATTGTTTTGGATTCTTTTTTTATAGATTTAAGAAACTCAGTTTTGTCTAAACCAATTTAACCTAAGTTCTCCGGAACTAATATTTTTGTGTGTTTTAAATCGCATATTAATTTGTATATAGTTTATTATGCTTTTCATAATTCGTTCTCCGTTTAATTTTATATTTTCCTCTTTCTTTATTTTCATGTGAATCATTCGTTGCATATTCAGTGCTTTCATTGACATTTGTAGCGATGCCAACATTTTAAATAGATTCCGAAATCTAGTGGTGCGATCTTATCTCTTCTTTACAACTCATTTTGCACAGAAAAGACGATGGTAGTTTCTCTTATCGTTTTTTGTTTTTTTTGCCTGGAAGCTGTCGACTGAGGCTTAATATCTGGTTCCTCATTGTAAGACGTTTACAGGAAGAACTCGTTTTGTCTATGACAACGTAGAAGATTCCATTCGTCCATATGCATAACGTCAAACACAATTTCTAAAAGGAAGGCTTATTTGCAATGGCTTCTGATCTATGGACTACATTACCGCTGAACTGCTTCCTTTTAAAACAACATTAATAATCCCCGAGTTCAGTATCAATAGTTTCCAATTATGAACCATACCTACCAATACCGAAACTTATTCCATTCTTCTAATCATTGTCAGTGATCTCATTCTTTATATTTTCAATGGCAAGTATTCCATCTCCTTAAACCTAAGGTTTTGGTTTTTATATGGCGATCTATTTGTAAAAATATATTTTTATATTATTATGTCTTAGATTTATATTTAATTTTCATATTTATATTATCTTTGTTTAGTAATTATATTTATTAATCATTGTGTTTTCCTTCTGATTTGTCTAATTGTACATCACGTTTTAATATGTTTTTGGATTCAATTTCATTTATTACTTCTTGTTCATTGTAATGTGATTTCGTTAGATTTCATCGTTTTCAGTTTCGTGCTATGTTTTCTTATCTCCGAAACAAATTATATACAAAAAGAAAAATATTAAAAATATTATTTCGCAAGGTTAATTTGCAAATTTCAGAAAAATAAATAATATAATTCAATATAAATATAATATATAAATATAATAATAGAAATATAATATAAATCAATTTTAAACAGAGGTTTCAAACCGAAAGTCTCAGGAAAAAAGGATTTTAATCATTTATTTTTTTTAAAATAAAATCATTTGGTTTTCTAAAATTATCCAATTAATAATGGTTTCAAAGATTTACACCATTTCTTTAATTTCGTACGGAAACATATATTCAATTCCAGACTATACATCACCTGGCAATAGCATCGGTCATACAATTCATGCGGAACTATTTTTTTGTGTGTTTTTTTTTATTTATAATCTTATATACACTATTATTTGTATTTTTAGACACCGAAATTTATTTATTTTACAGAAAATACATTTGCGAAATTATATAAAAATCATTTTGGTAGAGTGAGAGAGATGGAGAGAAAGAAGGAGAGGGAGAGAAACAGAGAGAGACAGAGACAGAGAAAAATGGCGATAGAGAAACACCGTTTTCAACAAGATTTTTCTTATTTACCAAACTTTACTGAATTTTTAATGAGAAATAGTATGGGAATTGTCGCAATTAAGTAGTTTTTCGATTATGATTCAATATAATTGTTGGTTGACATCATTAATTTTTATATGACCGTGGGGGTAGTCTACATGCATACGCAAAAATTATTTCTTAGGAAATAGTTGTGAAATTAAAAATACAGCATTTTGGCTTACCCATAATATGTGGGACATGGTTGCGTTTCAAGGACAAAATTAATGAGCTCTTGGGGTTAATACCATAAACAGAATAAACAAAAGAAGGACAACATTCTTTTAAACAGCTGCCTAACACGGAAAGTCTTAGTAAACGATCTTAATTATTTAATAAAATATTTATAACATTACTAAGTTTTCTAACAATATCTAATAAAATTATCATTTTATTCTTTAAATCGTATTACTTTCCATTCAGTTGTATTTTATGCCTTCTATATTTTTATTTCTTTCAGATATTCGATACACTCTGCTTTGTTTTCTATCCTCCTGAAACGAAGATGTGTCTTCGTTTCTTTGTTCTGATCTCAACAAAAGCAACCATTTATTTTTATTTTATTTTTTATTCATATTTAGTTTACTTCATCATTTTCTAATAATTGTTCCAACTGTATTATATTTCATTTTATTTATGATGGCTTAGTTTATTAATTAGGAACGATTCGTTTTTTATCTTGGCTAATGTAAGTTTACTTTTTAAAATGCTATTAATTTTTATTTATTTTATTTCATTTATTTTTATTCAACTAATTCTTTCTTGTTCACGCTTTTTATTTCATTATTTTTTCATCGATTTTAATTTCTGTCGATTTCTATTAATTTCTGAAACAAATCATCTTCAAACATGAAGAGTTTGATTACATCTTTGAAAGTTTTGTTTCCTAAAATTAATTTTAAAATTTTAGAAAACAAACTTATATTATAATGTTTTATTTAATTGATTAAAATCATTTTTAAAACATATGTAAAACATTGTTAACAATTATTGTAATAAAAAAAAATTATTAAAACATTGTTCAGACACCGTAAAAACCATTGCTATTGATATTATTTAAAAATTGTTAAAAACATTGTTTAAAACCTTCTTGAAAACATTGTAAACATCATTGCTAAAAACATTGTAAAAATCTTTATTAAAAACATTGTTTACATCATTGTTAAAACATTGATAACTCCCCGTGCCTTATACTGTAGCTAAGTGCAAAATGAACGCCGATGCTCAAAATGTATGACCATTTTGACCGCTACAATTACTTTAAAATTCACAAAAAATTAGAAAATTATCAATTTTAATGCATTTCCAGTATTTATCAAATAATGATCATGAAATATAATGATGTTCGACCGGGGGGAAAAAGAAAACCAACTACCCTTTCTCCATTTAAATACCTGACTTCATTTTCAGACAGCCTTTCGAATTTCTGACATTTTGGGTGTCTGTGTAATACATGTTTACACGACTTTCGTTTTGTTATGATTCTGTGAAGGCAAAATATCTCGCTTTTTGGGATTAATTAAGCTATTTTTTTGTACAAGCGAGGTCTTTTTTTTAATTTATGACTTGACTTTGCTAATGATATTTGAAATAGACACAGAAAGATAATATTTATCTGTTAAAGTATTTTTACAATGTTATTATTTAAGTTCAAAATTAATAGAATATGTTAGCTCGCCGTCTCGCCAGGAAAACATTTTTCGTCATAACAGTTTTTCCCGTGTACGAGTATATATTTTTTTCTTTTGGAAATTAACTTTAGTTTTTAATCATTCAAATACAATAACAAAAACAGTAGGAAACATACAAACACTTATGATAAACCGGCTATGTCCCCCTATTATTTTTCCGCCATTTTGCCCGTACCCATTATACTGAAAATCAAAGAAAATGAAGTTTATCATTTCATAAAAATAAAAATGTAACATTATTTCGTTTTTAAGATTTTGAAATTAACTTCACGTAATAGCATTTTCAAAGATGTGATTAAGTTCATGATATTTAAAATTTCAGATTTTACATGAATTGTTAATGACATCAGACGTATACTATTCTCCCTCCATGGGTTTTATGCCACCTGCATAATAAAGAAAATATCTCCTTTGAAAAAATAGTTTTTACACTGAAAATACCAGAAAAAGTAATTGCAATATGTAATAAAATATTATATAGATTGTTTTTTTTTAGTTTTCAGTGTGAATTATTTTCATTTCATTTTATTATTTTATTGTTTTAAATTATTTGTATTGCATTAATTTCATATTCCTTATTCATTCATTCACGTTTCTTTCATTTTTATTAGTGTTGGGACGATGAATCGGAATCGGAAAAATCGGAACATTTGGCGTATCGGAATTGACGAAATTGGTTTTCCGATGCCCAAAACGATTCCTTTGATTGTCTTTTTTATTTGATTTTATTTAAAGCAAAATCTTCCATTGCTGGTTATGATAATAAAATAATAAATATTTATTGATTTTAAAATACCGGTAAAGCTAAAATCTATAGATCATCCTCCATAAATGTAATTTTATATTCACGAAAATATCTGCATATTTTACACGTTTTTTTTGTTTTTGCTTAATTTTTAAGAAATCGGGATAATAACAACTCTATAGTCAAATATTTACATATTTATAAAGAATCGGAATCAGAATCGGTAATTGTATCGGAATTCCGAAAAAATATTGGAATCGTCCCATCACTAATTTTTATGAATCGCTTTTCTTCATTGTACTTCATTTATTTCCCTTTATATTTTCTTTCCTTCTTTTTTATTTCTCGTGTCTTTGTTCTTATCTCTGTTTATAAATCAGCCTGATTTATTCGGACCTTCCTCCGTTTTCCCATCTTTCATTCGATTACTCCTCCTCTTTTATTCTCTGTTTTCTTTCGGCATTTCTGCTCACTTCTTCCGATTCCGGTTGATCTGAGCAGACCTTCCAGCGCCCCCTACCGTCTGCTTTCTTAATAACCGCTTATCTGTGTCTCATCGTCGCCATTATCGTTTAGCTATCGCAGCAACAAACTTAATGCCTTGTCCTAACTTTCATTTTCGGCTTGAACGTCTTAGGCCGCTCCCGCCGATCAGCGATCAACGCCACCCAGCCCCCCGCTCGGTCCACTGTCCACCCTCTTTGCCCCTTCGCGAGATATGTCTTAATGTTATTGGCCGCTCCCGATAGGATCGCTCGCTGCGAATGATAGTAATCTGGGCGCGATGAGGCCGATAAAATGCGACGAAGAAAGCATTGGCTATAAGAAGAGGGACGAAAACGAAACAAATTGTAAACGGATGAAAGAGAGAGAGAGAAAGACAGAGCAAGAGCGAAAGAGAGAGAGAGAGAGGGGGGGGGAGGGAGAAACCCGAGTCACTACGACCGGCCACCCGGCGGCATATGGGCCCAAACCTTTAAACGAAATGAAGTCATCACTTTTTATGTGTGAGATCGTCTTGATGTCGTCTTTTTGCTTGGCTGCCCGAATCTACAGAGATATTTACCGGCGCGTTTGACCAAAGGGTGGAAAAGGGTGGCGTTTGGCATATACTTACGGACTGAATCTGGAAAGTCTGGATTTGTAAAATAAAAATATGGAAAGGAAGAAATATGTCATACAAGCGACTTCTTAGTGCAGTATAAGGCCAGATTACGGTTCTAATGAAATCCGAGCCGTTCGACATTTCTTTAAAGTTTTGTAACCACGTAGCCATCTTTGGAGTAGCTATCATTTTAGATAGTTACGTTAGCTAGTTTGTTTAATGGAAAATCAGTATTTAAAAAAAACGTTTTGTAACAACGCAGCTTTTTCTATTCAATTTTATTCCAAAACAAGGCACAGTACCACTTTGATGTATGGGGTTACTATCGGGGCCATAAGTTGCGGGGACACTATGTAGGGAGTTGAGCAGCAATATGTCTGTTCTCATTACACTTTAACTTTTGCCTATCAGTACAGTTGGGAAAGCAGGAATCCAGGAAGGAGTTCCAACGTCTAACAGTTCGGGCTAAGAAACTATTAGAGTAGAAAACCTTCTTACATCTAAGGATCTTTATTGTTTGCTGCTTGTCGGGTTTGTCGTGAGTATTTAGTCGGGGGTTATAAGGGCTTGTAGTTCGTCGGAGCATCCACCATTATATATTTGTAGAATAGGCAGAGGGATGCAACCATGGAAATGCTCTCAATATATATCTGTTCCAACATATTCTATGGTAACATGAGCCGAGGAGTTTGAAAGAATACTTTGTAGTAATGCATATAATGTATAGCCATGGCTATTAGTTGAGAGGATTTCTTGTAATTATTGAAGGAATCAAGCGTAGTCTTGGCAGAATTGAATGTGCCCATCCATTATTGTCCTCATTCTACGACAAATTAGAGGTCTACCTTTATTGTTTCTGCCATTTCCTTAGATATGTGTTTATTTGTTTTCCCCTCGTAACTGTTATAGAGCATGGTGTCATCAGCAAATATACCCATCTCAGAGAACATTTTTATGAGAGAGGTCATTTTTTATGAATAGTAGGAATAAAAAAGGTCCAAGAATAAACCCCTAAAGTACACCCGCATTTATATCATATTGTTAGCTTCCCTCTGAGTAGATAGTAGTTGATTTACGTAGTGTGCTTTACGTCAAAGCAAACATTGTTATGTCATGCAAAAATATTACACCCACCCTAAACGATTCTCTGCATTAAATTAGTTCAATAACATTAGTTTTTCTATATAGTATTAATGAAATGTCAATTTTGGAGTTGATTTCTGCAGAGAGTGGTTTATATAAAAGAATACGCAAATTATGTATTACTAAAATAGTAATGTTTTAGATACCAATATCCGGTTTCGGATCCCACGTAAATTTAATGGATTGTTGCATGTATTGCATAAATTAAAATACAGACGACATATTAATATAAACATAACATTGCACATGTCTATATATCTATAAAAGTGAAATTGTCTGTGTGTCTGTCTGTGTGTGTATCTTTCCCTACCAAATTACTCTGTCAATTTTCAGTTTACATACTCGAGATTTGACATAAGGAGAATTGAGATTTGTGAAAATATGTTCTAATCGGTTTTCGGCCAAAAACTTGACTGCCGAGGGGGCAAAGTTCAACGATTTTACCTTTGAAAACACTATCAATCTCCTGCGCCAATGTAAGGTCTAAACACTTGAAATTTTAAATGCAGGTTACTTGGACATCAAACATTTAATTTGAATGGAAACCAAAACAATGAATATTAAGAGGGTCAAAAGTGGGGTCAAAGTTAAAAAAAAATGACCTCTGCAGTCTCTACCAAATTACTCAGTTATTTCTGGTCTAAACATCTAAAATTTTACATGAAGTGTATTCAGAGATAGGGCAGGCTTTTTAATTTGTTTGGGTCGATAATTTGAGCTTCCAAGAGGTCAAAGTAAAAAATTGTTCACCTTTGCGATCTCTAGCAAACTACTCAGCCAATTTTGGGTCTAAAGTTTTTACATAACAGGTATTCAGACATGTGGCAAGCATTTTAATCAGTTTTAGAGCGAAAATTTGGCTGCTGCAAAGGCAAAGTTGAAAGTACTAACTATGTTGACTCTACCAAACTCCTCCCCCTATTTATGGTCTAAACACTTGAAATTTTAGATGTAGATAACTTTGACATGGGTAAAACTTTGGATTTGGATTTGAGCCCAAAACAATAAATAAAGGGAGCAAAATTCGGATAAACGTTTTAAAAAATTACCTTTGCGATCTCTATCACATTACTCAGCCAATTTTTGGTGTAAACATTTGACATCTATAATATCAATCTCATCCGTCTATTTTAATGTATGTTTGTACGTATGTGTGTATGTATCGATGTATGTATGCCCGTTTTTCGCTTATCTTGGCATTGTTTCCATTCGTCCTGAACCTCCACTTGCCACATGTATCGAACAATGTCGACCCAGGAAAGGTGTGGTTAAAGATTGCGCAACACTTGCCACAAAAAATTTCACGCGCAGGCATCATTACCGTGGGTATCCATAGTCTCTCAAGACTGAGGGAAGTCTTTTTTATGTATGTATGTATGTATGTATGTATGTATGTATGTATGTATGTGCTTAAAACTTTCGACAGAGGCGAGGAATTTTCACGAGATCAGTATCGTTTTGAAGCTCGACCCTAGGGAGGAAAAAATGGGTAAAAACATTAATTGCTTCACCCTCAACTGGGCACTTTTCTACAGGAAGGGGTCACTTTTTTCACCGATATTTTCGAAAGTCATCCTGTCTTTTCGATTGACTAGCATTAATGTAAACATTCGTCACTTCCGGTTCGGAGATGGACGCAACAGCAAAGACGTCATATATTTTTCAAGTTTTTGCTCCTTTGCGCTACACGTTCGAGCCTGCCTGCCTGCCTACTATCACTTTTTTGTTGTTGTTACCACACACTTACAAATACCCGGGAAACACCGGCTCCAGGCTAGTTTATAATATAAATTTTTTCCTGTCTGTTTAAATGTATGTATGTATATATGTATGCTTGTCTCGCAAAAACTTTCGATCGAGGTGACGGATCCTGATACGATCGGAATCAGTTTTAAGCTCGACATCTCAGATGACAAATACTGAAAAATTGGCCTAAAACGTTAATTCTTTCACCCTAAATTGGCCGTTTTGTACAAAAAGGGGGTCGATTTTTTCGCCGATTTTAGCAAGTGATTGTCACCGTTGAATTGACTGCGGTTAATTTGAACGCTTTTGACTTCCGGTCGCGTAATGGCGACATCGGCTAAGACGTCAGGTTTTCTTTCACTATCTTTTCTGCATTCGAGGCCACAGGTTCGAGCCTACCTGCCTACTACCAATTGTTATAAATACCTCTCTTCAACTTAGCTGCCTAATGTTGTTTTGATTCCCTCTCCCCACGCTACTACCATTTTTAACACCTCTCCCCACATTGCCTGCCTACTTCCACGTTTTTTTTTTGTTTTTTTTGGCTCAACACACCTCCAAACACCCGAGTCACGCCAGGAACCCAGGCTAGTATTTAAAAAAAAATTAAGTAACTAATTTGGGGGATAATCAACAGAAAAACAGAGATTAGATGTACTTGGTATCAGTTCAAAGGGAAAGGCCTTAAAACTATATAGATATAAATTCTGGAGCGCAAAGGGTCGCATTTTTTAGTAGTAGCACTCCCGTCTTCGGAACCATTAAACTTTTTGAGTTAAAAAAGAGGCCTTACTTTTGAACGATACTCACGCACACACACACACACACACACACACACACACACACACACACACATATATATATATATATAAAGAGAGAGAGGGAAAGAGAGAGAGAGAAAGGGAGTATACGAACATATTTATAGAAGGATGCATGATGTCTCAGCATTATGACGCTACCCATACAGACAGGTGTGACATGTATATCTATAAAATACCAGTGCTTTACATATTGTGTAATCAAGTCCTTACAGAACCTATGCAATTCAAACACTGTGACAATGTTACTTACTTTTCTATTTTACTAAAGTGTCACCAATTAGCAAAGATAAAAAGCCACTCGAGGATAAGAGTTAAATGAGTGTTAGGTAACCAGTAAGACAACCCCTGATGATTGGTAATAAGTGTGCTGATTGGGCCAGTATTTGTTTATTCAATTGGACGGTTCATCAAGAATTTGTTCACACTGAGCTTCGAAACGACAATGTTGTTGTCATCTGTTAATACGCCCCGCGGTATTATGCTTCACAGACGGGCGTTTCTAGTAAAGAAACTTCCATCGTGGATGTTTCCTATAGTTTTAGGTAGATATGGAGAGGAATAGAAACTTATTGAAAGTGGTTGTAGCTAAACGAGTTTTTGATTAATGCTTTACAGGGTGAAGGGTGGTACAGATGGATGTTGATGCATGTTAGTTTCTCTGCAGAAATATTGACACTACATTAATAATTCAACGTAACCGATCAACTACATACCCGAAATAACAATTTTGACATTAAAATAAATAAGTTATGTTTTCCAGTTGCATACACAACTCATTCCAAGAAAAGAACTAATAAAGTATGAACTATTCAGATTTAGTTCCCACAATTCAAATCTGTCAATTTCGAGATCAATAATGAATCGGAAGTTGAATCCAGTACGATGTTAATGCTGACATATAAGGTTTTAAAAAAGGGCACATGCCACCCAAACTTGTTTCGGTGTAAATAAATTATCGAATCTAACCTTTTTTCTCATCGTTTTTATGCACTTTTAGGTTAAGAAAAATGTATTTTTGATTTCAAATGATGTATTTTAAATAAGTTTTTGTTAAAATACCTTTACTTTATATATTATTTAAGGAACGTTTTTCACTGTATTTAATAATTTAAATTACAATCATTTTAAGCCCATTATGTATTTTTTTCAAAACATTGAATACAAAATGGGGAAAACACAAATTCGCACAATTTTCATATTTCAATTCAAGCTAGGCCAAAAAACTGCTGAAACAGCTCGCGATATCAACAAGGAGTTTAGTTCACGAACTAATACTGGAGGCACAGCACAGTGGTGGTTTAAGAAATTTCGTGGCGGCGACGAGAGTTCTGAAGATGATGAGCGTAGTGGTCGGCCATCGGATGTTGACAATGATCAATTAAAAGCTTTAGTCGAAGCCAATCTACGCACAATTGTTCGAGAACTTGCTTCTGATTTGCCGTAAGATATACGACAATCCCCAACTACTTGATTGGAAAGGCAAAAATATATTAATAAATGGGTTCCTCACGAATTGAAAAGCAACTCAGTTATGAAATGTTATCTTCCCTTCTTTTACGCAACTAGAATGACCAGTTTCTCAACCGGGTTGTGATTTGCGATGAAAAGTGGGCTCTTTACGACAACCGGCGACGCTCAGCTCAGTGGTTAGACGCCAACGAAGCTCTACGACACTTCCTGAAGCCAGAGTGGCACTAAAAGAAGGTCATGCTAACTGTTTATTGGTCTGCAATCGGTCGACAGTTGTTTGATTGCAGGCGAAACCATTACGACGGAGTACTGTCAACATATGGATTAAATGCATCAGAACCTTCGATAACACCCATCATTAGTCAACAGAAACGGCCCAATTCTCCACGACAATGCCTTACCGGACGTTGCTAAAACCAACCTTGCAGAAGTTGAACGAACCAGTCTATGAAACGCTGCGTCAGCCGCTATACATTCCAGACCTCTCACCTACCAACTACCACTTTTCAAGCATCTCGACAACTTTATGCGTTAGAGATGCTTTAAAAACCTAAGTGATATCAAAAATGCTTTCAGCAGCTTCACCACCAACAGAGCGCAATACTTGTTTTGTGTTCATAAAAGTGTGTTGATTCTGATGGTGCTTATTTCTATCAATATATTATCGCTTGAGACGCGATATTTTTATCGTAATTTAAAAGTTAAAAACCGCAGGAACTTTGTTGTCAGCCTGATATAAATCATATTTTATTATTATTGGTTCTGAATGAAGACAAGTAACCATCAGGTGTTGAGCGCTATCTTCCGTTGTTTTATAGTAGTAATCTCTCAACATGCCAGTGTTTCAATATTTCTTTGAATCTTTTTTCGCAATCATCAAAATACTCTGATGGAATTTCTCGCCATGTTCATCAGACACGTCATTCAAATTTTTCGCAAAATTCTAGAAAGACACAATTTGCTAAAAATTTACCAAATTCGACAAAACGAAGACCAAAAATAGTTTTCAATGCCATTGTGCATATAAAAATGTCCACAGATGACCAGTACTTTTGAGTGTTGCACAATATTATTTGAATACGCGACTGAAGAATGAACATGTACTTGTCATTGTAAATGAACGAACCTTTTTTTTTTATTTAGTGCCGTATAGGGACAAAACACTTTAAAAATATATCTATATATGCATATGAATTAATTCATTTATTTATTGCGGTCTTTTATCCTCATCTTTTAGTTGGGGTTTCACGACATTTCGACCAACTATTCCTCTGGGTTTCGACCAACTAATCTCTACGGTTCCAGGTGAGATTTGTCTGAAGATAGTGGTTTCAAGCCTACCCAAAGCCGGCCAGAGGCGGATTGGCCAAAAACGTGAGACGACAGCAACCATGAAAAGGCAGAAATTGCTGAGGATCCAATTGCAAGATTCGAAGTTCCTATATCCTCGCGATTACACCTGACGAGGACCGGAGAAATAGTTAGCCGAAACGTCGTGAAACAACAACTAGAGTATGAAGATAATAGTACGCAATAAATAAATAATACACATCTCAATAAATTACAATTAAAAATAATGTATATGGATGTGTATATATATATGTATATATATACATATATATATATATATACATATATATATATATATATACATACTAGCAAAAGTACCCGTCGTTGACTGGGTTAAAAAATAACCTACAGAAAATGGACTCTGATTTATTAAAGTATGATAGGTTATGAAAAGGAAGGGTTGTAAACAGATAGCTTCGAATTCGAAGGTATCAAAACCAAAGCAAAATATGATGAAAGTTAAAATAAAATAGATAAACCCCATAATTTATTATACCATACCTATTCACGCTGAAACACTTATCAGAACATTCTGTGGATCTATATTAAAAAAAAAACCTTGTTAAACTTTGTGACTTATTTCCATTCTATAGAGGCCAGGCGCGAACGAACACCCCATAGTTTTATTATACCATATTTCTTCAAACTGAAAAGAAATTATCAAAGTATACTATTTCCATTCTATGGAGGCCAGGCGCGAATGAAGACACCACAATTTTATTATAACATCCATATTTAAGTTAAAACATACTTATCAAAGTATTCTTATGTACATTTATATCAAAAACACTTGTAAACGTTTTTTTTTTTTTAATTTTTTAATTTTTTATTTCCATACTTTGTGGACCAGGCGGGAACTCAGACCCAACAATTTTAATGAACCACCTTTCTGCCATGCTTGATGCTCCACGACTATGCAATGGAACAAGATTATGTGTAACACGAATGCAACCTCATGTGATAGAAGCAGTCATATTGACTGGTGTAGCTACAGGCGAATTGACATTTCTTCCTAGAATACCAATTATTCCATCAGATTCAACAATTCCATTTAAAAGGCTTCAGTTCCCAATAAAATTATGTTTTGCCATGACAATAAATAAGTCGCAAGGACAAACCTTGGCAGTGGTTGGTCGGAACTTAGCTTCTTCTTGCTTTAGTCACGGACAGTTTTATGTAGGATGTTCACGGGTAGGTTCCCCATACAATCTATATATATTAGCACCAGAGGGTAGAACATCAAACATTGTGTATCCAAGAGCTTTATACAAATAGGAAAGCCAATTCTCCCTTCTATTATTATTTATAGTTATTTTTTGCTGTGAATTATCAGCATGGCAGTCTCATAAGTATTGTCCACACTCCACCCATATTCCTGTCAGGTCAATGTTTTAAAACTCTGATAGGAAATTCTTATGGGAAGTTTCTAATCTTTTTCATTATAGAATGTGTACCTTATTCTATTCAACATTTAATTTAATACAACCGTTCACTTCTTTCATGTTAAGTTACTTAAAATCACTAAACTCAGTTGCAGTGCTCCGTGGCATAGTGGTTAGCATGCCGGACAATTCACATTATATTTTCACATTCGCGCTGACCTACCGTAGTCTTTTTTATTTTTCATAAACACCTAAAATGGATTTTCTTGGTGGCCGAGTTGTTAACATTGCATTTTTTTTTTCACACTTAATTTTCCAACTTCGCCCCAATACTCCGGGTTTGATCCTCCCTACTTACCTAACATCACTTTTTATTTATTAAACAATCCCCACCCCGGAAACAAACACCCGGGAAACGCTTTTTTTATTCTTTTGTTTTGATTTATTCAAAACCGCACACACCTCGAAATATCCGAGCAACGCCGGGTACCCCTGCTAGTGTATATAATAAAGCTGAATGTGTGTGTATGTGTGTGTGTGTGTGTGTGTGTGTGTGTGTGTGGTCACGAATAGGCCCCTATATGGTTGACTATTTAAAAAAAACTGATTACATGTAATGATAGAAGATGTATCGAGCCACAGGAATAGGTATGTTTGATCTGGCAGAACGGTGGTTCATTAAAATTGTGGGGTCTGCGCTCGCGCCTGGCCCACAGAAATGGAAATAAAAAATTTAAAAATAAAAAAAACACGTTTACAAGTGTTTTTTTATATAGATATACTTAATAATACTTTGATAAGCATGTTTTAACTTGAATAGTAATGGTATAATAAAATTGTGGGGTCTGCGTTCGTGCCTGGCCTCCATAGAATGGAAATAGGCACAAACTTAAATAAAGACTTTTCATATCTATCTGCGTAAGTATACTTCGATAATTATGTTTAAATTTGAAGAAATATGGTATAATACAGTTATGAGGTGTTCGTTCGCACCTGGCCCCCATAGAATGGAAATATGTCCCAAAGTTTAACAAGAATTTTTAATATAGATCCACAGAATATTGTGATAAGTGTTTTAGTGTGAACAGGTATGTAATAATAAATTATGGGGTGTATCTATGTTATTTTTACTTTTATCATATTTTGCTTTGGTTTTGATACCCCCAAATTCGACCCAAATTTACAACCCTTCCTTTTCATAACCTATCATACTTTAATAAATCAGAGTCCATTTTCTGTAGGCTGTTTTTGAACCCAGTCAATGACGGGTACTTTTGCTAGTATATATATATATATATATATATATATATATATATATATATATATATATATATATATATATATATATATAATATAAAACAGGATGTTTAATGTATTTACGGACAGCTTTTTCTAAATGAACAAATACGAGTTTTTCACTTAGTCTGTCTATATTAACATCAAAATTGTGCCTGTTGATTAAATCCTATCAAACAACATTATATATGAAGTGTATTAAATAATTTTCCAGATTTTTCTCTACGGGCATTTAAAATTGACGCAGGTTCTTAAAAATTTAGTATGTTTTTGCCATATATCTTATGAGATGCCTGACAAATTTTCATGCTTTCAGGTTTAAATGAACATCTACAGCAGGAATTGGAATACACACTACTAAATCTGATTGTCGCAGCTGATGAATTCAAAAAATGCAATGTGGGCGTGAGGACATTTCGGAAGAATAATCTGCAATAAAATTCTGCTTTAAACTTGAGGGAAACGACATTAAAATGGAATGCTCCAGACTGTTTTTTGACCATCTTGAAGGAATCAAACATCAGTTCTTGAGTGGCATGAGAGATTTCATGCATGAAGCCGTCTGTGATGGATGATGGGAAATGTGAAAGGAGTAAGAAAGGCAGAAAACCCGAATTGATTGGCCACATAATGAATTTCCTGGATAGGGACTCTCCAGTATCTATAGATACAATAAGTGCAAAGTGTGATGCCAGTGTAGGAACTGTACACACAATTATTCGGAATGAAACTGCATATGCAATATATATATATATATGAAGTTTGCCCCAAGGGTGTTCCACTCTTGTCACAGGCTATTAAACGAAGATCGGAAGCACGACGGTACTTTACCCTCAATATTATCCAGATATTGTTCCTTCTGACTTTTATTGTTCCCTAAGCTAATGGAAACCCCCAGAAGCTGTCGTAATGAGACAATCGAGGAGAGAAAAGAGACTGTGTGACCTAACCACCCGTGATGGACAAAAAATGAATCAGTAACGAGGAATTAGAGCTGAATTATAGCTTTTTGCTATGTGAACAATCGCAGTCACTAGCCAAGCGGTCTTGCTGATCCAAGTTGTTTGATTAATGACGCAAAATACAAAAAATAAATAATAACTTGGGGAACCTTAGTAATAATATTGTTTTGTGACGGTAATCGTTACATGGTGTCGCATTGTAATGTTTTTATTGGATATGACCTTGAGGGCAAAGCTTGTATGATTTCCCCGTGTGAAAAAACTTGTGTGGAAAAGTTTCCTTGTGTTGGGAAAAGCATTAATATGCACAAGTGATTTGTCCAATTAACTAATATGGGCGTCTCAGCGTTTAACGTAATGAAGATGGATTTTGTGGATGAGAAACCCAGACACCTTAAACATCACACCGCTACCTTTAAATAAAAGGATGCGCAGAGCTTTTTTTCGACAGTTGAAAGCAGGAATTTCCAGTTAAGTTTGAGAGTCAAAGCCGTCTTCACCCGCACCACATCTCCCATTCACTCACAGTCAGATAAAGAAAGAAGAGACTCTCGGGTGTCGAAAAAAAGGACATGTTGAGTTACTGTCGAAGTAGACTACTGTTGCACTATTTCTCTGTGCCACTGGTTCTAATACACTCTGCAGCATGGCCGAGTGGTTATTTGGCCATGTGCGTAGAGATACAAAGAAACAGCTTCCCATAATTCCCTTTCCTAAAGCCCTCCCTCTTTCTGTTCAGTCCGTCATGGGGTGAGCACCATAATTTTTGTCTCTCCATAAACGAGGAGGGGAGCACCCCGCTCTCTCAAGACTAGTTAGGTTAGTTAGCTTCGAAAAGCTTATTGTCCAGTTTTAAATTGTAAAAGTTTTTTGTAATATATTGTATCTCTAATGTAAAATAAAATAGTTATATTCCATATATATTGCAATTGTGTCGCGTGTCGTCTTTCTTGTGTCTACCATAAATGCCCTCATATATGGGTTCATTGTAAACAATGAAGCGGTCCGAAGGATGAAGAAAGAAAATTCCAGTCAGAACGCAGCTGGGGTGAAGAGGTCCAGACGTTTACTGGGAGAAGAAGGAGCCACACAGCACATCCAACATCTCAGGTATGATTTTCTTCTTATAGACCCTAACGACGGCCATCTTCATTTCTTCCCGAGACCGCTTTAAGACATTTACTATAAGACGTCTGTCTGTCACACATCAGTGACCGGCTGATAGTGGTATAATAGGCGCACTATGACCAGGACATATTGTTTCCAAGCATGGAAATAATTTCGACCCTTCGAGCTTAAATTGATTACGGTACTACCTGTTATAAATGTTGCTTTCAGACGAGAGATTGACTCTGAAAAAACCCACGGCACAACAAAAATTATAACCATTAGACGAATTGAATAAAAAATGGTTCACTGTCTTTAAAAACTGAATATTTCAGACATTTTTTTAATGGCAGATCAGTACACACGCGCACAAAAAAAAAAGAACGCACTCAAAAAGAAAATTCAGAACCTGAAAAAAAAAAACAAAAAAAACATGAAGTATGAAGAAAGAAAATTCCAGTCAGAACGCAGCTACGGTGAAGAGGTTAAGACGTTTCCTGGGAGAAGAAGGAGCCGCACAGCACATCCAACATCTCAGGTATGCTTTTCTTCTTACAAACCCTAACGACGGCCATCTTCATATTTTCCCGAGACCGCTTCAAGACATTTACTATAACACGTCTGTCGGTCACACCTCAGTGACCGGCAGATAATGGTATACGACTTGTTGAACAAAACAGATATTGCATATATTTTTTCTCTTTTCTCTTGTAGATAACTGTAAAAACAACTTTTTTCTTGTATTCAGAATTTATTTAATAATCAAGCCTTATAAACAAAAAAACAAGATTACGTCTATACTCAATTATTTGCGCGTACAGAATGCATTAACTCGCAAATAAATGATACCAAATTGAAGTAATTTCTTTAAAGAGACAGTATGCAGGAGTGAGTTTTGCCAACCTAGCACCCGTGAATATGGCCCGCGATATGTGTTGTCTTTGGAGACTCTGAGCTGTGAACTTTGGGGGGGGGGTAAATATTTTTTATTTTTCTTCTTTACCTGCGAACTTCTGTTAAAACAGGAAGGAGAGGAGTCTCGCATCAACCCTGCCATCGTAGATTCGGCCAATATCACGCCTTTGAACTTTCTTATGGTTTTCGAAATAGGAACCAGCTAGGACTACAATTATATACCGTTGAGCACTAAGGTCCTCACCGAGTTATATCTAGGACAAGGGCCATTGACATGCTTACACGAGGGGACTTCCATTGGGACTTTTGGAAGTTGTTGGAACTTTAAAACAAGTGCATTGTTCGATGTCGACTTAACGTGTTTACTATCAATAAAATTGCCTATACGAACAAAATCTGGAAACGTATTAAGACATCTTGTGCCTCTTCTGCCAGAAGGTTAGCTTTTCTTCTTCAGGGACCATCATAATAAGAAAAGCACCTTTTGACTCACAAAAACTATGTGAGCAGCCCCATTGTTAAGGCCGCTTAATGATAAACATAACACTTTCAGAATAATATTGTACATCTTGAGAAGATGAATCGTCCGACCTATTTGTATCACGGTTCTAGGATGCAACAGTTATCAGCCTCCCACATCGAGTTTGATATAGTAATTTACCCCTCACAAACGCCTAAGAATTCCACGCCAGGGGGGGGAATAAGGCAATTGGCCAATAACCAACAGTTTAAAGAGAGAATGAAAAACATTGGAGAGTTACACCCTAGGACTATTTAGACATTAGTTGTATACTCAATCAATCCAGGTGATTTTTGTGCCCTAGACCACACCTAACAAAAAATAAGAAAATATAAATTAAATGTCAGCTTCATGAAAGCGTTCTTTGATTGTAGCAACTTTATTCATATAAAAACAAACGAGTATTCATCCTGATTTATATTGGTCTTTTATAATCGATCATGTTAAACACGTGAGAAGAAAGGTAATCTCTGATGCAAATGCTAATTAAAAATGTATTCATGTGCGTATGTATGCATTTGTATGAGAGCGTATGTATGTGTATGTGTGTGTGTATTCAAACACACGGGCTAGAAGTGCCTACTTATACATAGAAAGAAATAGAGAAAAGGGATAAATATATAAAAAGATAACCATGTGTAGAAAAATATAGATAGATACATACATACATAGTATGATAGATAGATAGATAGATACATACATACATACATATAGATAGATAGATAAATAGATACATACATATATATAGATAGATAAATAGATACATCCGTACATAGTATGATAGGCAGATAGATAGATAGATAGATAGGCGTAGACATAGAGATAGCAAGAAAAAAGAAAGATAAAGTGAGCGAGAAAACAATAGGCAGACATATAGAATGAGAGATGAATAGGGCGCGTTAGAAAGCTGTATAAGAAGCCGGACAAGGAGAGAGATTAAATTATACATACAAAGATAAAGAGTGAGGGCGAGCGAGAGAGAGAGAAATAGAGAGAGTGCCAGAAAGAATAAATTGCGTTGAAATAATGACTAATGCCTTTAAACTGATATTTGATAGATACGCTGGTGATCCGTTAAATTTCTTTCCTCTTATCAGCGATGGCCGTCCGGTTCCCAATAGACAGCATAGGTCTCATGGGTTTCGCTCTGTCCGTTGTCGTTAAACCTACACCGAACAGAAAACCCCGCTAAAAAGCCGAAATAAGTGTCCCTCCAATGTCTCAGTTCTGTCGGTAAAATGCAGCAGGTTTCCTTCCGTTGTGACCGCGACTGAAACTCACATTTGTGGTTTCTTTGTAATTGGCGGTGCAAGAAGGGCAACGCGTTTAACTGGCGGTTACTTCTGTCTCTGATCTGAAGCAATATAAACACTTCAAAAATTACTCTAAATTGTGGAAGATAGCTTCATTAGCGTATAATTTTGATGGTGGACATATGTTAACGAAAACTAAGTAAAGCGTGTGAACATCTCGCTTATCTCCCCCACATACATAGCTCTCTGTGAACATGCTCCCAAAGAGTAACACCTTACGTGGCAATATATCTTTGTTGAGGTGAATATATATATATATATATATATATATATATATACATATATATATATTATTTTTTTAAAACAGTAACCTACGGACACGTGTGTTTTAGAGCCCTACTCCTCATCAGCGTAGCTTGACTGTTGGAAGGATACAAACCTTGGTCCTTATGTATTTCAGTCCAGTGCCCTAATCCATTCTGCTATGATACCATAGACGATTTACTGCTTCGCTTTTTAGTGTTCATCTGTTTAAGTGATTTTGTTTTTGATTTTTGAAAAGATATTAAGGTTGATGTCTCCACCTCGGAGAATCGGTGTTTTTCTTAGAAAGTCGCCCATTTTATATTTGGATGTATTTTACTTTTTACTTTTTTGTCGTTCATTCACTAATATATATATATATATATATATATATATATATATATATATATATATATATATATATATATATTAGTGAATGGATTGCAAAAGTCTATATTCAAAAGTTCATGATGTTGACTTTCTTATAATTTATTCCTTAAATTCAGTTGACATTTACAATTCTTGACAGCATATGTTTCGTAGCCCAAAATCAATCTCAATTATTATATCAATTAGTAACAGTTTTGCTCATCAGAAGAAATAGCAACAATTAATCCATCAAAAGGAAATAAAGTGCGGTTTGACATATTTTAAAAAAATCCGAAAATTAGAAGAGAAGCTGTAAATAACTTATAATATGGTTCCATTACGCCATTTTGAATTTCGAAATAACATCACTAAGCCCATCTATTCGTACTAACAAGTTCTACTAGTTTAGGTATATTCTGTCCAAAATGTTCTATTTAATAATTATTAAATTCATTAATTTTAATTAGTGTATCCATACTTATGAAAATAACAACAATAATTATTACAAATGTAATTCTATTTAAAAAATAAAACGAAATTAGTAAGGCACTCATAGATGGATATATGGAGTTTTATTTCACTTAATTCGATTTATGCATGTTTTCTAGATTGTGCATAATTGTATAGCATTTAAGATGAAATGTTCTAGTGTGTGCGTGTGTGTGTGTGAGTGTGTGTGTGTGTGTTTTGTTTGTTTTTGTGTGCGATACTTATTGAATGAATTCAATTATTTATATGAAATCGCATTTTTATCTAAATGCGAGTTGGGAATAATTTTCCCTTTGACCAGTTTTGTACCCCCAAATGGGGACACCATATGCATTACTTTTATAATATAATTATCCACTGACACGTGTTTCGTCGTATACGACTCATCAGAGTGGCTGAATATCGCTTGATTCAGCCTCTTTGATGAAACGTAGACCACGGAACGGGATATCCATAAATTGATAAAAAGGAAATTTAGGCCTTTGGGCACAATCTGTGTTGCTTTTAGCCGGTAAAACTGGTAACGGGTCAAAATTGTATAAAATAATATCTGTTGAATTTTGCAGGAGTATATCGACAAAACCTGTTATTTCTGCACATGAACACATATCCATCTATAGCTTGAAGACACTTAATATCTAACCTGTCGTATTCATCTGTCGATCGCCAAAACGGTAACGACTAAGGATGGAGCACTAAATATTTTGGTTTCTATTCTGGTGTATGCCATATTTTACGACTTGGCAACGCCGGCAGCCTGATATATATATATATATATATATATATATATATCACTGAACATGTAAGGGACATGCCAATTAAACGCAGATATTTGTTTAAATAAAGAAAAATATATTTGTTTATTATCAAACTTTTCGACGTCATCGCGTCTTCTTCGGGATAGATACATTTTTTTTGCTCTTGCTGTAATGCCACGAAAAAAAAATAATAAGATCCGGGCGGTCCTCTTTAACGGTGGTGTTTTGAATCTTTAAGTCAGGAAATACGTGTGAACACGAGTGGCATGAAATATGAATTTATTTTTTTCACAAAGAAAAAAATCTTAACATTTCATGGGGGGGCTTTATTAAACAATAACGGGGAAAAATTGATAGACCTTAAAGGAACTGTGTATATCCCTTAAGGTGAATCTTACTGTGGATCGCTAATGCAACCGATGACTCGACAACAAAGCAGGATATTGAAGAGAATACTATTTTGTTAAGAAGTAATAAGCAAATCTAGAAGGTGGAGGGTGGAGTAGCAGTTGCAAAGAGTCCCAGGTGAGTAGTGTTCTAGAAAAAGCAGACAAATTATTAAGTTTGTGGTATGTTGTTTTTTTTGTGGAAATAGATAAACTAAAAACTATGGTAAATTCAAAGAGAGAATATTGAATTAATAGTTATGAAATTATCTAATATCTAGGGAATTAGAGGAATTATATATACACATTGTATAATGTAGTTTAGGGGGTGCATTGGTTGACAATTTGAACTAGGTGTATTTGAATTTTATCATGTTCATTTACTTTGCTAAATTAGGTTTATTTTCCAATTAAATTATATTTAGTTTTGAGAGAAAGAAATTATCCTTACAGCCTTTGAAACGCAAAGGGGATAGTATTTGGAGGCTGGGCGTATGATCTTGACTTGTTCAGTATATCTCAGTTAAAACAGAAAGGAATGCTATGAGATGTAAGATTTCTGAATAAAACAATGCGAGTTGTCCCTTTGTCTATTATACCTAGTTTCATTCTTTAAAGAATATATATGGTTTGAAATGCGTACCTGTATTAAAGTAGAAGTAGCGCCAATTTAATTGTAGGATGTGAAGGTGCTTGAATTATATTGTTGGTGTGTAGGTTTCTATTAAGGTTAGAGGCGGTGTAACTAATTAAGTAAAGGTGGTAATAAGTAGTACTGGTTAGTGTAGTGGGTGCGGGGCTTATAGAGTCAGTAATCAGAGGTAGTTATAGAAGTTGCATTTGTGGGGTTCATAAGGTTAATTACTACAATTATTATAGTTGCGGGTATTAATGGATGAGATATCTGGTTCATTTAATAGTGCTTAATTGATAATATTTAATTGATAGGAGATTAGCGAATGTGCATGAGTAGTTCGGTATATTAGAGAAGAGTTTGATCGGAGTTCATTTAAGGTGTAACAAAGCGCGTATAAAAATATCAATAGCAGCTGTCGAAGGATGGATGGCAAGCGATTGTATTAGCAGTAGGAGCAGTATTTCAACGCGTATGCAAATTGGTAAGTGTGGTAAGTTGCGTCGAGGTAAAACAGAAATTACAGGGCGGAACGATGGAATTGTCGCCCTAGACAAGACGATATGATTCTATTTCCGGTTTTCTTATTTTATTGCAGATCATCGACTAGCTGACCAGTTATGTGAAGTTCCTAAGAGCGGTAGGAGCATAATACATGTCTAAACGTAGCAAAATGTTTAACGAGTGAAATCGGAGATTCGCCGCTGTACAACTCATGTTCTCTACCAATACAAATTATGACTACAAGACCATTGTCAGCACACTCCAAATGCAAATCCGGAGAGTCGCTTGAGGGCACAGCTCAAGGCACTGAACAACCCAGGGGTATGCTATTTGGTGTGGTTTCAAATGAATAGCCATGGTGTAACTTCACATTATCGAAGACGGCTTGAAAGTCAACACCAAAGTGTACCTAGATGTGCTGACGAGTGTGGTGATCCCCTGATTCAATCAGTTGGCCGCTGGCAGACCCTGGATTGGCAGCAGGACTCGGTGCCGGTCCACATGTTCAAAGAGATTCAGGCTTGACTTCAGAAGGTGTGCTACGATTTAGTACCCTTCACTCATTCTTCTCCCTCATTCCCCGCTCTGAACTCGCTGGACTCATTCGTTTAGGCATACGTTGAGAATATAACTTACATAACTTTCCAAAACATGATAACAAGCCTAATCGCCGCCATTTACCGAGCTCGTACCTGCCCTTGTTGAAAAAGCATGCTCCTAGTTCTGGGTCCGTATTGAGGCGGTGGTTGAGGCTGAAGGCGGCTATACTGAATATTTTAAGGTATACAACACAAGTTACCTGAATTGATTTTTTCAAAAAAACGTTTTAAAATAAAGTTGTAGTGTCGTTTTCTTTAGAACGACAGATGTAACGTTCCACCCTATATCTATAATATAAAGCTGAATGTGTGTGTGTGTGTGTGTGTGTGTGTGTGTGTGTGTGTGTGTGTGTGTGTGGTCACGAATAGGCTCCTTTGACTATTTTAAAAAAACTCATTACATATAATGATAGAAGATGTATCGAAACACAGGAATGGGTAGATCTGGCAGAACGGCGTTTCATTAATAGTGGGGGGGGGTCTGCGTTCTCGACTGGTCCACAAAGTATGGAAATAAAAATTTTAAAAATTAAAAGAAAAATCGTTTACAAGTGTTTTTGATGTATGAGAATACTTTGATAAGTAGGTTTTAAATTTAATAGGGATAGTATAATAAAGTTGTGGGGTCTGCGTTCGCGCCTGGCCTTCGTAGAATTGAAATAGGCATATACTTTAATAAAGACTTTTCATATCTATCTGCGTAAGTATACTTTGGTAATTATTTTTCAGTTTGAAGAAATATGGTATAATAAAATTATGGGGTGTACGTTCGCACCTGACCTCCATATAATAGAAATATGTCACAAAGTTTAACCAGGTTTTTTTTTAATATAGATCGAGAGAATATTGTGATAAGTGTTTTAGTGTGAACAGGTATGGTATAATAAATTATGGAGTTTATCAATTTTATTTTTACTTTATCATATTTTGCTTTGGTTTTGATACCCCCAAATTTAACCAAGATTTACAACCCTTCCTTTTCATAACCTATCATACTTTCATAAATCAGAGTCCATTTTCTGTAGGCTGTTTTTGAATCCAGTCAACGATGGGTAATTTTGATAGTATATATATATATATATATATATATATATATATATATATATATATATATATATATATATATATATACATGTTACCAAAAGTACCCGTCGCTAGTATATATATATATATATATATATATATATATATATATATACTTAATTTACTCACATAAAATTAATATACGAAAGTATAGATTTATGCGTAAACTTTAATTATTTGCTTCAAAAGTGCTTAATACGTAGGTAGAGCTAGTTAGTAATTTATAAAATATATATGGCGATTAAGCTACACTGAATATTCCGCGTTTTATCCACTGTATGACTCCTCAGGCTTATATATATATACTAGCAAAAGTACCCGTCGTTGACTGGGTTCAAAAGCAGCCTACAGAAAATGAACTCTGATTTATGAAAGTTGAAAATTTGGGTTGAATTTTGGGGGTATCAAAACCAAAGCAAAATAATATTAAAGTAAAAATAAAATAGATAAACTCCATAATTTATAAAACCATACCTGTTCACACTAAAACACTTATCACACTATTCTCTCGATTAACAAAACCTTGTTAAACTTTGCGACATATCTCCATTCTATGGAGGTCAGGAGCGAACGAACTCCCCATAATTTTATTATACCATATTTCTTCAAACTAAAACATAATTATCAAAGTATACTTACGCAGATAGATATGAAAAGTGTTTATTAAAGCGTATGCCTATTTCGATTCTGCAGAGGCCAGGCGCGAACGCAGACCCCACAGTTTTATTATACCATCCCTATTAACGTTAAAACATACTTATCAAAGTAGTATTATGTAAATCTATATAAATAACACTTGTAAACGATTTTTACCTTTTTAAATTGTTTATTTCCATAATTTGTGGACCAGGCACGAACGCAGACCCCACAATTTTAATGACTCATCATTATGCTAGATCAAACATACCCATTACTGTGTCTCGATACATCTCCTATCATTATATGTAATCAGCTATCTATAATAATCAACCATGTAGGAGCATATTCGTAACCAGACACACACACATACCTTCAGCTTTATATATATATATATATATATATATATGTATATATATATACATATATATAATATGAAGCTGAATATATATATGTATATCTATATATATTTATATGTCTATATATATGTATATATATATATATATATATATATATAGAGAGAGAGAGAGAGAGAGAGAGATTTGTTGTTGTTTTTTTATTTCAAACGATAAATACAGTTAATAGTGGCTTCGCCTCGAAGCTCATTTTTTATTTACTTAGAAAGTCGTCCATAATTTGTTTGGATGTATATAACATTTTTATTTATAATTTTTGAAACAGTAATCTACGTACACGCATGTTTCGAGATAACTAATTCTCATCAGCGTAGCTCGGCTTTTTCTAGGGATTGAACTTCAGACTATGTTTACCACAGTCCGTTGATGAGAGGTAGTTACCTCGAAACACGCGTGTATGTAGATTACTGTTTAAAAAAAAAAAAATAATAATATATATATATATTAACTGTTCATCTCGGCTTTGCTCGGGCCCTTTATTTTTAGTACATGGAGGTCAATACTTATCAAGGAACGGTAGCCACTCAGGGATAAGGTTTATTGCGTGTACAGTAATCAATGAGATAGTATTGTATTAATGATTAGTATTGGAGATTTGACAGACTGTCTTACTTAACGGGGCGGTTTGTTAGGAATTAGTTTATGTTGGATTTGAAGACATCCAAGTTGTAGTCAGGTGGGAAACAGTCGAACGGAAGAGAGTTCCAAATCGTGCACTTCTTAGAAAGAAGCTTTGCTCATGGAATCTACGTTTGGATAAGGCACAGGTAAAGAGTGGGGAAAATTATTGACAGTAGTTTCAGCTAGACAGCTTGTGAAAGATTGGCGAGGGGGGGACCAGGGATTGGAGTTCAGACGAGAACTTGCCATGGAAATAATGATAAAACAAATACAAGCTCGCAACGTCTCTTCTGTGGGAGAGAGGCTGCAGGGAAGAGAAAAGGGCATCCCCACCAAACGCCGAAGTTTATTTTGTACTCTGTCAAGGCAGGATAGGCTGTTTTTAGCAGCTCCTGCCCAAATGAGGCAGCAGCACTCCGTCCTTGGACGTACTTGGCTTTTATACAGATAGAGAATTGCATCAGTAGTGAGATATCTTCTGGAGCGGTAGAAGGATCCCACCATTTTCGCAGCGTCCCTGGCAACAGATTTGATGTACGTGTTCCATTTCAGATCAGGAGTAAAGTTCAAACCCAGAAGCTTGTCAAAACATGGAGCCTCCCCAACACGAAAGCCATCCATTTCAATTGATGTCAGATGGGGATCAGAGCGTTGATGATGTAAAGATAGAAGCTTGGTTTTGGATGCATTAAAAGTGACCAGCCACATCTCCCCCCATTGTACCACGCGCTCAAGATCAGAGGAGAGAGAATCAGAGAGAACTTTGTCATTTACGGACTTTGATGTGTTGCCATAAATGGTCGTGTCTTCAGCATAGATGTCAACGAATGATTTAAGTATGTGTTTTCGGAGATCATTGATGTAGATCAGGAAGAGAGTTGGGCCCAGGATGGACCCCTGGGGAACTCCAGCATTAATACTGTGGGCCTCTGAATTCTGCCCATCAACCACTACTCTTATGAACCTATCAGAGAGAAATGATTTAATGATTGAGAAAACATTTCCAGTAATACCGTAGCTGGAAATCTTGTGAAGTAGGGCCTTATTCCGTACCTTATCGAAGGCCTTCGATATGTCAAGAGCAATTGCCCTGGAAAGGAAACCTTTGTCAAGAGATTCACTAATCATATGTAATATAACCGTTTGCACATCTGCTGTAGATCTTGCAGAGCGGAAACCATATTGCATGTCAATAAGAAGGTAGTTTCTGTTGAGGTAGTTGACTACTTCCTTATTTAATATGGATTCCAACAACTTACTCATGGCACACAGGAGACTTATTGGTCTGTACTGAGAGGGAGATGACTTGTCACCTGAATTCTTAAATACAGGGCATACTGATGAGGTTTTCCAGGGTGTTGGAAAGCATTCTTCCTTAATGCAATGCTTAAACAGATTTGTAAGTACGGGGGCAAGTTCTGCTTGGAACTTTTTAATTACTATAACTGGAATGCCGTTAGGGCCAGTTGGAATCAAGGTTCTTGATTAGCTTGGCGACTTCACGCACAGATATTTGTATGTTGCATAGCGTTTTGTCTGTTATAGGAGAAAATACAGGGAGTTGATGGCCATTGTCGCATAGGGTAGAATTCGCTGAAAAGTTCTTGGGAAATAGTCTGGCCTTGTCTGATCCTGACGAGATGCCCTCATGTCTATCAATGATAGTTGGGATAGAACGCACGCTTCTGTTCTAGATCCTGTTTGCTATTTGCCAGAACTGGTGGGAGCCAAGTCGCTGCTCAGCTACTTTGGATTTAACAGACTGAGCATATAGCTATCTTGCATTTTTTATTACTCTTTTACAGTGGTTGCTTGCAGTCCTGAAAGCAGCTTTAGTCTCAGTACATCTATTACGTTGGTAGCTATGGAAAAAGTGATTTTTGTGCGCGATGGCAGCAGCATATTCAGGGGAGATCCATGGCTAGCTCTTAGGTTTTTTTGGAATTTTGTGGATGGTATGAACCAGTCTATGCCTTCAATTAACCATTCTGTCAGGTCTGATACTATAGAGGACACATCCTTTGTAAACATGGAATGCAGATGTAGGTCAGATATAAATGTACGGAAGCTATCCCAGTCAGCCATAGAGTATCGATATACAGTACGGTGGATAGGTACGTCTGAAGACTTATTACATTTAATTTTTATCTTAAGTGCTACAACAGAGTGGTCAGAGGATCCCAGAGGAGATAGAACAGAACATGAACATAGCTCAGGGGATGTTGTGAGGAAAAGGTCTTGAGGGCTTGCATATTGAGCGGTAGTATCGGGCACACGGGTGGGTTCGTGAACAATCTGAGTGAGGGCATAGGCAATGGCAAAATCATGACAAAACCTCCCTCTGCCATCGGTTTTATTAGAGTGGGTCAGCCATTCCACATTATGGACATTAAAGTCACCGCAAATGTGAATGTTAGCCGAAGGATGAGCAGACAGGATGTGGTCAAATTTTTCAGATATGCTCTTAAAGATAGTAACCCTACTGTTGTGGAGGCAATAGAGGGCAAATATAAATGCAGTGGTGTAAGCTAGTGCAACCCAGAAGCACATATAAGGTAAATTAGGGTATTCTCTGGAGATATCCCTACCAAATGGAAAGCCATCTTCGATGTAGGCACATATTCCATGCCCATGTCGATCTTGGGGCTCAGATTTAGATGTTAAGTTATAGTATCCTTTAATTATGAATTCGTCTAGAGAAGTGGTTGGCCCTATGCCAGTTTCACTTAGAATGAATATGTCCGGTTTCGTCTCCTGTAATTGTATTTCAACCTCTGGAAGGTTGAAACGTAGACCCCTGATGTGGGAGAAGGAGGCCTGGTAGCAAGGGTCTACGTTGGATCATGGGGTTCTAGGTTTATTCGTGTTTCTCTTTTGGATATTTTTCATAATTGTTGAGGTTTTGGGGTTTGTGGAGCAGGTCGGTAGACTTGGTTGGAGCAGGACAGAGAAGGAAAATAAGTGAGAAACAGACAAGATTTTTTTTGTTTTGGTTTTGTAGCACATGATAAGGTAAAACCGTAACAATTACCCACTAGTATGGCATCGAGAGGCCCTACCAGAAACTACTGTATGGTACAGAATCCATTCACCAAATGGCAATACAGCAGCCCCGGTACTTTGCACCTACTGATAGGACAGCCTCCTTAGTGGTTAATCCACGGTTCGGGACCCTGACTATCAGGCGGGTAGCGTCAGCTTAGATGAAACGTTTACCTCCAGCACCCTTACTAGTGACATGACCACAAGGATAGACATAGAAACAGAATGTTTCCGACATCTCGGGCCACTCTTTACAAAGTACTACCGACCTGGAAAGCAGCTTTATCTTCATCCTTTGTCATAAAAATCATTCATTGGAAATGAGGACTGAAGGACAAAAAGGAGAAGCGAGAGTTACTGGAGCTGTCGATAACACATGCACATGCATTATCTACTCTCCATTGAGAAAAAAATCAAATAAACAAAAATGGAAAAAAAGCAGCGTGTTTTTCAATCCAGATAATATGAAAATATAATTTTGGAAATGTTCAATTTCGTGGAAGAATTCTTTTTTTTTTTTCTCGTTTTAAATATAAGAAAAAAGTATTGGTTTATAATAGTATTTTTGACAAAAAAGATTTATGAAAAAGATAAGAAAACAAGACAAATATGCAGGATTAAAGTCAAACCTGTGATAAGGAAAAAAATAAAAAATAAAAAAGTAAACATGTTAGTGTTTTTAGATTAGTAGGCTGCAAATGTTACGAACAGAAAAGTTTGTTAGCTTTTGGGCCCGTAGAGTTCGACTTAGCTTGGAGTTCATACAGTTCACATTTTATGTGCATATGTATATATATATTAAAAAGTTTGACTCGTGTCCCGGTAACCTACATCTAAAATTTCAAGTGTTTAGACCCAAAATTGAAAGAGGAGTTTGGTAGAGTCTGTAAGGATCAACTTAATTAACTTTACCCCCTTGGTAAGCAAATTTTCGCCCACAAAACTGATTAAAAAGCATGTCTGAATATCCTTTATGTAGAATTTCAAATGTTTAGACCCAAAAAATGGCTGAATAGTTAGCTCGAGACCGCAAAGGTCAAATCTTTATAACTTTGACCACTTGGCAGTCACATTTTCGACCAAAAACTGATTAAAATATTGGCCTATGTCTGAATGCACTATATGCAAAATTTTAAATGTTTAGACCACAAATTGGTTGAATAATTTGGTAGAGACCGCAGAGGACAATTTCTTTTAAACATTGTCCCAATTTGTCTTCCTAACATTAATGGGTTTAGTCTCAAATAAAATTAAAATGTTTGATCCACGTCCAACATCTACGTCTTAAATTTCAAGTGTTTCACCTCAAAAATGGTGTAGGAGTTTGGTAACGTGTTCAAAGGTCAAATCGTTGAACTTTGACCCCTTGACAGCCAAATTTCTGGCTGAAAACCGATTAAAAAGATTTTTCCGATCTCAATACACCTTATGTCAAATCATGAGTCTGTAGACTTAAAATTGGTAGAGAAATGTACACACACAGACATACATAGAGCCAATTTCACTTTCATATATATATATATATATATATATATATTTATGACTACATTATAGCAAATATATTGATATACGAATATATAATTTTATGCGTAAATTTTGCCTATTTGCTTCTACAGTGCTAAATACATAGCTGAGGCCAACTGTACCTTCGTTCTGTAAGTGCCCGTCCATTGGCTGATTAGGACGGGCGTGGTGGCAACTAGGAAGCTGATTGGCTAACTATAAAATTCAATAACATGTGTGTATATAAAAATGCGCGATAACAGTAATTGTTTTGCATTAGCCTGGGGAATTCTCACGAGAATTAAACGCTGATTATTTTGTGTAGCTTTATTGCCATAAATTCTTTCTCTCTCTCTCTCTCTCTCTCTCTCTCTCTCTATATATATATATATATATATATATATAATTTAAAGGAGATTAGAATAATAGTCTAAAGAGCTAAGTGTACTTTAATGTAATAGTGAAATTACTAGTTTAATTAAAATACAGGAAATGCTCGTTGTAATTTAGATATATAATAAGCTCGATAGTTAAATGTCCTAGAGCTAATTCAATATTAAGTAATGTGATTTATAATTTAAAAGTTTTAAAAATTTTTTAAATTTAAAAATCAAAATTTAATTAAATCAAAAATCAGTTTCATAAGAAGGAACAACAACAAAGTCAATTATCTGTACGATCGTTTCGGAAATCCGTGCTTTTTATTTGTGGTATACATGAAGTCACGTAGAATAATTATACATAGTTTTTTTGGTAAGCACGGTCTCCTCATCAGCAAATTTAGGAGGATTTCTATTGAATTGAAAAGACACCAAAAATAAACCTAGCATTAAAAGTAAGGCAGATGAATCTTTTGGTTTTTCTTTTTTTGAAATCAGGAACTGTATTTAAAGTAGTCATTTAGATGTTTGCTATAGCTTTTTATTTTATTGAAAAACCAAAAGATTCATCTGCCTTACTTTTAATGCTAGGTTTATTTTTGGTGTCTTTTCAATTCAATAGAAATCCTCCTAAATTTGCTGATGAGAAGACCGTGCTTACCAAAAAAACTATGTATAATTATTCTACGTGACTTCATGTATACCACAAATAAAAAGCACGGATTTCCGAAACGATCGTACAGATAATTGACTTTGTTGTTGTTCCTTCTTATGAAACTGATTTTTAATTTAATTAAATTTTGATTTTTAAATTTTAAAAATTTTAAAACTTTTAAATTATAAATCACATTACTTAATATTAATATATATATATATATATATATATATATATAATAAATTCCTAGTCTTGTCTGTATTTTGTTTGTTCAAAATGACGTCACAGCATCTATATGTATAATATATATATGATATGACGTCATACATGGCGCTATAGCAGAGGACGCTATACATGGCGTCATAGATAAAAGCGTACATATATTATGATGTCATATATGACGTCCTCTGCTCTGACTTTGTTGCAACTTACGTTAGGTATGACTTCATGCAGGGGGTTCAGAGTAAAAATGAAAGCTCGGAATATGGAAATACATCCGGGCTTGTAAACACTTCGCTCCGTATCATGAAGAATATGGTCCGAGTTCCACTGGCTTATATGCAGACTCCTTTTATATTTTAAGATTACATCCTTGATACTTTGTGTAATTAGCTTCCTCTCAAACTTAAGATTAAACATGTTTTTTTTTTTTTATTCGTTAACTCTAATTACACACATAGATTATGTTGGTGCAAAAATAATGTCCTTTGTTTATGTTCGACTTCAAATCAAAAAGCTACAGTATTATTGCACCAACCTAATATTTCAGTAGATTTTCTTCAAACATCACTGAGTACTTGAACTAATATGTAAATAAACTACATAACAGAATGATAGTTTCTTAATTTATTTCTTGCGGACTATTACCCTCATCGTTCTTAGTTGTTTTTTTTTCACGACGTTTCGACGAACTATTCCTCTGGCCTTCGTCAGGTGGTAACCGCGACGAAATAGGAACTCCTAATCTCCTAAATGCATTTTCAGCAATTACTGCCTTCCATAGTTGTTGTCCTCTCACCACGTTCTGGCCAAGTAACCCTCTAACCGGATTTGGGTGGGATTGAAACCTTTATCTTCAAACAATTCTCACCTGGAACCGTAAAGATTCAACGTCTCTATCCACTGCGCCATGGGTCCCCAATGGCGATCAAGGTGGGATTTTTTTGTCTTATAAATCCACGTTTATTTATTATCTGATATTCCATGGTCGGCTGGTATTATTTAATTGGAAGGCCAGAGGAATAGTTGGCCGAAGGCCAGAGGAATAGTTGGCCGAAACGTTGTGAAACAACAACTAAGAAAGATGAGGATAATAGTTCGCAATAATTTAGTCTCTTATATATATATATATATATATATATATATAAATAAAATGAACTCATTTTTTCCCGTCTGATTTTGACATTAATAGGATTAAAAATCAAGATATTTCATGCAAATATAATATGCACAAACGGCAGAACAATATCTGAGGTGTGTTATAGGCTTATTATTTCTCAAATTCCTCGATAATCTTAGATTTCTATACTTTTTCTGCTGAGAAGTCACGGCCAAAATCGGTTAAGATCAATGGAAGTGGTAAAATATTTTCTCTCTAATAAATTCCTCCTCCCCCTGCCACCACTTAACACCGTTTGGGAATCGTTCACAAAGAACAGTTGAGAAGAGAACACCGGTTTGGCTTCGTAGTTCTTTCATGTGAAGTTATTTAAAATCACTAAACTAAGCTGCAGTGCTCTGTGGCGTAGTGGTTAGCGTGCTCGACAATTAACATTATATTTTCACGTTCGCGCCGACCTACCGTAGCCGTTTTTTTTTTTTTTTTTCCTAAACAACTGGAATGGACATTTCTTGGTGGGCGAACTGTTAACGTGACAGATGATTTTTTTTTTTCACACTTTATTTTCCTACTTTTACTCATGACTCCGGGTTTGATCCTTCCTACATACCTACCATAACATTTTTTAAAACTCCCCCCCCGTCCCGGAAACAAACACTCGGGCAACGCCGGGTACCCCCGCTAGTTAATAAATAATACTCATCTCAATAATGAATTCCAATCGTGACAGTTTATGAAAGAAATAGAAACATAAAAGATGAGTCATATGATAAATTATTCACAAATATCAAGTATTAAAACTATTAAAATTGATTTTTCTTCAAACATATCTTCATTTTAGAACAAACTTTTACTGTAATATTAATGTAAAAAAAATCATCCTAGAAATAAATGTTAGTTTATTCAACGTTAGTGTAATATTAAACGTTCAAATTAATATCTAAATAAACTACCTAACAAATTTTAAGATTAAATGTCGCAAATGTTACTGGAAGAATACAAGTTAATTGGAATTGATTAAACAAAGTAGGAATGTGTAAAAAAAATTACCATAAATAAACCCGTAAAGAAGGCAAGGTTGAAGATGTCATCGTTTTAAATAAATGCGAGCGGATTTTCACAAGTTTATTAACGCATACAAAAAACAATAACAAAAAAAGAAAACTGCCTCAAGCCGAGCATGAAATTCTTCTCGGCAGAGTTGCCTCCCCTATTGTTTTCGTTCGCTCTTTTAATCCATTCATCTGATAGTGCCTTACGTAATGTATGGCGACCATTATCTCTCAGTTATAAGAGAAGCCATCGAAAGTTACCAAGGCGTTATTTCTTATCTTTACTTGAGTGTATTGTTTCTTCTTTAGCTCATTGTCCGTTCGAAGTCTTTATTTCCGTTCTTTTTTTTTTCGTTATTGTTTTTTGTTTTGTTTTGTTTTTGTTTTGTTACATTTTGGATATATTTTTTTCTATATAGAAAAAAATAAAACGATTTTTTTTTTTATTAAATCGGCCATCTTGTATTTTTTCTTCAATTCCAAATCCCCACATTTCAGCATTGTTTCCGTAATGTTTTTTTTTTATATTATATTTATTTTATATTTTTATTAATCTAACTTTTAGTTTTGTTTCCTCCAGTTTTAAAAATAATTCAATTTGATGATTACAATTTATTTCACGACATTTTATGCTTGTAGTGTCGTTGTCGTTTTATAATCCATTTAGATGAAGCAAAAGAATAAATAAAAACGCAATAGTGGCAGAAAACAACAGTAGAAGATTGACTGCAAGTAAATTTCAGCCGAAAAAGCTTCCATGTGTGTGTAGAAGCCAATGAGAATTAGAAAGGCTTATGGTTCAAATGCAGTACAGGGACTGTCAGAAAATCCGAACATAAATATTTAGGAGAATTCAATCTGTTTCTTGATTTCTATAATAAATATGAACGAACTCTTTGATTCGTGCTATGAAGAAGAGAAGGTGGATGGAATCTCACGAATAATAAATGGAAAGTGTAGTGGTAGAAGTAGCTACTACCACTCTTGATACCGGTCAATAATTCAGAATTTATTTTTTAACCTACCGGCATCGTTTTTTCTTTTTTTTTTTTTTTTTTTTTCATACATCTTCGCGTACTCAATATTTTTTCAATTTTTTTAAAATTACATTTTCACCCCAAACAAGCCACATTGCCACTTTGGTATAGGGGGCTACTATCAGGGGCAGCAACTACTGGGCCACTATGTTGGCATTTGGGCAGCAAGATGTCGGTTCACGTTACACTTGAACTTCTGCATGTCAGTACAGTTGGGGAAGCAGGGACCTGGAATGGAATTCCAGAGTCTAGCGGTTCGGCGAAAGAAACTACTGGAGTAGAAAGATATTTTACATCTAGGAATCTCTACTGTGTGGGGGTGGGATTTAGCTGCCTGTCCGGTTTGTCGAGGGTGTCTACGTCGTGGGGGTACAAGTGATTGCAGTTCGTCAGAGCATTCACCATTAAAATACTTGTAGAACAGACAGAGGGATGCAACGTTTCGTCGATGGGACATAGGCTGAAGCTTAGATGTCAGTTCAGGGCCTATCAGATTGGTGACTCTCTTTTGAACCTTGTCTAGGAGCGAGAGACTAGCAGCAGATGCACCAGCCCAAATGTGACAACAATACTCCATACATGGGCGAATGCTGGCCTTATATTATCTAACAATATTTTATTAATTGATATATTTGCTTCTAAAATTAACCAGTTCAATGCCATTTTTACGAAATATGCTATATGCTCATATTTAACTATAATTGAGGCAATTTTAAAATCACCCTTCTTGACATTTTCTTTCCAAACTTAATGCCGTCCAACAATTCAGAATTCAGTTATTTTAGCAACATGTTTGAATACTCAGTATTACTGAATAGGTTATGTCAATACTTGTTTGAAAATTAAAACATTTCTCTATCACTATGAACGTAATATGGGGTAATATGTCAAATTTAACAAATCTATTTTATCTTTATTAACTAATGTATGTTCCGTAGATATATAAATATATAGTGAGCGAAGGGGAGTTCCTGTTTGAAACATTTTTCTATTTCTAAACGAATTAATATCTATATAGCTTTAAAAACTTTCCTTAAGTATTGACTTAGTTCTGTTTCCAGTGCTCAGAATTTTGTTTGCTTTGTCTGTAAAATTTTATTGCATAATAAGTTCTTTCGAGTTATTTCATGACGAATCTAGTAATAACGGAAAAACAAGTTTTTTCTTGTCAGGTTCTTTATGTCTTGAAATATTTATTCAGGCTGTTTGATATACCACTATCAGCCGGTCACTGAGGTGTGACCGACAGACGTGTTATAGTAAATGTCTTAAAGCGGTCTCATGAAGATATGAAGATGGGCCAGTCATTAGGGTCTGTGTAGCAAGAAGAAAATCATATCTGAGATGTCGGATCTGGGTGTGGCTCCTTTCCTTTCTCAAGATGATCTCTTCACCCTGGTGGCATTCTCGTGGGAATTTTCATCTCTTTGTCCTCAGGGCCGCCTTTCGACTTCAGACATTTATGAAGGCATTCATGGCAGACACAAGAAAAACGTCACGCGACACAATTGTAATATACATAAGGTATAACTAACTATTTTATTTTGCATTAGAGATACAATATATATTACAAAAAAAACAATTTAAAAGTGGACAATAGGCTTTTAAAAGCTAACTAACCTACCCTAACTAGTGTTGAGGGAGGGGGTGGCCCCCTCATTTACAGAGAGACAGAATATGCGTCCTCACATCATGGTGGTCGTGCAGGAAAGAGACAGAAAGATAGCAAGGGAATTATGGGAAGGGATTTCTTTGTATCTCTACGCTCATGGCCAAATTACCACTAGTCTATGCTGCAGAGTGTGTTAGAAACAGTGGCACAAAGAAATAGTGCCACATTGGTTTTACTCGTTTTTTCTTGGGAAATTCTTATTTTTTATTTTTGACTTTGCAGAGCATGATTCAGTTTCGAAAAGAGAAAGAAAAAATCAATAACATCAAAGTTTGGTTCATTTTTCCCCCAGAAAGCATGTATCTTCAAGCGGTATTATTTATTAACTCGCACAGGATTTTTATGCTGTGCCCCGAAAATTAGCAGAGATTAGACAATTCCTGTAATGATCCGTTTCCTGTTTATTTTACGGTGGGAATAAAGTTATGTGCATTTCTGGGAGGCCCAGCCTCCCATGCTTATCCTTCTCTCTTTGATAACGGGTTATTTTATTGCTGATCGCCTGAGGCGCCTTTATCAGAAAATGCTGATGGGGCTGCCCAGGCACTTTTTGTAGGGGGCGCTGACTTCTCAATCCCACTTTCCGACCTTGGTGTCTTAGTTTTTGCAGTGGGAGAGAACTTTCGATTAGTATTATCTGGTAGCACTATATGTACAAACAGGTATTCTAACTCCATGCTTAAGTGGACATTGGAGTAATGGAAACTAAAGGGAACTTCACATTCGCCATAGTTTCCAAATAGGGCCTCATCACTAGATATCTTTTAACGGCGAGAAATATTTACATTTGTATTCGTAGCGTATATGGGTGTACATGTGGAGAATGCAAGCAAAACATAGTTTAAGGGTATCGATAGCAATAGCTGTTGTTTCTTATTTTTATTAGCGATTAATTACATTTCATTTCTTTCAAGTAATGAATAGATATAAACGTTTGAGGCGATAGCGAGCCGACCAATCCATCTATTATTATGAAAACATATTAGTTTGAATACATTCTTGACAAGGCTCAAAAGAGAGTCGCAAATCTGATAGGCCCTGAACTGGCGTCTAAGCTTCAGCCTCTGTCCCATCGACGAAACGTTGCATCCCTCTGCCTGGTCTACAAGTATTTTACTGGTGAATGTACTGACGAACTGCAAGCACTTGTGCCCCCACGACGTAGACACCCTCGACAGACCCGACAGGCTGCAAAATTCCACCCCCACACTGTTGAGATCCCTAGATGTAAAATATATTTCTACTCCAGTAGTTTCTTCTCCAGAACCGCTAGACTCTGGAATTCCATTCCAGGTCCCTGCTTCCCCAACTGTACTGACATGCAGAAGTTCAAGTGCAACATGAACCGACATCTTGCTGCCCAAATGCCAACATAGTAGCCCAGTAGTTGTTGCCCCTGATAGTAGCCCCCTACACCAAAGTGGCAATACGCCTTGTTTGGAGTGAAAATGTAAAAAAAAAAAAGTCCTGGGGAAGAAGTCATCCGCCAGTACATAATTTCTATCACACCTGCTGGTATAATTAATCTCAAAGATGGCCACCGGAAGACATTTAAAAAAAAACAAGCAAACATTGAAGAAAAAAATGGAGCTGATGGCTGGCGGAAGTTTTTTTTTGGTATTCCTCGGTAAAAATTGTATTTTCATTTCTTACAACTTTTCATCGAAGAAGTTTACACATTTAATAAATTAAAAAGCCAATTTCGCTACTTTAATTCAAATGAGTATTATGTAAAAAGTATATCTATATACACAAAAACAAAATTACCCTATTGAAAATGAAAAAAAATCTCTAAATAATCAGTTATACTGGCTATGCTGATTGACGAAAACGAGTTACTAAAACCCGTCGCAAATAAAGCAAAGATTGCCGTGGATAAAGACAGACGCCGAAGGAAAGTAAACTGACTTAATATTTTTTGCTTATTTGTTGCATTTTATATCTTTCTATTCAAAAGTACGACAGAACTCTGATACATAAAAATATACCAGTATGTCTAGATTCTCGGTGACGGTTGGGTGTCATAAGGGAAATCCATATACGGGAATGAGACGGATGGATACATTAAGGTCCAAATCATCAACCAATAACGACATCCTTTTTGTTGTTATATATATATATATATATATATATATATATATATATATGTGTGTGTGTTTGTGTGTATGTGTGTGGGTGTTTAAGAAACAGAGCTCAAAAGTGGTAATTAACAAATGTTTGTATTATTCGGCAAAATACTTCAAAGCTGGATGATCCTAAATCCGCGGAGTTTCAAAGAATGCTATTTCTTCTCATCAGGAGAAAAATTGTTAGCAAAAAAGTCAGATAGTCACATTAAAAAATTTAGCATGTATATGTGTTTGCTGGTTACAGCATAGAATGAAACTTAAAATTTTATGATTTGTAATCAGAAAACTTAAAAAAACATAAGAATATAAACATGGAAAAAAGTTCATGTGGACTTCAACATTAAAATAAAAATAACCAACCATATAAAAAGAAGTCCAGTGTTATGGAGGTTAATATTTGCATGTTTTGGAATTTGCTTTTTCTTTATAAGTAATTTCGGACTCAAAGCCTTTCTGCATATATGTATATATATATATATATATATATATATAGAGAGAGAGAGAGAGAGAGAGATGTGTGTGTGCATTTGTAACTGCTTGAGACGCCCATTTTGAGCTGAGATTTTTGCTGAAACCACACCCAATGACGGTTAATCTGACCATCGTCGTCGTTCGCTAGATTGACCACACTTTAACTACACCTGTATAACCTTTTACCAAAAATAACCTTTCAAACATCATACTTTTAATTTTTCTTTCTGACAATTTCAAGTTTACTGTTTCTTTATGCAGTCGCCTTTCAAGTCTATAATTTTTACTCACATAACCTTTTGTTACATGTGATAATTATCATTGTTCTTGCAGGTGCACGTTTTTATCAAGGCGCTTTCTCGGTACACATGACAGAGGTGTTAACAATATGCCAGGCTTTATAAGTGTTATTCAAATGACCTTTTGATACATTTGTTAATGCAAGTGCAAGTTATCAAAAATGATTTCTCATCAGACACGGCCCAAATATGAAACATTAAAAGGTATCAGTTATATAGTATGAAGTTGGTTTTTGTGTCAGGGGTGTGAGTTCTGTTATAGAAGCTTTGATTTAATTCGAATAAAATAAAATACGCATTAAGTGAGCTTGAAAACCAAATCACAACGCGATATTACGAAAATAAAAAAATATTTTACCTGTTTGAAATTTATAATTGAAATATATTTCCATCCTCAGTATTTTGTAAATATTTCTTTTTAATTTACCTGTCTTCTTCTTTCTTGCAATCTTGTAAAGTTAGAGGGGAAAAAGTCAGTTAGTTAACATCCGCGCGTTGTCTCTAAACAGTTGTATTTTGAATTGCCGGAACGGTGAGTTTTGTTATGCGAGATTAACGTCACAGGGTGAGTTTCGTTATAGAAGCGTTCATTTATTTTGAATAAAATTAAATACGCATCAAGTGCGCTTGAAAGCCAAATCACAACGCAATATTACGAAAATAAACAAATATTTTACTTGTTTTAAATTTTGGGGTAAAACTCCATCCTCACACCTGAAAAAGAATTATTGCTTTTAATATTTTTTACTGCTTTAATACGGTGAATTCATTTGGTGCGACTCTATAAATATCGCTAAAATATCATTGTAATATATTGAGATTAATTATTTTCCGTTTGATGACATTTTTGTTTGAAGTGCATGCTGTCAGACAGGATGAGAGAACTAAATCAGCCATAGACGTGGAAAATAAAAACAGGGGAATATCCTGTTGACAAACAACCTTGTCAAGTAAGGAAGAAAAAAAGACTGCAAAATTAAAGAATAGTTTCTGGCACAAAGGGAGGTTCAACTCTAGAAGTAAACTGCGTTCTCACACCAGTATAAGTGCGATTTCTCGCCGTATTTACTAATCTTAGTGCATGCAACACACTGAAATAAACAAGAAATCAACTATAAAGCGCCAAATGATATCATACTTTACTTTATTTATTTCATAGCTCAACTGTTTACTGAACTACTAAAAATAATTAAATGAGTTTTATTTCAGCTTTCACAGCAGTTCAGTTACACCAAAAGCCATTGAACGATGAACATGACGACCATCATAAATAAGACGACATACAATCCCCTATCACTATTAGTAACCGCCAGTATTAAACAGTACTCTAGAGGAGTTTATGGATCGCTCTACCACAATTGACTAACGACATATCCTGATTATCTGTTTTGAATATAATACAAAAATTTGCTGAGTAATTCGCTTACCATTTTATCAAACGATAATCCTCCAGTTGTTGAGATTTATTGGACAATTAATCACACTTTGAACATGTTTTTGCATCAGACATCTATTGTATTAATAAAGCAATATGAAAAATTGCTTGTAAAAAATAGCTGGATGATATTTTAGTGTTGGTAGTTTTCTAAATAAGTTCAGTCGAAGATAATCGCCCTATGTGAAATTTCCAAACAGTATTTCTAAATATGTTTATTCGGCTGGAAGTTGGTCGAAAGAATCTGGACGAAAATAGAAAAAAGCTTAATTTTAATAATAAACTAGGCCACCCGTGACCCGTTGGGTAAGTATATCTTAAGGCTAGCTATTGACTAGTGAGTATATTAATTATGACAACAAATATGCGCGCTTGCAAGTACAACGATAGCCACATAACCGTAAAGAATTGCATTGCTTAATATCCGGAAACTACTTATTTGCGGATAATGTAAATGCAATAGCCGTTTTCGGCATACATGAAAAGCTTTAGAAGTCGTCATTTTAAAGGAAAATGTTAAGGTTGAAACTGAATAAAAATTTGCCAAAACTCTATTCTTATATTTGCTTTAAAAAAGTAAGAGTATGTACAGTATTGGTCGTCCGAATCATAAAATTTGTCTGATGTCACTTCCGCGAATGGCTTTGTGGACAAAGAAGTGCGTCTTTTAACAAAAGCATTTATCATAAGTCAACGGCTTTGTTTTTGTAACGTTTGTTTTAGCGTCTCAAATTGTAGCATGAAAGAAAAATGAACTTAAAAATTAAAAAAGAAAAATGAAAATAAAATAATTTTTTTTAATTAAAAGAATTTTACTAAAAGTTTTGTGGCATTTCCTAAAGAATCTCGGATTGGATTCGAAGTATTGTTTCTTTTAAATAACAATCAATTGTTTGAAAACGATTTCAACTTGCAATGAAAGTTTTTAATATAAGGTAAAAGTGGAATATTATCTAAAAATCAATTTTAAAAGTCAAGCCATCTGGATAATTTGTACCTAATATTATAAAGTTTGTGTTTTTTTTTTAATTTTCTTTTAACTGTATGATAACGATTCCAACTTGCAATGAAGAACATAAATAAGATTAATAAAATTCTGATAAAATAAAACAAAAGGGAGTTAGGTTTGTTTTAATTTGAATATGTTAAACGCGGAAAAAAATGGCGATTAAAAAAAAACGTCTCCGTGGCCTGGTATTTATGTAATTACGTACGCGCAGTTTTTTTTTCAAACCGGTTAGACGGTTTGAACGCCAAAGAAAGCAGGCTATTCTGAGTTTAATAATTGTATAGATAAATCGATTTTAGCATTAAAAATAAAATTATTTTCTTAAATACATTAATAAAACATATAGTTTTATTTGATAATCATTTAATTAAATAAGAACCGAACTACATTTACTAAATATGTTTTGATTTCTATATAGTATGTATGCAACATTAAATTACGATGATTTACAGTAAGAATAAATTATTTATGTTTCATCTGTTTATGTTTATTGTTCTTAAAGTTAGCATAACTTCAGTGTCTCCGCATAAGTATGATCCCAGAGAAAAATAATAAAATAATAAAATCGACTTTACAAATTCTAATACCTACTAACGTATAAAACGCAACGAATAAGCAAAAAAGATGGCATTTTTTTACATAATGCTTATTCCAATTTTAATAACAAAAATAATATTTAAAATTCATAAATATCGAACCTTCCACGAGGAGAAGATGCAGTAAACAAACCTAAAATTGCCTACAAGTTGATAAAAGGAGGAAATTCCTATGAAATTTTGATGTGAAAACTTGACGCACAGCCCATACTATTATTACAAATTACAGCTTCACAATCTGACTAAAATTCTATTTTCAACTCCATCATGACAAACCGAATTAAATACTATTTAGAATTAAATTTTGACAGATCGATGAAAATCTAATTTCAAACTAAATCTTGAAAGATCGATAAAAAATGTTATTTATTTCAATGTTAATTTTGAAAATCTGATCAAAAAAATATTTTTTAATAAAACACGACAAACGAGAATGTTCGTTCAAACTAAAATATAATAGACCGAGGGAAATGCAATTTTTAAATTCAAACTTGAGAGGCTGACTAGAATGCTATCTAAAACTTAAAGCTTGGAAAACCAAATTAAATTAAAGGTTAGAAGACCAAATTTTAATTTTGGAAGACCAATGGTAAAACTTGAAAGACTAAATTAAAAAATTGGAAGACCAAATGTTATACTAAGAAGCACTAAGAAAACCCTAACCACTAAACACAAGACAGACTAGGGCAAATGGAATTAAAATGTATATGATGATGGATTAATGAAATGCAATTTTATACTGATGAGGTACAATGATAAATTGCCCTTTAAATGAAGCCTCAGCTCTCCATATTTTAGAGCCTTATGCCAGATTTTCCCTATACTCAAATAAAGACAAGAATAGTTAAACATGTATTTTAAAAAGCATAACAGAAACAGAAATTTCTACTTCGATTCACATTGACAGATGTTTATAAAAACACAGCCGTTTGAGACAATTGTGGTAGACAGGTAAAATAGGTAACGAAACTCCGAGTTCGGATGTGTCTAACTGATGAGCCCAAAATAAGAGCGAAATTTAAGTTTTGGACTTCCGGTTTGTTAGCGGTCATGGTTATTATGAGCTGCGATGTTTTTTTGTGTGGAAATAATTATATATTCTCTCACATTCAGAAGATTCTATTGCTGATTTATCGCTTGGTTAGTGGGTCATGATGGCGTCGCCTTACGAGTATAAAATTTCCACTTGTGAGACGTCGGTTTAGATTATAGCTTGTTGCGATGACTACGTCTCTTGTTCGGTACGGTTCAATCCACTGTCAGATTTCGCCGCGGTTTGCTTGATTTGTGTCAGTTGATAGGCTTTCTTGTGTGTGTTGTGCGTTTATTCAGTTGGTTGAGTGCTCGACTCGCATGCAAGAGTTTCAGGTTTCAAATCACGCGTTCGGATGTGTCTAATTGATAAGCCCACAATAAGAGCGAAACTCGAGTCTTAGACTTTCGGCTGTCATGGCTCTTGTGAGCTGCGACGTTATGTCTGGCTGTGGAAATAGTTATATATTCTTTTACATTCTTAAGATTATGTATATATAAGTAATGTTCCATAAGTAATGAGAAAATGTAAGGAGAGATATTTATTTTCATATGTTTACAAAGCTTTTTCCTCTTCAAAATAATGGCCGTCCGCATCTACACACTTCTTCATGCGTCTATTCCAATTCTGAAAGACCTCCTCAAAGTCCTTCTTCAGTAGTCCGTACAGGTAATTTTCCGATGCCTATTTCAGCTTCTCTGTTGACTGAAATCTGATTCCCCCGAGGCTGTCGTTCATGCGTGAGAACAGGAGGAAGATGCCTGGGGATAGATCAGGATTGTAGGGTGGGTGGTGTGCCATTTCACCCCCCCTATCGGCCAATCAGGTGGATAACCGCGTTGACTTGTAGCATTGGGTATTATCCTTGTGGAACCACCATTGATCACTCCTCCTATTCTGTAGCTTTTCTTCCCCATTTTCTCCCTGAACCTTTTCAGAACAGTGAAGTAATATTCCTTATTGACAGTTTGACCCTGAGGATCCTATTCAAAATGCATGAGGCCCTTGGAGTCAAAGAAATGAATGACTATTGCCTTCTCTTGTAACCTGCTCATCTTTGCCTTTTGAGGCCTGGGAGAGGATGTGTGCGTTCACTGGCCACTCTGGCGTTTGCTCTCATGGCCGTAGGTGAAGACCCAACGCTTGTCGCATGTCACTACCTTATTCAGGAAACCTAAATCTGCCTCTATTTTTCAAGAATGTCAGTGCAACATTACCCACGAACTTGCTTCTGGTCGTCGGAGAGAAATGTTGGCACGAACTTGGAATATACTTTGTGAAGATCCAGATCTTCGGTCAGAACTGTTTGCACAGCATCAGAGATCATCCTCACAGTAATCCGACGGTCTTGTATCACTAATCTTCGCACTTTCTGAAGGTTTTCCTCCTTGCATTCAGTATTCGATGCTCCAGATCTAGGTTCATCCTCAACCTGTTAATTTCCTTCAGAAAATCTGTTAAACCACCGATACAAACTTGCTTGACTGTTCATCCTCGAAGGCCTCCTTTAACATTCCGTAAGCGTTTTGTGTGATTTTCTTAAGTTTAACACAAAATTTCATGGCAGAACGTTGTTCTTTATTTCCTGGATCTTGTCTAGAGTTCACAGACCAGCAACACTGATTAGACTGGTCTCAAAAGGAACACCGCTGCGCTCAAACCTACAATGAGAGGAAGATGTCTGTAATTATTTTGTAGACTATATCTATACCTACTTCACCATTAAGTAGCAGTTTGATAAAATCATACTTACTTGTATTTTTCGGTCGCCCACACTGAGGATTGAACCTTCAATCTGAAGGAGATTATCAAATTTTCAATTGATTTTTCCAAGTATTCTCACCACTGCGCCACGGGTCCTTGGTTCGAAATCCCGCCCAGATTCCCGAGTTCGACATAAACATTCCCGATACACCTGAAGAAAGTCATCAATGTTACATCGACCGAAACGGTGTGAAAATCACCTTAAAGATGAGAACAGTAGTCCGATGAATCCAAATGATACAAGCAATCAATCCTCATCTAAAAAATTCAGAAACGTCGTTCGTAAGGGTTTATGTGATTTCAAATATTATTCCGAAATAAGTTATTACAAACCTATTGACAGATGCGCAACAATTATATAAGCGGGCAAACGGTATTTTATAAAAAAAAGTGCACAAATAATAACCTTAATCGATTTTTTAAGACAAGCGAAAAATCAGTATTTTTTCCAATTTATTTATACGGAAAAAAAACTGGCCCGTGTTAATTCCATAAACGAAAATATTTATACGTTCAGATTTTTATGAATTTCATCTAGTCAGAGATTTAAAATGTAAATATGGTCTACCTAAGCATATATTAAACGGACTGACCCTACCCACAAAACTCTGAGACATCATCTCTGGACATTGCTCTGGAGTTATAGTCATCTTAATTACAGGTATTGTATAATTACAGGTATAGTATGGACATTGTTTGAATATAGACGGTCTTTTTAACTCCAAAGATAAGGATATGTAATGTTTATAGTCGTTGATTTGTAGTTTATTCAATATTACATGAGGCGGTCACAAAATCGGATCTCGCATCAATTCTTTATAGTAATTGAAATGGGGGTAAAAAGATTGGCCATCGCTCACAACACGTGTTAAGTTTCCAAAGTTTGTCGGAAACTTCCTAATGACAAATAGGTATCACTTAATCTTGCCCACTGTTGAGACGCACATTTGGATCATAACAAAGAACACAATAAAGGAAATACTTTCAGAAATTCATGATTGGATCTTGATTGTAAAATCAGTGTAGGCTTATATTTGTTGGAATTAAATGTAGTTAAATTGTAGAAATGATTGTAAATGTCAGTAACGATCCAACATGGTGCCACTGAATATATATATATATATATATATATATATATATATATATATATATATATATATATATATATATATGAATGCAAATGTATAAAAAAGAATACGAAAAGTATAAAAGCTTATAACTTTTCTTTATTCGTTTTCAATTGGTGACGTGCAGGAATACAAAATAATATTATGAAAAAAATTAAAAAACGTTTTTTACAGGTACATATTTTCGACCGATGCTTCAGTCATCATCGGTGTAGTTAAAGTATATATATATATATATATATATATATATATACGTATGCATATATATATACTTTAGATGCAATATATATATGATATAATTATTATGATTTAAATGTAATATATATATGATATGATAATTATTATGATTTAATGGAATATATATATATATAGGATATGATAATTATGATAAATAATTATGTTAGTCCTTTGAGAAACTAGTTTCTTTTCGTTGAATACTTTCAGTTGAAATAAAAGTCGGTCAATTTAGCTCTCATGGGCAGATCATCATATAATGATTAAATCACTCTGACAAATATTAAAAAGCATTTTTAAAATAAATGTTTAAATTTCAACAATATTTCTCGCGGTTAACGGCAGCTGAATGGATTAGGTCTTTGCTAATGAAGCCAGGAATAGCTTCTGTCGCCGGGTTCGAATTTATTGATTAGTGTTAATCGTGACGCCCTGCACACTGATGATTCCCGAAAAGATGAAACACTAGTGTCTGTAGGTATTTAATAATAAGTATTGCATGTATATATATTTTTTAAAAATATAATTATCCACTGACACGTGTTTCGTCGTCTACGACTCATCAGATTGGCTGTATCTCTGATGAGTCGTAGACGAGGAAACACGTGTCAGTGGATAATTATATTTTAAAAATAATATATATACCGCTCCCCACGTGGGGGTACCAAATTGGTAAAAAGGGAAAAGTATTCCCATGTCGCATTTAGATAAAGATGCACTTTCGTAAATAATTGAATTCATTCAAAACATATCACTAAAACCAAAAAACAACAACATATATATATATATATATATATATATATATATATATATATATATATATATATATATATATGGGGACGATTAATCGGATTTTGAATCGGGAATCGGAAAAATCGGAACTTCTTGGGGTATCGGAATCGGAAAAAGTGTGCATATTTTTCTTATGCAAAAAAAAACAACATTCTTTTAATTAAGTTTTTTATTTGTTTTTATTTAAAACAAAATCTTCCAATTATCCGATACATAGCCATTGTGAGCAACCCTATACATAATACTTGAAATCCACTGGATTCAAAATCCTTGTGCAACATTCGTTTCATAGGAATTCTTGTTCTGCCGATATATAACGTACGCATAGTATTCTTGAGCCACCATATACATAATTCTAAGGATCTATCAAAATATAATCATTTCGAGCCATTACATACATACTCTTGTGAGGAATCTAGTAGATAACTCTTGCGAATCACCTCATACAAAACCAATTTACACAACCCTATACGTAAGCATTATGGTTCACTCGATACATAATCCTTGTTGGCAACCTAACGTATAACTCGTCTGGGCCGTCATATCCATAACTATTTTGTGCTAACTTGTACAATTCGTATTGTAGGTGACCTTATATGTAATCCTTTATACATATCTCTTTTGGGCCACCCAATATATACCCCTTTTGTGCCAACATATACATAACCATTTTACGTCACTTAACATAATACTAATAGGCTACTCTATATATATATAATGCTTACGGGTTGCCATATACGAATCCCTTAAGGACCAGCCGATACATAACCTTTTTAATGCACCCTATAAAAGTCCTTTCGTCCACCCTATTCATAAATCTTTGTGACACCCTATACATTCATTTTATGGCCCACCTTAGATATAACATTTGTGAACAACCCAATACGTAACCATTGTGGATCACCCGATAAATAACCTGTGTCGACCATCATGTATTAACCCTTGTTAAGCCTACCCTTAAAATAACACTGTATATTATTGTATTAAATTTATCTTTTAAGTATGAGTTGCTTCTAACTAGATTAGATTAGACGCCCTATGTTGTATAATTAACGAAATGAGAAATCTACTGACTATGAAATCAAATATTGTCAATCAACCTCAAGTAACTTTTTATAATTCACTTTCAAATAATCTAAAGGCTAGCCTCTCTTGTTACACGTTGCGAGTTAAACGTAAGATCCAATCCGAATCACTGGAATTTGGCGGGTTTTAAAACTGATACATAGTACGGAGCTTGAAAAATATTCACAAGTGAATCAATTGTGATTATTTGATGAACCAAATCGAATGTACTCGCGTAAAAAACAATGAGTTAAAATTAAAAGAAACTCAGAGAAAATTATATATCTCAACATTAACCGAAATACTTATCGAACTATTCCGATAATTCTATTTATATTTAAAATAATTAAAACACATTTGCTTATAATATATTTATATATATATATATATATATATATATTTATATATATATATATATATATATATATATATATATATATATATATATACTCAAGACATTAGGTTAGAAGAACGACCACGTGCGAATTCTTATTTATTGTACAATAAACAAATATTAATCAATTTGAAGTTCACATTTTCGGCTTATAACAAAGACCTCATTAAGATTATTTGGTTTTAAACAATACAATACAATTTTTCTTGTTTTTTTTCCTTACTTGCAATGATGTCATTGGCTCAAACTATTTGTCGAGGATACTGAGTGTCTATTGTCCAGTCCAGTGGGTACGCCGGTTCTCACACAAATGTGTAGTAATAGTGTGTGTATATATATATTTATATATATATATATATATATATATATATATATATATATATATATATATATATATATATATATATATATAGTATTAGTCGTGATCGACTTTTAAGAAGCACAGTGAAAATGAAATTCAAACCAGGTTAGAAGAACGACCACGTGCGATTTATTTTTAAATAAAAAAATATTCATTTTATTTCAAGTTTCAAATTTTCGGCTCATAGAAAAGACCTCGCCAGGTTTTAAAAAAAATAAAAACAATACAATACATTTTTTCTTAGTTGGCATGATGGTCGTTCTTGTAACCTCATGTTTTGAATTTCATTTTCTCCGTGCTTCTAAAAAGTGAATCGCTACTACTACTAATAATATATATATATATATATATATATATATATATATATATATATATATATATATATATTTAATTATTATTATTATTATTATTATTATTATTATTATTATTATTATTATTATTATTATTATTATTATAAATAGTGATATGTATATATTATTAATAGTGATCCAATATATATATATATATATATATATATATATATATATATATATATATGTATATATACATATATATATATATATATATATATATATATATATATATTACGGCATAATCGCGTTGACACACCGGTTCTCATCAGATAATCGAAGTAAAGCAAGGTTGGGCCTGGTTAGTACCAGATATGTGACATTTTGTGAATTCTACGCGCTGTATGTGCTCTTCGCTTATCTCGGCATTTGTTCCCGGTCGTCCTTAACATACACATACACTTCACTTGCAACTGGTACAATGATCTATTGTATTATTATTATTATTATACTGTTCTGCGGTTTGATGTGGCAACCGGGTGGAATGGCTTATTTGTGTGTGGCGAGTTAAATAGTATTTCAATTACAGTTCAAGAATCGATGACATCCTTATGTGTGCAATTGTTGTCAAGGGGGTATTCACGTTTATTTCGGCAATTGCATTAAGTTTTAGTGGCTAATGGGAAAGAGCGACATTCTCCTACAATGGACCTATATAGAGATAATATTGACAGTACGAAGAATGAGGGTCTCCCCTAGACTTTACCAATAATATTAACTTAGACTAACAACCTCACCAGGAAAACGCCAACTCTCATCCCCTAACCTACTCCAAACATAATAACAGTAAAATCTACATCCACAACAAAAATAATCAAAATGCACTAAAAACATACACTTATATAGAATCCACCTCCACGTTTATAAAGTTGAGAATCTCAAACCAGATATCATCATTTAACAATAAGGACACAGAAGTGAAACATCTCTAACAACACCAATAAAAAAGCTTAATTTAAATACACTCCTTTCCCTTTTAAATGAACAATTAGTGTTAATTTCAAATCATATACCACAAGTTCCAAAACCTGTCGCTGTGCTTACCAGAGTCAGTTAGCATAATGACTTCCCCACAAAATATCTCTCTGGTTTACACTAGAAATGAGTTAATATTACAATGCAAACATAAAGCTAAATACAAATATAATAACTTTGAAATTACCTAACCTCTCTGGCATCCTTTTTCACTGCCTAATAACTAACCCTACTTTATCGACCACTTATCTTGCATTTAATTTATTTGGAATAATACACTGACTCTTAATCAGCTTTACTGTATTAAAAAGAATAAGTATAACCACATCGATCTATTCACGAATATAACCGCAACGATCTATTCACGACCTCCCCAAATCTTCTAATTCTTCAACGTGCAACCCCAATATACTGCATAAACTTTTCAAACATGTCCTTATATTTTTACTGCGGCCACATTGTAACTTATTATAATTAGGATTTATATATATTATAATTATGAATTTATCTCTAGTATTATTTATATTATTGTTATTATCATCTGGCTACATTAATAGAACCTCTCGAAGCACTAACACAAATAGTACCCTCATTCATTTCACGCCCATTATTATCAAGATTGTTAAGTATAGGTAAATTCATGCCTAGATTTACATGTTTTAAAACAGTTATATAGATTAATCAGGAGAACAATAGTATTAGTTGCTCACTGTAGTATGATTAGCATGATTATTCGTATAAGTTATGATTATTGAAATAATCAAATTTAGAATTTTATTAGTCAGTAGTTCATATAATATAATATATTACAATTGGTACAAAATTCTTCCAAAACTATTCACTTTGTTAAAAAAAAAATATTGATCTTACTGCACTACGAATACTACTATCTTAAATTATCTTCACAACCTTGAAATTACCTGATTTTATAATTCTGTATCCCCATAAGTCGTAATAAACAGAATGATATTGTTTAAAAGATCGACCTTACTATTACACTTTTGCTCTAAAAATTATACTTTTTAATTTCAACATATATTTAATTTAATTAATACCATCTTTTGGAATTCACACGACTAAGTTAGTTTTATAAGCATGGTAGTCTAAATTTCCTTATATGCATATATCTAAGCCCTAATTGTTTTCTCTATCATCGCCTCTTCCCCCAATAACCAACAATCACTCCCCGTTTCACGCACAAAAAAGTTTACGTCCTCTTCTTTCTGTTTCCCTCATTTCTCCGTTAACCTATAACGCAACACGTCCCATGTAGCAATATCCCTCCCACAAAACTTGACAGCTGCAGTCGACCTACTTACTGAAGCACTTTTCACTGAAACGGCTAATGGAAGCAAGGAGCCTAGCCTTGAACAGAACTTGGTAATACCTTTCTGTATTTATTCCTGTTTTCTCTTACAATGGATCTGATTTCAAAATTTAACAGATGTTGGGTTTAAAAATGGCGACCACATAGGATTAATTCACTTTCAAATCTTCACAGCATATTTTTTCAACTGTTTTAAAACTCAAAAACCGATATATGCATCTTTCGATTCATGATATTTACAAAGGACAATATAACATCTTGAATTCAACCGGTCCGGTTTAGTATTTTTATCATTATCATCCTTTTCCACTCTTTCTTGTTTGTTTATACCTCCTAACAAATTTTATACGAACATTTCTAAAAAAAATTATGTTACACTAACACTATATGCAACCATTTCTTTACCAGCATATTTATACATTTTACGATCACTATCATAAAATGCAGTTTCAGAAAGTGTTAAAACCATTAGATTCTAGCCCCGCGCTATATATATATATATATATATATATATATATATATATATATATATATATATATATATATATATATATATAACTGCTAACCAAGTTCTATCCTCTGACGAGAAGAACATTACATTCTTAACCGCCCCCTTTTTATTGGAGCTAATCTGTCGAAAGATAATTTGTACATGTAAATTTCTGATTTACAGTTTTTATTTATACTTATGGTGTATATATATATATATATATATATATAGAGAGAGAGAGAGAGAGAGAGAGAAAGAGAGAGAGATGTGTGTGTGTATTTAGTTAAATGTATCCAAAAGTAAAAACTGATGAATTTAACGAGATTGTTAATAGTTCTCATGAATAAAAGAGCAGGATATTATTTCATTCAAATTTAGCTATATTCGTTACAAATTTAGTTATATTCGTTACAAATTTAGTTATATTCGTTACAAATTTAGTTATATGCTTCGATTTAGCAGTATTGATCCAATCAAGTAACCTATTCCTCCGGATTACTTGGATGCCTCCAAGCTTTGCAGAGGTAGGGGTTACCTGATGAGATCAATAATTTGATACAGGCAATTTTTATGCATGCCTTAAGGGAAGATGTGCGGATTCAATTATTTTAAAAAAAACGTTTTAGTGAATGTGATTAAATAGCCTAGGTAGAAATCGAAGTGGAATTCCCGATCCTACAGTGTATACTTATTAAAACCACATCGTTATTTCTATGAGAACAATACATTACGCCGTTTTGTCATTACAAAGACATAACAATATATATTTTATATAAGTGTAAAAATTATCTGTAGATCTGTAATGATATTTACGTCTAACACCAAAAATTCAGAAATTTTCTCATAAATGTATATTAACACGTTTTTATCGTAACCTTATCCGTTTGATCAACAAATATCACAAACATTACTAATCAAATTTTCCAATTCATAAATGAAAATTTGAGCGTTTCGATTTTCAATTTCCTTTACCTTGCTTGTCGATTTAAAACTTTGCTTAAACCTGTTAGGGAAGTGCGAGTTGGTTTCACGACGTTTCGGTTCGGTTTTCAGGTTGTCACATCTTCTCCACGCCCCCTCCTCTCTCTTCTTGCCAACGCTGTTTTAAGCTGCATCAATTTAATCACCTTATCTTTATAACACTTCTAGAGTGTTTCTTATCGGCGTGCTTACGCCAAGCTCACGTCATTTTAAAGCAGATGCAAGCAACCCCATCTCTTTCCTTCGCTGGATTTCTTTCCGCCATCTCTCTTTTTCCCGCCAAACCGCTCTCTCTTTTTCATGGTCTCTTCTTTTTTCCTGTCATTTTTCTCTTTCTTTCTCGCTCTCAAATCACTTGATTTAATAAAAAATAAATTCGAGTATAATCAGTTACCCTCAAAAATCAAATAAGATTTTGAACAAAGTTTTATCCAGGAACAAACCAAAAACAAACGCAAATATTTGTTTTTAATGCTGTTGGCAAAATATCGGTGCCCATTACTTGGCTGCAGAATTCGGTAAGATTAGATTCTTTTCGTTTTAGAGTCATTTTACCAAAGAATTGATTTTATCAAAAAAAAAAAAAAAAAAAAAAAAACGTAACACTGTTACAAAGCAAACGTTCGTTCAACACGAATGACCCAAAAAGAAGATTTAATTATGCAGTAAAAATTAAAATTGTTCCGCAAATAATTTCTGAATTTAAAGTTTAAGATTTTATAACATAAAGCGCTTTATAAACGAACGAACACAGAAAAAAAATATATTCTTAAAATGCGTCTATTCATTTTATGCGGTTAGAGCGAAAATTATTTTTCAAACTAACATTCGTAAATGTAAGTAAATGTTTGTATTTCTTTTAGAAAAATTCCACCTTTAATGAAGTCAGGACAAAAATACTTTTAAACACTCAACGTAACGGACAAATATGTAGATGTTTACATTTTGGTTAAGAACAAACAATTCACTTTGTCCTCATATTCACGGTTAATGAAAATCCTTCTAATCCGTTTTTCTTTTTGTCTCCATTCATAGTTCCCTTATTTTTTCGAGCAGGGTTTTATCTACTTTAAAAGAATTGACCATTTTATAAATCTGCACTCGGGGAAAGGTAAGTAAGAACTGAGTTAAAGGATAATGGATCTTTTGATGAAGAAAAACGTCCGACATCACAAATAAATATAAAATACGCTTTTGACGCGTGACGGACAAAGGTACAATAAAAAATCTTAAGCGTGACAGTCTAAAGAAAATCGTATTTTTCTAAATAACTTTTTTCTAAATAACACATTTGTGAGTTAATCTAGCTGTGGCTACCGAAAGAAGGAGGCTAGTGAACTGAAGAGTCACGTGACACATGACGCATCTAAGAAAAGGAGATCTCCTTACCATCGTAATAGTTTCTATGCCACAATGTGACTTACAATAGACACGAAGCATGAAGTATTATAATATTTTGGACATTTTTTATCAATATTGTTATTTCATTTTTTTTAAGAAGTTTTATTTTATTACGTTAAAAGTTTGGATTGGGTAAAATTTGGATTATTTTAGGGCGCGGCTTAATAAGAACTTGTTTACATTGGACTTGAAGGTTACCATATAATAGTCTACCGGGAAGCAGGATGTTCTCGGAAAGAAGCTTTACTCATAGTATCTGCGTTTAGATTTTGGCACAAATAGAATATGGGGAGAACTTATTGTTAGCGGTTATAGTAAGTCGAGTATTGTTTTATATAAGTTATTTTTAAAGGTATCTTAAGAAATTGCATGTGCTTAATTAATGTCATTGTAAAAAATGAAAGTAAAAAATGTCATATTATTTTTATTTAGTTTTTTTTTATTGTAAAATAAAAAAAATAATAATAAAAGAAAAATGTTAGCCAGTATTTCGAAATGTAATGGAGATATTTTTATTTCTCAATACATATGAGTATTAAAAAATTATACATAATTTTACCCGGTAAGTAAAAACGGTGTTTTAGTTTCAAGTGTATCATTCTATTTCAGTTTTTAGTCCTTTAAAATAATAAATAAATACTTTCGCATGTAAATTTTTAAGCAAACGGTGTAATAATAAATAAATCGTTTTAATCGATATTTCATACATTTTTATACGGCTTAATCACGTTTACACACATGTTCTCCTTGGAACACCGCTTAAGCAATGTTGCGCTTGACAGTACCAGATGGGCGAGAATTTGCCAAATTATTGGCTCTGTATGTGTTCTAGGGTAATCTCGGCATTGTTTCCAGTCGTCCTGAACCTACACTTGCCATTGGTATTTAACAACGCCAACTCAGGAGAGGTGATAATTGCAAAACTCTTGCAACAAAACTTCCACGTGCAGGCACCCCTTGCAGTGCCTATTAATAGTCTGTCAAGATTAAAGAAAGCTACCATGTACACACATATATGGATACATATACATATATATATACATAAATACACACACACACACACACACACACACACACACACACACACATATATATATATATATATATATATATACATTGTTTCGTTGAATGGTAGGAAAATACCAAAACACTCATCAGAGACAGTTTATATGTTGCAAAAAAAAAAACAAAAAAAAAACAGTTGGAAATGTTTTCCTTAGATTAAAGAGAATAAATGTTGTAGAAAATGAATTGCAAATCCTTAAGATTCATAAAATAACTTACTTATTTAATATATAATGGAATTCTGCTGGAGAGAAAGCTGTAAGAATTTTAAGCTCACGGGGATATAACACTATTTAAAGTGCCATAATTAATCCTCTATAATTATAGCCATGCCTACGAATTCTTATCTACAGAACTATGGTAAAAAAAACCGATTGAATGAAATGTTAATAATTCAAAATTTATATTTCATCAGACTAAATTTAGCCGTGCAGAAGATTTCTTAATCGAACAAAACTAAGCTTCTCATTGGTTTCGCTAAATTTCGTAGCAATCCAAGTGAACAAACTCAGAGGAATCACCGAGCACTCAAGCAATAATAAAATCGATTATAAAATTAAAAATGATCATATGAATAATATTATTCTTCAAATATTTATTAAGAAGTGTATTTTATGGTAAATCAGTTCCAAACAAACGTTAATTTATTTACCAATTCAGCATTATCCCCCCTGCGGTAAATTTAATATGTTTACCTATCGAACGGTAAATTATAACAACTGACTAAACCTGTTATGAGTTGCACCCCTCCCCGATCTAATATTTTAAATTCTAGTTATCGGCAGATATTTACTTTGTTTAGTACCTAAAATAATTCTAACTCTAGATTATTCTTATTATATGTATTTAGTGATATATTTCAATTAATATATTTTACATATATTTAATAGGAGAAAATTAATCAGCGTTTATATCATATAATTATTTTAGGTTCATTACGGTATATATGCATATATTTTTCTTCAACTGATATGCATTCAGCTATATAGCTATAAATAAAATCAAACCCATATATATATATATAAATATATATATATATATATATATATATATATATATATATTATGTATGTATACACAGACGAGTTCACATAAATATGCACATATACATAGACCCATATGCATATATATATATATATATATATATATATAGAGAGAGAGAGAGAGAGATAGAGAGAGAGATGGAGAGATAGATAGATATTATACAAATACGCACACATATATTTTTAATATGTAAATATATATACATATAATATCCTTAGTCCCTATCTATTTTTCTCAATTCTGAAACCTAACAATCTAATCTGTGAAGTTTGCCTTGTGAATACACATTTTTTGTCCATCAGCACATTAATCGGATGACCAAAATTAAGCACCTTGTCTGATCTTTAGACCCAATCTCCCAACCAGCAGATTTAAGGCCAACTTTTCCTATAGAAATTCGGGTTTCTTTCGCTAATATTGTTGCCTGATAAACTACGCTTTTTGTTAGACATTTATTTTGAACTGGGCAAAATGTGCGGTGTCTACAGTCGCATATCAAAAATATATATGGAAAGAGTTAATTTCGAAACATCGCTAAAAAACATTCCCAAACTCAGCAAGTATAGCTATATTATTAAATTAATCCAAAAAACAGATGAACTAATACGCCGAATGTGATGGCGAGCAAATTTCTTCCTTAAAATGAAAACGTAAACAAAAAAGAATCCTATAGTTTTAAAACCCTTAAAAATGCGAACACAGTAGACCTTGAATAAACTTTGAAAATGACCTTTTAAGCGTTATTAAAAACTTAGAATTCTACAATCAACCTAACAATTTCCAACGGAAACTACACAAAATCCGTAGAAACATAAACAACTCTAATAAAATCTTTGTAAAAGCAGATAAAACCAGAAACTTTTATAAAATAGATAAGCAAGAATATAACAAACTAATCACAGAAAGCATTACAAAAAGCTACAAAAAACTAGACACAAACGAATGCGACTACATAGATATAATAAATACTGAAAGTAAACAAATTACCGATAAACTAAAAATTAGCGATAAAGTTGGCAAAGTGAAACCTAGAGAGGCATACATTCTGCTTAAAGACCACAAATGGGACTTTAATAATAATCCCAGCACCCGCCTGATAAACCCAATTTAACCAGAAATAGGTAGAATTAGCAAAACTATACTTTCTAGAGTAAATAAAAAAATCAAACAAGACCTAGAACTAAACCAGTGGGCAAATACTACCGAGGCAATCACCTGGTTTAAAAATATAGAAAACAAAGATAAATGTACGTTTATACAGTTTGACATCATAGACTCTTATCCCTCGATATCCAAAGAACTTTTTAACATTGCCCTATAATTTGCCGAGGAATACACTGATATATCCTCGGAAGAAATCAACATCATTAAAAAATGTAGAAAATCAGTTCTAATAAATAACAATAACTAACGGATAAAAACTAAAATGAAAAATTCGTTTGATTTGGCGATGGATGCCAGAGATTCTGCAGAGGCATCAGATCTTGTGGGATTATTCATTCTATATACCCTCACAAGTATATTCGATACTACGGATATCGGCCTATATAGAGATGGCCGACTAGCTATAATAAAAAAAACTGCAACAAAGTCAAGGGAGAAAACTTTAAGAAAATCATGCACAAGGAAATGAAAAAATTAGGCCTAAAAGCAGTCGTATCAGCTAACATAAAAATAACAAACTTCCTGGACGTCACGTTAAACTTAGATAAAAACACATATGAACAATACTTAAAAGATAACGCCACTCTAATTTACGTAAACCCTAAGTTCAATCACCCACCATCAATTATAAAACACATTCCTAACTCGATCGTAAGTAGACTCAGTAATAACTCAAGCGATGAAAATGCATTTAATAGGTCAACCAATATCTACGAAACAACCCTAAAAATAGTGGATACAAAAATATCGATATCAAATATAAGCAACAAAACACCAACAACTATAATAAAATTAAAAATAGAAGAAAAATAACTATAATTTGGTATACGGCCCCATACAATCAAATGTTAAAAACTAAACTTGGCAAGAAATTTCTAGATCTTATTGAAAAACAATTTACCGCAACCAACCCCTTACGCAAAATCTTCAATAAAAATACCTTAAAGTTATCCTACAGTTGTTGCGAAAATTTAGAGATGATAATTAAAGCACATAATAACAAAATACTAAATAAAAACAATGTAAACAACAACGAAATAAGGAGACACCACGAGAAAAATAAAACCAACACTAGCAGAAATAATAATAATAATAATAATAATAATAATAATAATAACAACAACAAAAAACCAACCCCGGACAAGAACAACCATACCATAAATAAAAATACTAATAACGAACAAGATAAATGCAACTGTAGACACCGCACATTTTGCCCAGTTCAAAATAAATGTCTAACAAAAAGCGCAGTTTATCAGGCAACAATATTTGCGAAAGAAAACCCGAATAACAAGAAATATTACGTAGGAATGAATTCCTTAGATTTCGAAACCCGATACTATGACCACAAAAGTACATTCAACAATAACAAACACCGTATAAAAACAACACTAGCGAATAAATACTGGGAACTCAAAGAAAGCGGACATTCGTCGGTAGTCGAATGGAAAATAATAAGACAAGCTTCCACCTGGAGGCATTTAGACGACCCATGTAAATTGTGCCTTCATGAAAAATTTGCTATCCTGTACTTTAAAGAACCCCAAAATCTATTAAACTGTAGAAGAGAAATAGCAAATAACTGTGTTCACAAAATAAAACTTACTCTAGGATAGCGATACAAAATAGCTTTAAAACTAACAAAACAATAGAAAATAAACAAATAAATAAACTAAATAAACATGAATATACATAAACGATCACACACATATGTATGCATATATATATATGTGTATATATATATGTGCATATATGTATGTACAAATATTTATATTTATATATATAAAAAAGGAAAAGGTCTGCCATAAACAACTAACCTAGTTCTAAAACAGATCCTTTGTTCGATAAAATGCATGCCCATTGGCTGATAGGAAGGGGCGCGGTGGATATTAGAAAGCTGATTGGCTAACTAAAATCCTCAAGAGAAGAGGACCATATAAAAACGAGAAACAACCACAGAATTCGCGCATAAGCCTGACGAATCCTAGAGTTGATGAAACGCCGAATATTCAGTGTAGCTTAATTGCCATATATATTTTATAAATTACTAACAAGCTCTACCTACGTATTGAGCACTTGTGAAGTAAATACTTAAAGTTTATGCATAAATCTATACTTTCGTATATTAATTTTATGCGAGTAAATTAAGTAGTTATATATATATATATATATATATATATATATATATATATATATCAACATTTTATTTTGTGCTTGTGTTCTTTACACACAAAAGTTTCTGCTTAAAATGCGTAACGTTTTGTTATTTCCTTCTCGTTTTCTCCGAAACATTTCAAATATAAATAAAAATGCCAGTAGTTCAACTTTTAAAGCAAAACACAAGGATACAGGGCACGAGCTTTTGTCTATAATGTTTTGTTTATATATGGCGGAAAAGAAATGAAAATATTATCTGCGAAAATGGTTTTGTGGCAATGGTTATTGAGGCATCGGCTGTATGTAAGTAATTTTAAGTAAAAATCGTATTTCGTGTGAAAATTATGCGTATGTTCTGGTTTTATAATTTTAAACCTGGCATTCTCACTATTCATTGACGTTGTGGTTCTTTTTCTCAGTTCGCTAATAATTTCCAGTTCTACGATAAAGATTCTAAATATGCAGGTGTAACGAAGCCGTGCGCGTCTATTGCAACAGAGCGTCGACGAACGTAATCAGCAGATGCCGTAGGATAGCTGAGTCGCGGAAATATACGCAGCAACCGCCTTCTTAGATACATATGTAATTTAAGCAAGTGGGAAGGAGGAGAGAACAAAAAGGAAAAGGACAGCACGTGGTTGTGCAAGAGAAGCAAGTTCGTGGAAGATGGACGTGTGAAATCGAGGGTGAGAAAACCCTAAGTATAGCCGGCGTCAGGTGGCGTGGAAAGAGACTTTCAAGAAGCACATGTAATATGACAGAGCGTTGTCAAGCACATGTATGTGCAAAAAGACTTTTGGAATAATAATGTAATGCGTTATTGTAGGAATAACCACGATTTAATGTGCACATAAAAAAGGGCCGAGTCGGATTTTTTTTCTTCTTTTTTTTGCGATGAGACGAAATTTAACGACACGGTACAAGTGTAACGGCAGAGCTTACAAGCTCTTTTGTGTATTCCGCCTGTACGGATAAGTGGGATTGCAAATCGCATTATTTTGATGCAATATATGATGCATTCAAGACTTCAAAGTTTCATCTCTCTCTTTGCAGATATTGACGGTGTGAGACTAAGAAAATAAACCCGTTTTATTTACGTGCCTAAGGAGGAGAGATGTGTCATTCAATTTCAGGCAAAAGTGCATTGGAAATGGTGGTAATTATGTAGAAAAATAAATTCTGAAACACGGTCGCTCGTTTTTATGGTACCACTCCAGTCTTCGTAGCTCTTCAACTTTTCAATTTAAAAAATAGAAGTCTTTACTTTGGAAACGTCACTCGTATTTAATTTTTTTCTGCACAATTGCACGAAATTATTCCGATGGTAAATTATTATGTCACTTACTATAATATTATGCAGTTATGCACGTATTCGGTTAGCTAAAGCAGTCAGTTGAGTACAACGTTGTATGGGTACTGTATTGTACATTAATACTTTTACCAAACCTCGCACACGAGTTGGCGAGTACAGTCTAATAGTGGTCTCCCTTAATTTCATTGACCTAGATTAGCAGATTCTGTACCTTAGTCGATGGAACTAGTGGCCACGTTTTAGAATCTGAGTTTATCGCCACTAATGAGAGGTAAACAACAGAACAGCGGCATGCTTATTGCTACACACACACACACACACACACACACACACACACACACACACACACATATATATATATAAGTGAAATTGTCTCTATTTGTGTCTGTGTGTGTACATTTCCCTACCAAACAACCCAATTTTCACTCTACAGAAAAAAAGCCGCGTTTAAAACATAGCCGAGTAAAGACAGAGTACCACGTGTTCGACAACGCAAATACTTGTTAAGCACATTTGCACAAAAGACAAGGTGTTGTTCTGGAAAGTACTTGTAAATAAATATCTGTTGTTTGCATGTAAAACGAACGAGTCGACCTTTTTCATTATCTGTGTTTCATTACGGCTATTTGCATACAACGTGTGGGTCCAAAGTGTGGGCATGTAACGAATACATTACAGCATTAAAATTTATTTAACGTCCACACAAACGTCACGAGCGACCTCAAATATCAATAAAACATTATTTCAAACCAATCGATTCAGAACTAAATAATGAGTGTCGTAGAATGACCGTGGCACTAAAACAAACCCCATTACTAGCGGTGTACAGATTGGTTTGCATTCCCCCTATGACCTATCTGAAGCGATGTACAACTGAGAACTCAAAATCCAAACAATAAATCGATAGAAGACACTGTTTATCTGACCATGAAGAGGTAAATTGAAATAAAAAGAGCCTTGACATTGCACCGTGGCAGGACTGACACATTGACGGATAGAATACTTCGAATGACTACTTGCATAAAACTATGCATCAAACCAGCATCTGTTACAGAGAACAGATCCACCAAGCAAGAACGAAGACTATAAGGACAGCCTGAACCTACCACAATGAAAATATAAGCTAACATACTGAAAGACTAACCAACATACTTAGGAGCAAACATGTCTTGTTTTATAAATGCCTTGTCGTAAATAAACTATGATTTAAATAAGATAGGGAATGAAGTGGAAGCTTTGTTTTTTTTTACCAAAAGTGGGCTATCAAGTTTACTTATTCATCAATTATTGCCGAGTATTTTCCGAAACTGGAAAGTACGTCGATTTGAAAGCCAGGAAAAAGGGCGTGGAGGTAAATATTTTAATCTCTCAAAATATCATGCTTTTAAGACATTAACTACATGAAAACTAAACAACAACAAAAAAAAAAAAAAAGAAAATAGACATTTTTTTTATTATATCTTCACCCCAAACAAGGCAAATTGCCACTTTGGTGTAGGGAATAATATCAGGGGCAACAACTACTGGGATACTATGTAGGGATTTGGGCAGCAGGATGTCGGTTCACGTTACATTTGAACTTCTGCACGTCAGTACTGTTGGGGAAGCAGGGACCTGGAATGGAATTCCAAAGTCTAGCCGTTCTGGGGAAGAAACTATTGGAGTAGAAAGATCTTTTACATCTAGGGATCTCTACAGTGTGAGGGTGGGATTTAGCAGCCTGTCGGGTTTGTCGAGGGTGCTCACGTCCTGGGGGCACAAGTGATTGCAGTTCATCAGAGCATTCACCACTAAAATACTTGTAGACCAGGCAGAGGGATGCAACATTTCGTCGATGGGACAGAGGCTGAAGCTTAGATGCCAGTTCAGAGCCTATCAGGTTTGCGACTCTCTTTTGAACCTTGTCAAGGAGCGACAGACTAGCAGCAGATGCACCAGCCCAAATATGACAACAATGCTCCATACATGGGCGAATGGTGGCCTTATAGAGGTACAGGATACTTTCAGGCGTTAGTAGTTGTCTAGCACGGTAGAGAGAGTCCACCTTTCTTGCAGCGTCCCTGGCAATGCCTTCAATGTAATTGTTCCAACTCATGTTTCCTGTGAACGTTAGGCCAAGGAATTTGAAAGATGTACTCTCAGATAAAGAGTCGTTGGCCATTGCTATAGGTGGTAGAGAGGGTTTCTTGTAATTATTGAACGAAACTTGTTTAGTCTTTGCGGCATTGAACGTGACCAACCATTTTTGTCCCCATTCCAGTACAGATTGGAGGTCTTCCTCTAGTGTTTCTGCCATTTCTTTAGAAATATGTTCATTCGTCTTCCTGTCGTGCCTGTTATAGAGTGTAGTGTAATCAGCATACATACCCATGTCAGAGGCAATTTGTTATTTGATTTTCGGAGTCATCCTATTTGTTTTGAAAGAAATTTTATCTATTGCAATACTGAACTGAATAAGAAATTTGGATTTATACAACGAGTGGGACGAACACGGCCTGTGCAGTAAATTAATAAATGCATGATCATAGATTCTTATAGTTCAGTAGTTTTTTATATCAAACGATATTCACACAAACAAAGTATATTACAACTTAAATTTACAGGGAACTCTGATTTAGATATCGCATTTATATGGGAATCCACAAGTAGGCAGTTTTGCAGCTAGATGTCTATACACATTTCATTTAAAGTACTGCATGTTCGTTACGTCACTCTAACTGGAAGCACGATTGTAATTCCAAAATCAAAGATTAGGGATTTCTTCAGTAAGATTTACATTAAACGCTAAAAATTTCGATCATCTGTTGCTATAATTGTACGATACATTTTTATGCATCTATGTATTAAAAAATTAATCGTATCCAAAGAATGATTACATCGATAACTTTCCTATATTTGCAGCGTCATATTTTAATAGTATTCAAACAAGGACGTGACATTAACGATACGGACTGACAGCTCAGGTGTTCTTAGTTCGTTCTAGAAGAATCACTTTCACTCAGAACGTTGGTAACCTCCTCATGGTCCTTCCCCTAGGTACTCGATGTTTTTCTAGAAATAATACTGACTAGAAAATATCGAGGAAAGCAATGGCAACAACAAAATATTTGCATTCATACGACGACTATGATGATTTTTAAACTAGCTTACTATAGTGTTGCAGTCATTCATTCATGAGTCATTAGAAACATATCTTCAAAAACGGTGCCCCCCCCAATTATCAATTCAGAGTGACTGTAAACAAGAGGACACAAATATATAGGAAAATTATTATTATTATTAACCGTTGAAATGTGCTCGCCCAAAATATTTTATTTTAGGTTTAATACAGTTTTAGAATACCTACTGTGTACATTATATTATTTATAGGAAACAAAAAAGTATCCTTCATATTTTAGTAGAAACTTCAAAGATAACATTTAATTTTTTACTAGAACGAAAGAGAAAGTACATTTCTCAACAAAAAGATAAAAACAGTTCCATTAATTTACTTACAATTATGCAAATAATAAGAAATACATCTTTTTTAAAGATTTACATTTCCTGATATAATATGAATATATCTATTAGTTTTAAAATGTAAAACAAACAGTTTTCGATATCACGTATATTACTAAGCAGGTTTACAAAACTGTGGAAATTTAACAGTGCTAGCAAAGAAACCTAGCCCGATGATTCCCTGTATGAATGAAATATGGACGCTTCCTGTTAGCTTAAATGTTTTAAATATATATATATATATATATATATATATATGCATATATATATATATATTCATATATATATATGCATATATATATGCATATATACACATATATGCATATATATATGCATATACATACATACATATATATATATATATATATATATATAACAATATCAAGGGAATCAGTTTATGTTTGCATAAGGCTTTTTCTTATACAGTAAAACTAGTAGGGAGACCCGACGTCTTCCGGGATTGAATCATGATCAGCAAATAATCCACTCTCCTATATTTTTATTATCATGGAAATCCGCGAAATCGCACAAGGGAGCTTTACATGCCTTCGTGCAGTAACTTAGTCCAAAATATATGTTATTCTACATTACACTCAATAGAACCTTCTGTTTCATTTATAAAATTATTTTGTATAAACTAGTTTCCCGTTAACGAAAAGCAAATTAAGAAGAAAAAAAAACATGTAAATTTTCAACTCTCATAAAATTCTTTGCAGTTAATGAAAAAAAAAGAAGAAATTTACGTGCGAGATTGAACCTACAGACCAACTCATGCAAAACAAAAAATAAACACGCTATCAATTTACCCACAGTAGAATTTTCCCGGCCCGTTGTTCTATCATTGTTACTAAGCGACGACATGGAAATATGGTTTTACCGATGATAGATAAATTAAAATAATAGTTTCGCTTATCGATTATCGGTAATCATCGGAGGTATTCTGAGACAAAACTTAACTAAGATCACCCGCAGACTTATGAGGAAGGAGCTCATACAAACACGGGCAAAGTTGCATAATATATAATTGTAGAGATACATCCAAAAATACTTCTAAAATTTTTGAACGGAATTATATTTAAGAAAAAAAACTTAAATTGTACTCGTTCTAATCAAACCCAGTTTGCAATTAACAAAGCAATAACGTTTCTTTTATTATTATTATTATTATTATTATTATTATTATTATTATTATTATTATTATTATATCACTCTTGCCCTTTAGCTTTGTGTGTTGAAAAACACTTGATATTATTGCACTTGGTATATATTATTCTTTTTCTCTCCCGCCATGTTGTCTCTTCGATTCTTTGTCTATATATTTTTAAAGGATAATCAATGAAGATGGAATAAACTAATTGGAATATGCTATTATATATAAAAAGCAAAATTACCACAAGAACGAATAAGATTTGATATATATTCGTAGAGAGAATGAGAAAGAAACCAATACACTAATTTATGATTTTTTCTCTTTTCCCTATATTGAACAGGTCTTGCAATCGGAAGTAGCTTAGTTCAAACAGTGCCATTTAAGCTTTATATACACTAGCAGTTCAGCCCAGCTTTGCTCGGGTCCTATGTTCTGTACATAACTTTATCTGCATATGTATATGCATATATTAAAAGTTTTGACTCATGTCCAGGTAACCTACATCTAAAATTTCAAGTATTTAGCCCAAAATTGGCGAATGAGTATAGTAGAGTCTTGCAACTTTGACATTTTGACACCCGAATTATCGCCAAAAAACGTATTACAAAGCTTGCTGTGTGTCTGAACACCCTTTACGTAAAATAGCAAATGTTTAGATCCAAAACTGGTTAAATAGTTTGCTAGACACCACAAAAGCCAAATCTTTTGAAATCTTTGCAGTCAAATTTTCGTTTAAAACCGATTAAAAACCTTGCGCTATGTCTGAATACACTTTATGTAAAATTTCCAATGTTTATACAAAAAATTGGCTGAGTAATTTGGTAGAGACCGCAGAGGTCGATCTATTTTTAACTTTGCCCCAATTTTAAGCTCTTAACGCTTATTGTTTTAGACTCAAATTGAATCAAAAAGTTTGATCTATGTCCAAGTAACCTACCTCTAAAATTTCAAGTGTTTAGACCGAAAATTGGCGGAGAAGTTTGGTAGAAATTTCAAAGATCAAATCGTTGAAACTTGACCCCTGGACAGACAAATTTCGGGCCGAAAACGGATTTAAAAGATTTTCCCAATCTCAATATGTTTTATGTCAACAGCTCTGTTACTATGCCTTCCATTTTTACTCGTAACAGGAAGGAAGTATTGCAAAGAAAATAGTAAGCTAAACGAACGGAGAGGAAAGAGTAGCCCACACAAGTATTTTTTTTACGTTTGTTAGTGACGCAGATTTGCTACCCTACAAATTCATAGCTTGTTTAGTCATCATACTCCATTTAGTTCTCTCCGTTTGCCGTTTCTTTCCTCCTTCAACCATTCCTTTTTTCATTCTGTCACCCATGACTATCTTTATTTTCTTAACGAGGATTGTTTATCTCTCGAGCACCTGTCCACCCACCAATGCTTCTATTCGATTTTTCCAGCAACATTTTCTTTTTTATGTTTTCCTCTTTTGACAATGCATAGGAAAACATTAAACACACGACAAGAATGGAATTACAATAATGCGATTTCTTTTTTAACAACGAAAAGTCAAGATAAAGAAATCCTCACGACGATTTCGAAAACAACAAAGACGCGTGTTTTTGTTTTTGTTTTTTCGATGTTCATCTGAATAAATGGTCAACAAAAGAATAGAAGAATTTTACCTTTAATTGTGTTGAAAACATCAAATTATGTCTTTTTTCCTGACAATGGCATCGGTATGTTGACAGAAACATCTGGAGGAAGATAGGAAGAAGAAGAGAGAGAGATAAAAAGAGAGACAAAGCGAGAGAAATTGGGAGAAGATTGACTATGCATTTTAAAGATACGCCCGTTTAATTTGCGCATCTAAGAATAAAATGCTATTTTAAGTTCAACTGTAGCAGAGTGACGAAAACGATAATTCAAACTAAACTTATAGATGAATGGAAATGTTTCTCATTTTTTTTTTAGACAAGTATATATATAATATTTATAATATGGATTGTTCAAACTACTATTCTAATCGTGGACGTTTCGGCCGATGTTACATCCACCCTTCCTTAGCTGCATGCTGGCAATGTTTGTTTTTTTTATTTGGGAATGGTAGTGCAACATACCGCGTATAGCGCGCGTATGAGAAAATCAGCAGCAGCCGTATCGTTGCTGACTAGTGAAAATATTAGCAGAAGCATCCGTCTTAGCACATGCAAATTAAGCAAATGTGCATGTGCTAAGGTAACGGGGAAAAGAGGCAGAAAAATGACAGCACGTGGTCGAGCTAAGGAAGCAATCGGGTGTGTATTGACTCGTGTGCGCCGAGAAAGAAAATGCGCCGCGTGGTCGATAAGCAAAAAAAGACAGACGACGAAAAACACACCTGCGTGAAATGTGTGTCTTGACAAACATGTTCAGCGCGTGAATGATATTTTGAACACAGTGAAGTGCGTTGTTGAAAATTACTGAAATAAACGCTTGTTGTATTTATCTAAAAAAAATGCTTAGTTGTATTTTCCTTCCTTCCTTGTTTCTGCGAGAGTATTAAATAACATGCAAGTTCGAGTGTTTGAAATGTAACCACATAGTTTTAGTGTAACGGCCATATTACAGTGGAAAGAATATGTTTTGCCTTTTTAACTGAAATCTTATCCTCAGAATTCAAAATATGTGATGTGTATATTATTAATTTGATTCCGTATTGATTGAATGTAATGTTTTTGAATTTTTCAGACGAGAATAGATATGTATTATTTGAATTGTTCGGACTAGTGTTCTCATAATAATTGTTACTAGCGGCACCTGTGGGAATTCAACGGCGGACTCTTTTATATGCAATATATTAATGTTGCCATTTTATGGATGTTCAGCGTAAATGAAGATGCCCTGGTATTATTGTAGCTCTTTTGTTAAAACTGAAAAAATATTTATCTAAGATAGCAGGGACGTCCGGCATAGCCCGGTCGTAAAATACGCTTAAATATGATATTTTAATTTATGCACATTTCGTAAATATTAGTATATAGCTAATGTTCTATCGATTTTTGTATATTATTTAGTTGCAGTTTCAAAAATAAAAATATATATATATATATCCATATGACTTGGGTACATCAGCTTGATTCGAAACCGAAACCAAAACTAATGAATATATATATATATTTAGTAATGTGATTGATAATATATATATATATATATATATAATGTGATTGATAATATATATATATATATAATGACAAAAAATGTATTCCAAAATTCATGATACTGACCATCTTAGAATTTATTCCTTTAAATCAGTCGATTTATACAATTCTTGACAGTATCTGTTTCGTAGCGCAAAATCAATCATTTATTTATTATATCAATTAGTGAATCTATTATGGCCTTAACTCATCAGAAGAAATAGCAACAATTAATCCGTCAAAAGGAATTGAAATGTGATTTGACATGGTAAAAATTCGAAAATTGGAAGAGAAGGTGCAGTTACATTTATATTTTTCCATTACACCATATTGAATTTTTATCAAAGTCATTAAACCCAACTATTCATACTAGCAATTTTAATAATTTATGAATCTTCTACCAAAATGTTCTATTTAATAATTAGTAAATATATTAATTCAAAGTTATGTATGAAAACTTATGAAGATAATATCAACAAATTATAAAATACTATATATGTTTGTATATACGGAACGAAACTGAGCTATAAAAAACATAACTATTTTACTAACAACTTTAATTAATTTATGAATCTTCTACCAAAATGTTCTATTTAATAATTAGTAAATTCATTTAAATTCTAAATTATGTATATATACTCATTAAAATAATATCAGCAAATTATTAAATGTTATATATGTATGTATATACAAAACTAAACTAAGTTTTAAAAGAAATAAAAACCGACTATTCGTACTAACAATTTTAATTAATTTATGAATCTTCTACCAAAATGTTCTATTTAATAATTAGTAAATATATTAATTCTAAGTTATATATATATGTGTATATATATATATATATATGCGTGTGTGTGTGTGTGTGTTGAGTTCCTTCAGCTATAATCGAAACCGAAACCAAAACTCAGGAATAATTCTTGGTAAAATTATTTATTACAATTTATTACAAAAAATGGAAGGTCATATGATTAAACAACAGGGGGAAAAAGATGTAAGCGTGACATACAAAATGACGCTCGTGTTAATATAGAGATTTTCACAACGTTTCGCGGATGTAACATCTTCGTGTGTGATTTGACAATGGGATTTATTAGTAACTGGTGAGAAAAGATTATATTGTTATTTTTTTCCGAAAAACTATAGTCATGAGAAAAGAAGATGTGTGATGAGAACAGTAAGCCGGAGAATCCGAATAACAAAAACATTATTTAAAACCTGAGCTTGTCAAACGAATGAACATCGATATTTCGAACAGGAGTCTGACAAGGAAAATTTAAGCGTCACATCTCACAGAAAACGTCATTTCAAAATTAAGATATTGATAACATTTCTATTTCCTGTATAAGTGATCGACATAATCACGTTGACAAACCGGTTGCCGATAGATCACTGATGTTAAACAACCTCAGCAACATAAACCCTGGTCAGTACTTAAATGGGTGACCATTTTAGGAATTCCAGCGTATGTACTCTCCACTTATATAGACAGTTGTCAATCGTCATGGACTTCTCTTTGCCAGTTGATTTCAAGCAGTGCCGATTTAGATTAGGTGTTGTTGGGATTGCGAAAGCCTCACAATTATCTATTGTCTTTCGAGATTCAACGGAGGTGATGAGAATTCAATACGTATTATAGCAGATAAAAGAAAGAAAATGTTTTTTTTGTTTAAATTTAACCGTTACAGACTGACGTAAACGCTAGTTAAACCTAAATTTTATTTTAGAGTTAAGCGCCACACACCGACATACAGACAATTTAAAATTACACAAGATAAAGTAAAGACAGTATTAATTTAAATTAAAGCAGGATTGGCTTGACGTCAATGCGATTTCAAGTTTTAGTGTAGCAGACAAAAGAAAATACAGTAGAACCCCGGGTTACGGTGGCCCTAGGATATGTTTTTTTCAGGTTATGATGTGAAATACGATGTTTTTCGGCCCCTGGTTACGGTATTTGCTTCTCAAGAGTAAAGCCGCTGTAGACGCTGTCTAGTAATGGCGTCACGTTAAAAGATACCCTGCTGAAGCATTCAGCTACCGACAAGATTTGAATTATACTACAAACTCGTGTAGTGAGTTCAATCTAGGCTACGACCGCGCTGGATGGATGGACTGAAGTGTGCCTGCACGTGAAATTATTATGACAAGAGTTGCGCAAGCACCAACCACATCTCTTCCGAGTCGGCACTGCTCTTTAATTCCAGTTACAGGTATATATATATATATATATATATATATATATATATATATGGTTACTGGAAATAATACCGAGATAAATCGAGAGCACATTGAGAACCTAACGCTTCCAAATGGTCACCTATCTGGTACTAGGACAGGTTCATCGTTGTTTAACTTCGTTGATCTTGCAAGCACAATCACGTTGACAATTGGTTGTGCTGTAGTATTAAGCGTTATTAAGTAATATGTGTGATATTTCAAGCTTTACTGTAACAGACCAAAAGTACTATTATAAATTTAAGCGTTACAGATACACTAAAACCCGATTTCAGGCGTAAACGTAATAATAAACTTAAACTTGAATCAGGCCATTAACTCATGTTTACTATCATTTTTCTATCAAATTTACATGTTTATCGAGAAAAAAGATATTTCGGACTAAAATTGCGTCAAACCGAAGAAAATGATATTTCAAATCTCAGTGTGACAGACCGCCTGCACTCATAGGAAAACACTTTGCTTACTTGCAAATATATGTGCCCTTTTAGGTTGAATTCTTTTAGCTTGGGAAAATGGTATCATGGCGAATGAATGGGTACTTAAGTGCTATATCCTAAGGATTTGGTAATGTTTGGAAGCAGTTTCCAAAATAACAGAACAGTTATTCCAACCTCACATGACATCAAGGATGATGGAATGCCGGAGATGATTCGCATCGTTGCAACAGAACAAATGTACATTATTCCCATGCGTTGGCCATTTAAAGATTCATGTGAAATTTTATAATGAACTAAAATAAACATTAAAATACCGTACAATAGTATAATAAATAGAGGTAATAGGATTTGCTCTGGTTTACAAAGATATGGACCAAATCTTCTATAGTAAAATAGGTACAATACTGCAATCAATAGAAGTAATAGAAGAGTTTCAGCTTCAGACCGACGTACAAAGCTTCTATTGAAGGTATAAGTACGCATCGAGCGAAAAAAAGTAAGAATACATCCAATAAAAAACGGGCACATTCAAATGGATAACTTCAGTGGATTGACAGATAGAAGAAGCGAGAATACAAATCGGGCTTCTGTATTTAGTTCGATGAAAAACGTTTTCTTTGGCGTAAATAAACAATCCTAGAAAAATGAATGACAAAAGAAAAAACGTAAGAATTATATTTGAGATAAAGTTGTTTGTTTGTCAAAAGCAAAAACAAAAAAAAAAAAAAAAGAAAACGAGAAGAATTGGTAAACAACAAAGAAAAGATGGAATTAAAACCGAGCCGTCTTTTACTAAATGCCCAACTATAAATCCATGATAAAATCCGATAAAATAACGAGTTTTCATTTTAGTTTTAAGTATTTTTTTACCCTTCTTTACGCGGACACAAACATTTTAAGTCATCATCCGCAGCATTTAAGCTAGCTGCCATATCTTAGCAATTCTTATATATATATATATATATATATATATATATATATATATATGTATTTATATATATATGTATTTATATATATATATATATATATATATATATATATATATATGTTTTAGGATCACACACATGCAATCGGGTTTCGATCCTAGATCGCATCATCTCCAAGCGAGATTAAATGAGTTTTAAACAAATTCTCTCTCTCTCTCTCTCTAGATATATATATATATATATATATATATATATATATATATATATATATGTGTGTGTGTGTGTGTGTGTGTTGAGTCTTCTATGAATTTTATTTGTTTTTTTTCCTAAACTATATTATCATGCATTTTCCTTCTTAAGGAATTTCTATTTTCTGAGGAGTATATGCATTAAAAAGCTCGTTAATGACATGTTATAACCGATTGTTTCTGCATAACGAAACAGATCTGTAAAATATTTATAAAGGTGCCAGAGATGGGAGACCCAACGAGAGACTCAATAAATAACGAGATCGAGAGTCGACGACTATCCAGCTGACACCTTCTCCAGGGACAGTCTCACCATTACTATAAATGGACTCTCTGTAAATGTTGCATATACTTTCTTGCTCTCAACTTGTCTGTTCTACTTTACTTTTGTGTTGTTATTTATTTCCATGTGTTCAGTCGAGTTTCCATGCACATATATATATAGTGGAGATGGCAATTAATAAAAACTGAAGAAAGTCCTCAATACTGTTGTAGAACAAATATGCGTTTTACTTTTTATTGCCGTATCTTTCTGTTAAGTTACATTATTGTTTCGGCTACTCGGCCGTTTTTTGGCCATCTGTAGCGTCCTCAGACTTTTACAGAAATGTTCGCTATTTTGGGATGAAAGAGTCAAAGAGTGACTGAGGTCGGGGGTGCGAAGATTTTAAATACAAAACCCGATGAATTCCATGGGTTTATATTGAGATCTGATGATATAAGTACGAATATACTAAACGGTAGACTTCAACTGAAAACTAAAAGCAAAAATGAATTACACTGGTATCGTATTATGCAAAACATGTGCATGGGCGATGCTTAGTTTGAAAAATGGTGTTTATGACATAATTTGTATAATTTTATATTAATCTTAATTAAAATAATAATCTAATATATAAATCTCACTATGTCAGTGTGGGTTTGTTCGTCCCCGTTTTTCAAATTATATCTCCTTCTAGACGTATGATCGTTGGACGGCACGCAATAGCTCAAAAGATTGCATTTTTGGTGCATAATTTTATTAATGGTATTAAATCGATTAAAATAATTGCTAAGAGCTTCGAAAAAAGTTAGAACTTGAAAGCAATGGCCCCTTGACGAGCGTAACACAATGGCGTGATTCTGCACATGCGTACATCGAGTAAAAGAGAAATCTATGTATTTATATATTTCACAACGGTTTTCAGGCGGTTGTACTTTGGGTGCAACCGATATTGTGACCGATTACTAGCACAAGTATTGTGGTTTCGATCGCCATTAATTCCTTGTTTTTCTTTTTTTACACATTCCGATATTCTTGAGCTTTAAATGCTATGTAATAAATACACAAGAACGCTTTTATAAAAAAAATACAGAAGAATGTTTTTGATTTACGTAACGAAAATGTTATATTAAAATATGTGTGATATATCGGCTTATTGGTTCACTTCCAAAAATCACGTAAATAGATCAAGTAATGGCATTTATATTGGATTAACTCCTATACTAATTAACCGATCATTATGAATATGAATTGTGTGTATCTGTTTATATATTTTTATGTCTTGGATTCACTCCTAAGCAAATTGACGAATCATTATAAATTTTAAATGTGTTTATATGATTATATATTTGTATGTATTGGATCTACTCCTAAACTAATTAACTGATCATTATGAATTTTAATTATGTGTATATGTTTATATATTTAAATGTATTTGATTCACTTGAACTAATTAACTGATAATTGTGAATTTTTGTACTACCCAGGAAATACGGTATTTGTACAGTGAAGCACCCATATGAAAAACAAAGACATTCTTATCTGTGACGTACATGAGTTATCAAAATTGAAAATCATGTAATATATTCGAGTAGTATACCATTAATATAAAAAAAATCCGGTGCATTTTCACTATAGAACTCTGATGTAAAAACAAACAAACTCTTACCTGTGACATAATAAAATTTTAGCACAACAGAAAGTTATTTAAATAATTTTAAATATATGTTTTACATTACCCGCCCTAGGTAAGGCTTTTTTTTCCACATTCGTAATGAAAATTCCCTGTCCTATGGAAGATACAATTCTTCCATACATGTGTTGTGTAATACCCTTACTAAGGTAGGTAAAATATTATTTTGCTCAAGATGCCAAATGATAAATAGACATAAAAACTTCCTCTATTGTAAAAAAACAGGTATGTTCAAATTTTTTCTCATTGTCTTATACGATCCCGAGCAACGCCTGGTGGCCTTGCTAGTAATTATATATATATATATATATATATATATATATATATATATATATATATATAATTACTAGCAAGACCATATATAATAAATAATTTAATGAATAAATACCATCTATTATCATTAGATCACGGACGTAAAGCAACGTTTAACTTAATCATTACTTGACGGTTACCCATTTAAAAAAATGCTATATGTCATCTCACCTAATCGGGATTACATGCGTTTTGGGCAATTTTTGAAATTGATATTCCCTAGACACTTTCGGGTGCCGGATTCACGAAGGAGTAATACAACACTTACGTAATACTGATATAAAACAATCAAAGAACAAATATAGACGTAAATGGCAATGGTTAACATAGTATCTGTATATAAATTGATCAAATATATTTTAGTCATCGACATACAGTCCTGTTTCGTTGTATCACAACTCATCAGTGTCGCTAAATTGATCATATTAACCGCAATTGTCCGCATCTTTTTTTCCTTTTGGATAATAAATCTAAGATGAAGAGCTGTTGTCACATCAGGAGAGGTGCTCCACAGAGCGTCTATTCTTCCCGTTACACAGTGAAAAATCGACTTCGAAATCTAGTGGGAGTATCATATTTTCGTCACTACTGCCTCGTTCTCGCAGACAAGATTTGCTATTCCTTCTCTATCTTATCCTATTTACATGATATTTTCTAAGCTACGACCCACTTCGGTATTCAACCCTGTTAATCATTTACAACAAAAGTTCATCTACCTACAACCACTGTAAATAAGTTTTCTTTCTTCCTCTGTGTATCTAAAATAAAACATAAGTTCCATGAGTAAAGTTTCTTTTCAGGAACTACTCGTATGTAGAACACAGTAGCACACAGTACAGCATCGATGGTTCCCATTTGACTATAACATGGCGTTTTTTCGTGTCTAATGTTAAGAAATGCTTATTGTGCCGTCCTCGTAAAATAATCAAGTTCTGCCTAGTTTCAACCCTGGTCACCAAGTTCTTAAGTTATGGTCTTAACTTCCACCTGGCAAACTCATCAACCCTTATCCTCGAATGAGTTTTAGGTCTTGATACACGGTGATCAATTAATAGATGAAAAAATAATCTTGATATAAGAGTTTAAAACATTTCATAATGTGTATTTGAAAATATTAGAAACAAAAAATGTTATGAAATATTTTGTTAAATAATTTAAATTTTTTTCTGCGACAGGCCAACTATCAATAACAGATAATCCAATAAATTCGATGAAAAAAGAATCCAGCGATTTTGATTAAAGTTAACGCCTTGCTCATCACAAGTGCATTTGAGAAGTTTTATTACCACACAAGCAGAAAGGCCGGAGTTATAATATCTTAAATAGGTTATTTGATATGACAGAAGCGTGTTCGAAATGAATGTTTCTGTTAAGAGCACAAATGGACATTATACTTGACTTTTGAATTTTAAACTGGAATTCAAGTCATTATCACCGCACAAGTAGCAGGCCAGGCGTATAAAGTCAACAATAGGTTTCTTGATATGATAAGGCGTGTTCAAACAAAAAACGTTTCTGTTTAGAGCACAATTGAACCATGATACTGTACTTTTACATTTTTTTACTTTAATTCAAGCGATTATATAAAATCGATTTATAGCATCAACAATAGGTTCTCTACAGTGCAATGTAAACTACAATGCATTGCGGACTAAGTGACGGTGAGAAGGCATGTGAAGTTTCCACCCAATGCACAGCGGTGGGTCCCTAATTAGAGCAGGCAATGACTCGATTTTATTGAAAAAATGAGCGATTTCACCGATTTTGAAAACAATAACATATAAGAAGGCGAAATATTAATTCATCATTATTCAATCCTGGGCAACGTCGAGGCCCCCTACAAGTGTGTTAACATAAGCAAATATAAATATATAGAAAATATAAGCAATTATAAATATGTAGAAAATATAAGCAGTTATAAATATGTAGAAAATATAAGCCAATATAAGTTTTTTCAAATGTAAGTATTTGTAAATATAAGTAAATATATGGTCTTACACTCCGTTAATTAAAAAGACATTTATATATATATATATATATATATATATATATATAAATATATATATATATATATATATATATATATATATATATATATATATATATATATATATATATAAATGTGTCCATAAAGGCAAAATGTATGAGGCTTTCGAGTTGTCTTTTCATGGTTCCTTTTTTCCCGGCGTTTCGTAATCGGTGTGTTCGCTGCTAAATTAAGAAATGAAATATCTATTATAAAGTAAGAGAGAAGGGGAAACGGCGATGTTGTTATACGTTTATAATCATCTACAGCGATATAGAGAGTGTGTGAAATTCTTGGGGCGTGGAATGAGGAGAAGGTATTAGGTTGAGAATAAGATATTGTGAAATTTAAAATTTTGATTTCAAATGATGTTTTTGCAAATCAGTTTTCATCATGATACCTTTTTTTTATATATCATTTTAAAGAGGTTTTCCGCTCTATCTAATCGTTTTATTTATAATCATTTTAAAACAAGTATGTCTTCTTTTGAATACGCTTACTACAAGATGAAAATAAGGAACATTCGCGTAATATTCTTATTTAAATTCAAACTAGGCAAAAAAAAAAAAACTTGCTGAAATAGCTCGCGATACCAAGGGAGCGTTTGGCTAGGGAAACACTACTGAAAGCACAGCACAGTGGTGGTTGAATAAATTTAACAACGGCGATGGGAGTCGTGAAGGCAATGAGCGTAGTTGTTGCTCATCAAATGACAACGAGCAATTAATAGCCTTGGTTGAAGACAATCTATGCACAATTGTTCGAGAATTTGCATCTTAATTAGACGTAACGTATACGACGATTTCCAACCGCTTGATAAGAAGGACAAAAACTTGGTAAATGGGTTCCTCACGAATCGAACGACAACAAAAAGAAACACCGTTGTGTTATTTTTTTCTTATTTTATGCAACAAGAACGACACGTTTTTCGATCGGGTAGTGACTTGCGATAAAAAGGGGATTCATTGCAATAACCGGCGACGCTTAACTCAGTGATTAGACGCCGATGAAGCTTCACGACACTTCCCGAAGCCAGAGTTGCACCAAAAGAAAGTCATGCAGACTGTTTGGTCGTCTGTGACCGGTCTCATGCATTACAGGTTTTATTTTTAATGCAGACGAAACAATTACAGTGGAGAAATACTGTTAACAAGTAAATGAAATATATCAGAAATTCGATAACAACATCCAGCATTAGTAAACAGAAAATACTCAATTCTCCCTCCTGACAAGTCCCGACCGCACGTGGCTAAACCAACCTTGTAGAAGTTAAACGAATTGGGTTACGAAACTCTGCCTCATCCGCCATACTCCCCAGACCTCTCACCTACTGACTGTCATTTTTTAAGCATTTCGACAAGTTTCTGCATGAGAAATGCTTCAAAAACGTAAGCGATATTAAAAACGCCATCAACGACTTAATTGCTACCAGAATGCACGATTTTTACGTTAGGGCATAAATACTCTTATTTTGCGTTGTAAAAGGTGTGTTGATTCGGATGGTGCTTGTTTCGACCAATAAATTGTTGTTTGAGTAGAGATATGTTCATTTCAATTTAAAAATTAAAACCCGTAAGAACTTTCTCGTTGCTACATCTGGGCAGGAGCTGCGAAAGCAACTTATCTTGCCTTGACAGAGTTTAAAATAGACTTCATAGATTAGTGAGGGATTTCCTTTTCTCTTCCCTTCAACCTCTTTCCCACAGAAGAGACGTTACGAGCATGTCTCTGCTTTATCGTTATTTTCATGGCAAGTGCTCAGCTGAACTTCAATCTATGTCCCCCTCGCTAAACTTTCACGAAAAAACATTATAAATAATTTCCCACACCCTTTATCTGTTCCTAAATCGAAATGTAGATTCCATGAACAACGCTTTTTTCTTAGAACTGCACGCTTGTGGAACTCCTTACCGGCTGCCTGCTTTCCAGCTGACTACAATCTGATTGTCTTCAAATCCAACGTAAACAAGTGCTTGATGAAGCGTCCCCCTAAGTAATCCAGTTTCCAAAATTCCTACTACTTATGTTTACTATACTATAATCACATTGACTAATGTATACCCATTAAGCATTATCCTCGAGTGGCCTCAGGGCCTTCATAAATAGCGATTTCTGTAAAAAAAATTGTTTATCTTATTAGTGGGTGACATTTGGAATCGACTTACTACAATTTTACAAATTTATATCATAACCTATATAGCGCATTCTCAAACAATGGTGAAGATAAACTTTTTTCTGTGATTTGTTATGTACTCCGCGCGGTCTGTCATGATTTTGAAAACTCCAGCATTACTTATGTTTTACTCTCTGACATTTGCTCTCAGTCTCAAATCGACGTGTTGTTCCCGCGTAGGCTGATTGGGTTTGAAATCAACATACATTGAACAAAGAAACATTGCTGAATGCTAATTTGGTTCAGCAATAATACGCCATTTAAATCTAACGCGCTGACATTTTGCGCACGTTGTTTAAACCAGTTAATATATGTTTGGAGTTTACGATCTCACATTCATTACTGCCCTATGGATATTAAAAAATACATTAAAATTTCTCGCATTATGTTTCTCGGTTAAATTCTACAAGTATAAATGCATAATTATCCATTTATAATAAATACCATGTGTATCTATTATTCAATGTCCATAATACATCAGCTGAGCATCAATCAGTACCGTCGGTCTCGCAGACAGACTATAAGCTTATTTGGCAGCGTTAAAAATAACACATCTGAACAGTTTATCAGCCGATGTAATGATGTTCTGACTCCCATTAGACAATTATTTGTGACTCGAACTATGAAGCAGCTTGCCAACCGGCTACTCTTGGTATCTTTAATTTTGTGATGTAATGATGGATAATCAAAATAATTTTCATCGAATAAAAATATAAATACCCATGAATTAGTAATCGAGCACTCTTGTAATTTTTCATATAACTTTGAATTAAACAAGTAAGAAAACATCTTCTTATAATATAAATCTCACCTGTCTGTTTGAATGTATGTATATATGTATGCCTAAAATTTCAACAGATGCGACCGATTTCACGAGATCGGTATCGTTTTGAAGCCCGATTCTTCGAACGACAAGTATCGAAGGATTGGCTAAACACATTAATTTCTTCATCCCCAACTGGGAAGTTTTCTGCAGGGAGAAGTCGCTTTTTTCTCCGATATTTTCGAAAGTCATCTCCTCTTTTTGATTGACTAGCGTTAATTAAAACTTACGTCACTTCCGGTTTGGTGATAGGCGCAACAGCAAACACGTCACTTTTTTTACGTTCTTTTCCTCCTTCACAGTACGGCTTCTCGCCCACCTTCCTACGATCATTTTTTTTTTTTTTGCTCAGCACGCACCTACAAACACCGGGGCAACGCCATTCACCCAGGCTAGTCTATAATATAAATATCACCTGTCTGTTTAAATGTATGTATGTGTGTATGTATATATGTATGTGTGCCTAAAACTTTCGACAGAAGCGACAAATTTTCACGAGATCGGTATCGTGTTGAAGCTCAACACTTTGGAACGAAAAACATCGAAAAAATGGCTACAAACATTAAGTTTTTTTATTTTACATGGAGTTCACCACTTATCAAGGCCCAATGGCCACTCAGGGATAAGGGTCATTGTGTGTACAGTAATCAAAGGGATAGTGTAGCAAGAGTATAGGAGAATTGGTAAGGTGTCATTACTTGGGGGGGCGGTTCATCAGGAATTTGTTTGTGTTGGACTTGAAGACATCCAGGTTGAAGTCGGGAGGGAAACAGGCAAGCGGAACAGAGTTCCACAGGCGCGCAGTTCTAAGAAAGAAGCTTTGTTCATGGTATCTACGTTTTGATTTAGGCACATATAGGGAGTGGGGAAAATTATTGACGGTGGTTTCAGCTAGTCGGGTGTTTTTTAAGAAAGATTGGCGAGGGGGGGCCAGAGAATGGAGCTCAGACGAGCACCTACCATGGAAATAACGATAGAACAATGACAGGCTCGCTACGTCTCTTCTTTGGGAAAGAGGTTGCAGGGTAGAGAAAAGGGCATCCCCCACCAAGCCACGGAGTCTATTTTGTACTCCGTCAAGGTAGGATAGGCTGTTTTTTTTGCAGCCCCCGCCCAGATGTGGCTGCAGTACTCCATCTTTGGACGTACTTGGCTCTTTTGAGAATTGAGAATTGAGAATTGAGAATTGGCTCTTTAGAGAATTGCATCATTAGTGAGATATCTTCTGGAACGGTAGAAGGATCCCACCATTTTCCCAGCGACCTTGGCCACAGACTTGATGTATGTGTTCCATTTAAGATCAGGTGTAAAGGTCAAACCCAGGAGCTTATCAAATCCTGGGGTCTCCCTTAGACGAGAGCCATCTATTTCAATTGATGCCACATGGGGATCAGAGCGTTTATGATGTAGAGATAGGAGTTTGGTCTTAGATGCATTAAAGGTAATCAGCCACCTCTTTCCCCACTGTATCACGCGCTCAAGATCAGCGGAGAGAGAATCAGAGAGAACATCATCATATACGGCCTTTGATGTGTTGCCATAGATGGCCGTGTCATCAGCATATATGTCAACGAATGATTTTAGTATGTGTTTTGGGAGTTCATTGATGTAGATCAGGAAGAGAGTTGGGCCCAGTATGGACCCCTGAGGGACTCCAGCATTAATACTGTGGGCCTCTAATTTCTGCCCATCAACCACTACTCTTACGAGTCTATCAGATAGAAATGATTTAATGATTGAGAAAACATTCCCAGTTATACCGTAGCTGGAAATCTTGTGTAGTAGGCCTTTATGCGAAATCTTATCGAAGGCCTTTGATATGCCGAGAGCAATTGCCCTAGAAATGAAGCCTTTGTCGACAGATGCGCTAATCCTATGAGATATAACCGTTAGCACATCTGCTGTAGATCTAGCAGAGCGGAAACCATATTGCGTGTCGCTAAGAAGGTTATTTCTGCTGAGGTGGTTGACTACTTCTCTATTTATTGTGGATTCCAACAACTTACTCATGACACACAGGAGACATATTGGTTTGTACCGAGAGGGGGATGACATCACCTGAATTCTTAAATACAGGGCATACTGATGAGGTTTTCAAGGGTGTTTGAAAGCACTTCTCCTTAAGGCAACGCTTAAACAGTTTGGAAAGTATGGGGGCAAGTTCTGGTTGCAATTTTTTTAACACTATAATTGGAATACCGTCGGGACCAGTTGCTTTACTGGAGTCAAGGTTCTTGATTAGCTTGGCAACCTCACGCACTGATATTTGTATGTTGCATAGTGTGTTGTCTGTTATAGGAGGGAATATGGGGAGTTGATGGCCTTCGTCACACAGGATAGAATTTGCCGCAAAGTTTTTGGCAAATAGTTTGGCCTTGTCGTATGCTGTCGAGATGACCTCTGGTCCATTGATAATGGTTGGGATAGAGCACACATTTCTGTTCAAGATCCTATTTGCTATTTGCCAGAACTGGTAGGAACCAAGCCGCTGCTCAGCTACTTTGGACTTAACGAATTGCGCATATAGTACTCTTGCATTTTTTATGACTCTTTTACAATGGTTACTGGCGGTTCTGAAAGCAGCTTTAGTTTCAGTGCATCTATACGTTGGTAGCTATGGAAAAAGTGATTTCTGTGTGCGATGGCAGCAGCACATTCTGGGGAGAATCATTGCTGGCTGTTAGATTTTTGTTGAAATTTTTTGGATGGTATGAATTGGCCTATGCCTACAAGTAACCATTCAGTCAGATCTGATACTATAGAGGACACATCCTTTTTAAACATGGAATGAAGAAGGAGATCAGATATGAATGTACGGAAGCTATCCCAGTCAGCCATTGAGTATTAATTCCTTTATTCTCAACTGGGAACTTTCTACAGGGAGGGGCCCCTTTTTTCGCCGATATTTTCGAAAGTCATTCCGTCTTTTGTATTGTCTAGCTTTAATTTAAAGCTATATCACTTCCGGTTTGGGGATGGACGCAACAGCACACACGTAATTTTTTCACGTATTT
>NC_136483.1:134829636-134882136 GCF_053919585.1 Euprymna scolopes | reverse complement strand
AACCATGAACTCTTTCACTGGGACATACAGGTGGTACAACCCAGATGAGATTAACATAGAGTCACATTTTGAGAGATTCTTACAAACCGATCCAAATACCAATCTGCCTGGCATAGACATACTTGAATTAGTATAGTTATCTTTTATCTGTTGCATTACCTCCATATTGATACAAATATATTTCAGATTAACTCAGATGTTTTCCTGAAAATATATTATTCGGCTAAAAAAATGCTAGAGAGTAGACATATTCGCTCGCTCAAAGAAATGATATAATGAGGAGCTATTTAGTGCAAATGATTTACTTTTCTTGAGTTGTTCAAAAGCAAATATACATATTAATTAGAATATTCGATTTCAGGCATATTTTTTTAAAAAATATATTTGGAGTTAGTGAGGAATCTCGCATTCACATTAATTACACATTGTTACTCCTTCGTTGTCATTATTTGACGAACGTGAAGTATTATAACGAATGCTTTAAAAAGTCTTATTTCAAAAATGTTAATTACAAGATTAAATTAGATTATTCTGGCCTTCTTCAAGTGGTAACCGCGACGGGATAGGAGCTCCGAATCTTCAAACTGCACCCTCATCAAATACTGCCTTCATAGTTTTCATCATCTCTCCACGTTTTGGCCAACTAAGGCTCTGGCCAGCGTTGGGTAGGATTGAAACCGCTATCTTCAGACAATGCTCACCTGGAACCGTAGAGATTCTACATCTCTATCCACTGTGCCACGGGCCCCGAACGTGGTGAGACGACAACAATTATGGATGGCAGTAATTGCTGAGAATGCAGTAAGGAGATTCGGAGTTCCTATCCCGTCAAGGTAACCACCTGACGAAGGCCAGGGGAATAGTTGGCCGAAACGTCGTAAAACAACAACTAAAAAAAGATGAGAATAATAGTGTTCAATAAATGAATGAATAAATAATACTCATCTCCACAAGCATTCCAGTTAATTAAATAACATATAGATTATTCTAGTCTGTTGTTCACCATTTTGGATGTTATTCTTAGAAAATTTCAGCTAATGACATCTCCAACCTATTACAAATGAGTGTTATCGAAAACGAATAAACTATATGTCGAACTCGGGAATCTATATGAAATTTAGAACTAAACAGATTTTTAATTCACGTGGTTTAATCGTTCTTCCGCCATTCATGACCTGGTAGACATAAGTACTTAAAAAATATATTCCCACTCAGGGTTGCCCGTGTTGAGGATTTAAACTTTTACCTTTATAATTCTATCACTTAAGAACTGATTAAAATAAGTATATGTTGTTCCTTCAGAAACAAGGTAAATCATGTTTTTCTAGCCAGGACAAAATCAAATAAGGTACAGTTACTGAGTATCACATTCAATTTTAGGTCTATAAGTTGAGCCACTTATGTCTGTAATAATTCATTACTATTCTTACAAATTAACAAAAATGGGATCATCCGATTAGAGAAATTAGTGATCGGATATCGCTGTGTTAAACACTTTAACTTTGCCCATTTAAAAATTAATTGTTCCAAAATAGAATTATGTCTTCCGGGCAAACAATACGGTTTTTAATCAATATATTTACTACGTGATATTCATTTTTTTTTTATTTCAAGAATATTTCGCGGAAAATTATTTTTTCTGGTAAAAAGACAGTGAATACTTGTTTTAAAACAATCAGCACAACTGTAACTAAATAATAAATGAACATATTTGTTTTGTCTATTTGGAGAAAATTTAACTGAAAATAACATTTACTTTTCCTCCAAAGTATTGGCTACGGCAGGCATTTCTTATTTAAAACAGAGTGTTAAACGGTGTCCAGGAAACTATTAAAAAGAAGGTTGAGTATTTGTCTGTTTAAATCATGTATGTTGAAGTTTGATTTACAATGATATTTTATATTTCAGAAAGTTTGTTAATGCAAGGATGACTGCCAACATAAAAGGTTACCTGTCAAGGCGAAGCACAGTGTTTTGTACTTATGCACTTATGTTACCGTGCTGAAATCGTAACGATATTTGTTAGAATGATATTCATGGGAGGAGGTTTCCGTACTTTCACCTAACAATTATAATAAATTAGTCAATACTTTCACCTAACAATTATAATAAATTAGTCAATACTTTCACCTAGCAATTATAATAAAAACAGATATCGTAAAACTTTAATTTCATTTTAAAATACTATTTAAAAAAATAACAAGGTAACATAAGTGCATAAGAACAGTTTTTTTTAAGCTTGCTGTAGGAAACACTGTCTAATTTCGACTAATATTTACACATATTCCAGACACGTCCCCCCGACCATTGTTAAATACATTTCTTAGTATTTGCTAAAACGTAGGACGATTGTTGTACTCTGGACGAATAATACAATACAAGGGTGAAATAGTAGTAACATATATTGAGCATTAAACGATCCACTAGTGAAAAATAGAAGTAAAAGCAAAATTCCAATTTCACTCAATTTAAAATAAACTCGCTTTAAGCCCGGCTTTGCTCGGGCCCTATGTATTGTTCATAACTTGCCCTACGTGTGAATACACTTTATGCAAAATTTCAAATGTTTACACCAAACATTGTCTCAGTAAGTTCGTAGAGACCGCAGAGGTCATTATTTTTTTAAACTTTGGCGCTAGGTGTATCAGAATTTTTGAAGGAATTTTTTACACCCCTAACACGAAACTGCAAATAAAATATAAAAAACTCGTAATTTCTCTTTTAAATGTGGGTTGTTTATTTTCTTTATGGATTATGCTTTCAAAATAAACTATTAAAGTTGTATAAAAAGTAATAGAAATATTTTTTAAAAATAGTAATAGAATTAATTGAATGTTACGAGTTCAGTATTTTTCAATTTTTAAAATTTAAAAATCTATCAAAATTTTTCTATTGATTCGATTTTTACGATATTTTCAGGGTCAATGTGAAATGTTATGCTTTTTCCAGTAAACTGAATATAATATTTTAGACAAACGTTTTATTTTAAATTCACGCCCCCCCCCCCAATTTTCAGATATCTATTAAAAAGTAAATAATTAACTTATGTACCAAAGTTTTATATATCACAAATTGAAGATAAAAGATCAATAAATAATATATTCAAATTTAAAAACAAAAAAGTAGTGTTTTTTAGAAATTTACCTGTAAAATCCAAAGTTTAAAACCTTTTTTTAAAAAACAAACCACGTTGTTTGTTTTTGTGTTTTTTTTTTAATGAAACCTTGATCCTTGCTCCTTTAATTGAAAAAAAATTATGACATTTTTCGAGGAGTTATATGGTTCGAAAGATGGCGGGTGGAATTATTCAATAGTTTTCATGAAATTTCTGACACTGCTACTTTGGCGCCAATTTTGACCCTTAACATTTATTGTTTTGTGCTCAAATCAAATGAAAAAAAGTTTGATTCATGTCCAAGTAACCTACATATAAAATTTCAAGTGTTTAGATCCAAAATTGGCGGAGGAGTTTTATAGAGTTTTCAAAGGTCAAATCGTTGAACTGTTACCCTTTGACAGCCAAATTTCTGGCCGAAACCCGATTAAAACGATTTTCCTAAATCTCAATACTCCTTATGTCCAACCTTGAGTCTCTAGATCGAAAATTGACAGAGTTATTTTGAAGGTAAATGTACACAGACACACACAAAGACAGACATTTTCACTTTTATATAGATTGTTCCAAAATCAAAGCTACTAAAATCGTACAATTTGTAATAAATACATCAAACGAATAGAATTTCGTTTTATTCATTAAAAAAAGTATTGAACTGACAAATATATCTTATTTAAAGTATAAAGTTTAAAACGATAATTACTTTTTATTTTAAGACTAGTTGAAAATGACAATTATTTTAACAGAAGAAAGTATTATTGTTTCTTTATAGTAAAAATCTGACAGATTTATTACTTTAAAAAGCAGTATTATTCACATTAAATCATATAGATGTATGTAGATGGTACCGGGGAACGTCCAATACACGTACTAGTATTTATTAAAACTGAAATTACATTTAGCCCGACTGTTTGACTCTGAGAGAATCATACGATACCACCATTGTAAAAAGTTGTGCTCATAACAAGTTGTCAGGGTAAATTTAATACGCCGGTTGACCTATGGTATTTGTTTGATCCGCTATCAGGCGTTGGTGAAAGACATGAGAAATATCTTTTAAAAGTCTATAAATCAGTCGTGTGAGGAAAGTATGGATATGATTTACGGGGTCGATTTAGAGAACCAAAACAAAGAAACGTTTTCACGGCAAGGTTCTGCGTCGTTGTCCGGTGGGCAAAGTATTAGAGGTTAATTATTACTTACTGTGGATTATCCGTCTTCTATAATATAAATCCAACCTGTCTGTTCAAATGTATGCATGTATGTATGTATGTATGTATGTATGTCTGCCTAAAACTTTCGACAGAGGCGACAGATTTTCACGGGTCCGGATCGTTTCGAATTGGACCCTTCGGACGACAAATATCGAAGCATTAGCTAAAATCATAATTTTCTTCACCCGCAACTGGCCACTTTTCTACAGGGAGGGTGTTTTTTTTTTCGCCGATATTTTCGAAAGACATCGCTTTTTTCGATCGACGAGGCTTCGCCACTTTCGGTTTGGTGATGGACGCAACAGCAAATACGTCACGTTTTTTCGACGTTCTTTTTCTCCTTCGCGGTATGGGTTCGAGTCTACCTACTACGGTGTTTTTAATTTTTTCTCAACATACACCTCCAGTCACCCGGGCAATGCTGAGCACCCAGGCTAGTTATAATGAAAATTAAAGGACATGTTGGCGACTAAGTTGTTTACAACACGTATTAGTATCTTGAATGTTCCTGGATCGAACCCAGTTCGTTCAGCAGCAACATTTTTACTTGAAATGTTAGCGATATGTCTTTTACAACGAATTATAAATTGTATTTTTTGCTTGTTTTATTTTCAAGTTTAAGTCAATTAGTTCATAGAGACCGTTGATTGAATTCCAATATCTAATTACTCTTGCTTGTTATAGAATAACCATTATTACGGCCAAGGGACATTCGACAGATTGAGTGTCAGTGCAGAGATAAGGATCACTATATTGATCAAATTTGTGAATTGCATTTGCTTAGTCATAGAGTTATTTATAAAGGTAATTGGTATTGAATTTGAAGACAACTAAGTTGTAATCAAGAGGGAGGCAATATCGCGATAATGAGCTCTTGTAAATAAACTTAGTCAATTGCAATGCAGCGAAATGCCTGGCACAAGAAAGGAGAAACAAAAATCACGTGAATTGTGATGGAGATACGATTCTTGCAGTGAATTTCTTACAAAGAAATTATAAATTACACATCAATTATAGATTATGAGTCAGTTCATCTATTATCAGAATGTTTACAACATGTTTCTAAAAAGAGAACTTAATCACACATTTTCGATGTGTTTAGGGGAAAGAGAATATGCATACGATTTTAATGAATTCATTTTAGGTGTGTGGATTAACGCTAACAGTAATATCATTCAAACACGACCGTGTTTGAATATATATTTAAGTGCCAGTTTTAATCATTTAGAACTGCTTTAAAGCTTCACCGCTCACTCATTTTTCGACCAAATTTCAAACAATTATTACAGTTTATAGATCACCTTTTTAGCTGTATTGTGAAAAATAATTTTAAATTTTCGTCCAGTAAAACAAATGTAATAATGAATTTTCTGGTGTCAAAATTGTAAAAATATATAAGGAGGTGAGCGACGCTTTTTTTGACTGGTTTCCATAGCAACGTCGTGAATTCAGTGACTTCTGTCGGGAAAAAAAAGTAACTCGTAGAAATGATAGAATGAAACCATGAAGGGGAGATAATTGGTGAAATTTTATTTAAAGCAGACGAGTGCGGTACATTGTTATTACATATGTGTTTATGGGGGCAAACAATAGGACTGAAATTAAACAAAAAACAAATGAATTTATTGGAAAACTAGAAAAATCATGGATTATAGAACAATAAGGGCATGAAAAGTAACTATAGAAAATGTGAGCATGAAAAGTAATATAGTTAAGATTAAACAAGGAAAGTAAAGGATTAGTTATCAAAACTGGAAAAGAAAAGGGCAAGATTTCGAGTAAAAATTAGTATAAGTTTATAACATAAATTATTGCAGCATTAAGAATGTTTTTTAAAATTCAACTAAACATTATATAATCAATTCTTAATTCCGCAATGATTTATGTAATAAATTTATTATATTTTTTACTCGAATATCTTGTCCTTTTCCTTCCCAGCTTTGATAACTAGTCCTTTACATTTCCATGTTTAATCTTAACCATATTACTTTCCTGCTCGCATTTATCTATGATATATATATATATATATATATATATATATATATATATATATATATATATAAACACACACATATATATATAAGTTTATATATATATATATAAACTTATATATATATATATATGTGTGTGTGTGTGTGTGTGTCTGACTGACATAAATGAACATTTAAAATTAAGATGTTTAAATTCAACATTATTTTACACGGTTAATGGTAGCCGAATGGATTAGGTCTCCGCTAATTGAGCCAGAAATGTCTCGTGTTGCGGGGTTCAAATCGTTCGACTGGTATTAATCGTGACACCATGCACTGAAGATTCCCGAAAGGATGAAGCACTAGTGTCTGTAGGTATTTAATTATTATAGTACAAAATAATTATATATATATATACTTATTACTATAATTATTTTTTATTACCTACAAACAGTAGGGTGCCCAGAAAACTCGTCTCCGGAAAACCCGTACCCGGAAAACTCGTACCCTTTTGCTAGGTAGGAAAACTGGTCCCTTATTGAATAGATATCGATTGAAAACACATTTTATGACCGTTTTTGAATGAGATATTTTTTAAAAGAGACTATGCACTCCCATAATATTTTTTAACATTATTTTTAACTCTTGTTTTAAAAAAGTAAACTTGATCACGGAGTCAAGACACGACAGACGAAACTATATATTCATTTTAAAAACATACTTTAGTTTTAATACTTTTTGTGGTATTACGAAACAAAAATAAAAAAACAAAAAACACTTAAGTATTATCAAAGAAAGCATTTATTTTATTTAGAAGACCTAATTCAGTTTAAACAATTCTTGGTTATTACGAAACAATAAAAAAGAAAACAGTATACTTATGTAATTTTTGTACCGCGCTGAAATAATAAAGTTATTATTTCGAAAGCTATTCTTTACATAGAGAGGATGATATCGTTTAAAAGTCATTTCGGGAAAACTTGTGCAGTATGCAGACGCCGGCTATTGTTATGGGGCGATAACTCCAATTTCTTCTTGGTCAAATAACGCGGCAAATAAGTAACACAAAAGATTTTTTTCTGGACAGAAAAATATTTGAAAACCAAAATATTCATTGTATAAAAATGCATCAATATATAATTGTAAAAACATTCATTGTATAAAAATGTATCAATATATAATTGTAAAAACATATATTGTTTAAAAATGTATTAATATATAATCGTAAAAACATTCATTGTATAAAAATGTATTAATATATAATTGTAAAAACATTCATTGTATAAAAATGTATCAATATATAATTGTAAAAACATTCATGGTATACAAATGTATCAATATATAATTGTAAAAACATGCATTGTATAAAAATGCACCAATATATAATTGTAAATACATTCATTGTATAAAAATGTATTAATATATAATCGTAAAAACATTCATTGTATAAAAATGTATCAATATATAATCGTAAAAACATTCATTGTATAAAAATGTATCAATATATAATTGTAAAAACATTCATTGTATAAAAATGTATCAAAATATAATTGTAAAAACATTCATTGTATAAAAATGTATCAATATATAATTGTAAAAACATTTATTGTCTAAAAATGTATCAATATATAATTGTAAAAACATGCATTGTATAAAAATGTATCAATATATAACTGTAAAAACATTCATTGTATAAAAATGTATCAATATATAATTGTAAAAACATTCATTGTATAAAAATGTATTAATATATAATTGTAAAAACATTCATTGTATAAAAATGTATCAATATATAATTGTAAAAACATTCATTGTATAAAAAATTATCAATATATAATCGTAAAAACATTCATTGTATAAAAATGTATCAATATATAATCGTAAAAACATTCATTGTATAAAAATGTATCAATATATAATCGTAAAAACATTCATTGTATAAAAATGTATCAATATATAATTGTAAAAACATTCATTGTATAAAAATGTATCAATATATAATCGTAAAAACATTTATTGTATGAAAATGTATCAATATATAATCGTAAAAACATTCATTGTATAAAAATGTATCAATATATGATTGTAAAAACATTCATTGTATAAAAATGTATCAATATATAATCGTAAAACATTCATTGTATAAAAATGTATAAATATATAATTGTAAAAACATTCATTGTATAAAAATGTATCAATATATAATAGTAAAAACATTCATTGTATGAAAATGTATCTATATATATTCGTAAAAACATATATTGTATAAAAAATATCAATATATAATTGTAAAAACATTCATTGTATAAAAATGTATCAATATATAATTGTAAAAACATTCATTGTATGAAATGTATCAATATATAATTGTAAAAACATTCATTGTATAAAAATGTATCAATATATAATTGTAAAACATTCATTGTATAAAAATATATCAATATATAATTGTAAAAACATTTATTGTATAAAAATGAATCGATATATAATTGTAAAACATTAATGTATAAAAATCTATCAATATATAATTGTAAAAACATTCATTGTATAAAAATGTATCAATATATAATCGTAAAAACATTCATTGTATAAAAATGTATCATTATATAATTGTAAAAACATTCATTGTATAAAAATGTATCAATATATAATCGTAAAAACATTTATTGTACAAAAATGTATCAATATATAATTGTAAAAACATTCATTGTATAAAAATGTATCAATGTATAATTGTAAAAACATTCATTGTATAAAAATGTATCAATATATAATCGTAACAACATTCATTGTATAAAAATGTTTCAATATATAATCGTAAAAACATTCACTGTATAAAAATGTATCAATATATAATTGTAAAAACATTAATTGTATAAAAATGTATCAATATATAATTGTAAAAACATTCATTGTATAAAAATGTATCAATATATAATCGTAAAAACAGATATTGTATAAATATGTATCAATATATAATTGTAAAAACATTCATTGTATAAAAGTGTATCAATATAGAATTGTAAAAACATTCATTGTATAAAAATGTATCAATGTATAATTGTAAATACATTTATTGTATAAAAATGTATCAATATATAATTGTAAAAACATATATTGTATAAAAATGTATCAATATATAATTGTAAAAACATTCATTGTATAAAAATGTATCAATTTATAATTGTAAAACATTCATTGTATAAAATGTATCAATATATAATCGTAAAAACATTCATTGTATAAAAATGTATCAATATATAATCGTAAAAACATTTATTTAAAAGTCTGCGTAAGAAAATATAATTTTAATAAAACAATTATGTAATAAAAATAACATTAGATTTTTGTAAAGTAAAATAGCTTTTTTTTTTTCGAATAAATAAATAATTTAAATGAAACATCTTTTTGAATTATAACAACTTTGAAGGGCTAACAAAAAATTAATAATTTAAATGTTTTTTGACAGAGACGCGCCACATGGCGACAGTTTAATGAAACACACCAAGATGGCCGCCGTGCGCATACTGTAGAAGTGCCTTTTGTTGATTCATGAATAAAAATGTGTTAAAACAAAATACATTTTTCGGTACTTCACGGGGAACGTTGACCCTGCATAAACGGTGTTTTTAATTAATGATTGCTCAAAGTGTTTTCCTACCCTTTCTTCGTATATACACAACCGGCAAAAAGAAAGTCCGCACTTGTAATTTTTTCAAAAACTGTAATTTAAGCTAAATTTATGTAACTGTTTTAACAAACTATACCTCATTAGATTGGCCTTTTATTCTTCTATAATTTTACCTGTTTATAATTCATTATTTAATCTAGTGCTCATGTCAATTTAAAAAAAATTAATTCAAATTGAGGAGGCAAAAAGAAAATCCGCACAATGAAAAATTATTTAAATGTAACTTGAGGACATTAATGCAACACAAATACAACAGGAACTCAATAAACTAGTAAATATTTAGTAGCATAGCCCTTCAACAATTTGACAGCCTGCAATCTTTTGGGAATTCTGTGAATAAGACTGCAGCAACATTCTGGGGAAAGGATATCCCACTTTTCTTTAATTTTTGTCCAAAGTTCTTCCAAATTTGACATTTTATCATTGCTGTTGCTTGATGTGATGCCATATATTTTCGATAGGATTGAGGTCTGGAGATTGTGCAGGACAATCCAAACACGGAATATCATGTTCTTCCATGAACCTCTTGACATTGTCAGCTGTGTGAATAGGAGTATTATCCTGCATGAAGAGGGGATTATCATGCAAATTCCGACAAACGTAGGGTGGAAAATGCTCAATCAACATATTAATCTACTTGGTTGAATTAATTCGACCTTGCAAGCGAACTATAGGCCCTGGACCATTGATACTAATAATGCCACACACCAAAACTGAGCCTCACCACCTTGCAGCGTTGAAACTGAGCACCTAGGATTGACTTCTTCGTCTTTCCTTCGATGGACGTACTGCCTACTTCACTGCCTAGATTATTGAACTTGCTTTCGTCGCTAAAAAGCACTTTTGACAAATATGAACTGTCATGATCTTCACTGCATCCGACGAAGTCGTGGCGGCGCTTTCTGTTCTTCACAGAAATCATTTGCTTTCGTCTTGCAACATATCCTCGCAAATTCAATTCCTTTAATCTGTTCTTGACAGAAGAAAGAGGGCTCTTTTCAACAAGATTTCACTGTTGTTGGATTTAGGGAGGCGTTTCAAATCTGTTTCTTAGGCTGCAGATCTGATAGCATTGTCTTCCCTGTAAGAATTAACGCTAGTACGACCTGATTCAGGTACATCACGATATGTTTTGGTGCTTTTGCACCGTCTTTCGTACCGTTTTCTAATCACATTTCAATCTGCGGCCCATTTCTCGATTGGATAAACCAGAAAGGTGGTGATTAATGAGCTCCTGACGATTACTAAGAGAAAGTCGTGGCATATGGACTAAATGTTGTGTTGTATAGCCTGGAACAACAACAGTTACGATTATAGATGCGTGTTGCCTGTTGGTGGATATTTAGGGGCGATAATTTAAGCTGGTTTAAGTGAATTTGTTGCTGCGGACTTTCTTTTTTGCCTCCTTAATTTGAAGTTATTTTTTTAAATTGACGTACACATTATAATATTTCAATTACAACAGGTAAAATTATAACAGGTAAAATTATAGAGGAATAAAAGGTAAATCAAATGAGGTGTTGGTTGTTTAAACAGCTACATAAAATTTAGCTTAAATTTGCAGTTTTTGAAAAAAATACAAGTGCGGACTTTCTTTTTGCCGGCACTGTATCTCATAGACATTATTTTTAATCGCGCGTGTATTTATTTTATTTTTTCGAATTTTTTTTTCTTTGGTTGACTTTTTTAATACTTTATTTCATGCTTGTTTTTATTTTAATTTTTTTTATTATTTTCTCCACTTAATATTATTTTTTTGTTAAATTATTTTTTCATAGATATTCAAATAATGTTTTGCCCCCCTCCACTGTTTTTGGCCTAAAATAGTACCTTCGAAAAGTTTTAGTGATTAAATAAACCAAAGAAAGCCTTTTGTTCGTGCGCTTAGAGAGAACAATCATTAAATAAAAACACCGTTTATGCAGGGTCATCGTTCCCCGTTAAGTGCCAATTTTTCCAAATAAAATATTTGTTTTATTATTTGATAATACAAAAAGTGTTTTCTTTCTGTATTTTTTTTTTTTTGTTTCGGAATAACAGAAGCAATGTTTAAAACTAAAGTATTTGTTTTTATAAATATATGGTTTCGTTTTTCGTGTCTTCCATTCGGTTTCGTTACATAATCAACCGTATCCACTACCGGTTGCTTGATTTTGTTCCGAGCACTGATTTTGGACATTACCTAAAAATATAGAAATTTATTATCTTTTGGAAGGGGGATGCCTGTTTTAAAACTATATCTACCTCAGTATTTTCTTTAATTTTCTATTTTTGAGCGATTATCGAGACTCCTAAGACGGTATCCACTTATGTCAGACATTTTTTATTCAAAAGTAACATTCGATATTATTGTTTTTTTTTTAACTATATAAACTCTTTAAAATAAGTTGAAATACCAAAAACTTACAAAGCTAGGTAGAAAACGTAAACTTAGAAAAATCAATTTATTTTTTTAAACCAATAGTAAGCAAGTAAAAATATTTTTAAAAAGCTATTATGGGATGTGCATACTCTTTTTAAAGACAATATATTTTTCAAGAACGGTCAGAAAATGTGTTTTCAATAGATATTCATTCAATAAGGGACCAGTTCTCCTACCTAGCAAAAGGGTACGAGTTTTCCTAAATTCGACAGTAGCGTTTCATCTGTTTGGGACCATAAGTGCGGGGAATCACGATTCGAACCCAGCAACGAAGCGATATCTAACTCCATTAGTAAATAACAAAGTTCTCGTCCAACCTGAACCGCAGCGATCACATAGTTGAAATTTACATTTATATCAAGTGTAAATGTCATTCAAGAAAGCAGAAAGTGGTCGCGTGATGTTAACATCACGATCTGCGTATATATAAAGGGATATTATAGAAGGAGATAAACTGAAGTAAGTTAGGATATATAACGGTGCAATATGCTGTGCAGATTAATATGCTATTAATAACATAGATATGTATTCTTTTTTTTATATATATCATACTTGTATTGCGTACTCATTTTTGTTAGCATGAGGAATTGGCAAATTCATATTGTATGATATTTCAGGAAAACTTTCCTACTAAATCAAGCACTTATCTTACGAAGGCAATTTCGCGAAATGTTATCTGATACGCTGACGCATGTAAGGACACAATAGAAGCATAAAATAAACAACACGTGTAAAGAAAGGTTTATTTGTATAGCTTACGTTACCGTTATATTCATATATATATATTATTGTATCTATCCGGTTCACTTCTACATTATATTGGCTTCTATAAATTTACTTCATATACACACTTGACAATGCTTGAACAAGCTACATTATACTTATATATATATATATATATGTATATATATATATATATATATATCCTTACTATTTTCTCACTTGTAGTTTCTATAATATTATGAAGTTATAATTTCACCAAAGCTATGAGTTATTAATCCTACACAATGAATTGTTACAAACGTATATTTTCTTGTTATTTGTCGAAATCGAGAATTTAGACTGAATCTGGAACATAACCCTTTATTTACTTCACAGAGATAGCATGCTCTTGTTCCATCAGTCGTAAGTAATTCGCAGTTTTTGTTGCTTACATGAGGATTGAACCTTAAATCTTCCGGGTAATAACCTTTTTACAATTGATTTTCCAAGTACTCTTACAACTGCGCTACGGGTCGTTGAGAGATTCGTTGAGAAATTCAGAGGTTTTATCGACCGTAACATTGTGAAAATCACACTCAAGATGAGATGGATCAAAATAATATGAATAAATAATCTTCATCTTAAAAATTCAGAAACGTAATATATATATATATATATATATATATATATATATATATATATATATATATATATATATATATATATATATATATAGTACTGTTTCACAGCTCCTCAGTCCGGCTAAACAAGCAACTACCTCAAGCCAGGATCGAAACCCCACCGACCACATGATAGTCGGGGCTTCTAATCGCTGCGTTACTCGGATCCTGCTATGCGGGCAGTGAATTAACAATGTTGTCACATTGTCAAAGTGTGACCTTCCTGGGTCACTGGTAACAGATGTGAAACTCACACAGGTGTCGTGATCGTCTTTCACAGGGAATTCGCTGCAAGTTCTCTCGGCGCTGCGGGAACTCGTTGGTCCGTTGGTGAGTGACGATTTCACCTTTGGTTGATATACCGTATCACGCTGGAAGTAATAGGTTTTCATGCACACAAAAGAAAGACAACCTCATATTTCTCTATTCTACCAGTTAATTCAAGTGACATTTAGAAATTATAATATTAACTTATATACACTTGTCCAATGTTGATTTATTACAAAACACACTATTGGATCTTACGATGGAAGGAGTGTGGTGACGACTCTTCAATTTGTATCAGGCTCTCTCAAAACCCAGCTTCAACTTATTGATTTTGGCGCGGGCATTCGCTGATATAGTAAGGTGGTGGGTTAGGTAGGTTGTTCTCTAGACCAATCACCGCTGGATACGACACCTCCGGGGGAATTCCCGATCCGATACGTGTTCTCCTGTGATTCTGCGAAGGCTCACGTTTTTCGGTTCCCACAAACAGGAAGGTTGACCCCCCGTGACCTTTCGTCTAGCCCTAGAACCAAAATCCTATTCGTTATGTCCTCAAAATGACATCAAAGTGTGACTTTCCACCAACAATAAAATGTATATATCAGTTTTACAAAAACATAATCTTCCTTTTAGCAAGGGTGGCTGCCGCTGCCCGGGCACGCAAATATGCTTAACAATCAATACAAGCATAGTTGGCCGGCCTTCTTCATTGTTTAGCGAGTCTTAATCTCCTCCCAACGGGAAGCAATGTTTCCATGTAAATAAGAAGAGTATTAGATAGGTGAAAATTAGATTAGGATAAGCCGAGACTCGAACCTTGTAAGCAAGGTTAAGAACTGGAATGTTAGAATTTAGTCTTTTGTTAAATTCTATTAAAATAGTTAGGTATTGTTTATATCGTAAAAATAATTGATTGTTCATTCTTTAGATAACTGAATATTAAAAATGTCAGCTAAAGAATGAACAATACAAATTAAAAATATATTGTTAAAAAATAGGCTAGAATTATATGTTAAGAATTCTTTTGTTGTTAAATGTGTGTTTAGAAACACATGCATAGCCACGTCAATTGATCACGTTTGGGAAACACACCTCTGACGTCATAGACTAAGGGGGATTCTCAATATAGGAGCTAGAGTTAGTAAGATTAGGGGAGTCAGCAGAAGAGTAGAGTCGAGAGCAATTGACTTGGGTTGAGTTGGAGTCAGTCCTTTGGAAGCGAAAGGAAGAACATTAAACTATGTAGATCCGAGATTTGAATTCCTGACGTCATCAGCATTCGACCGGTCCAATGAATAAAGAATCATCATTGTGTCTTTGTAACTGTTGTCATGTGTCATTTTTCAACACTCAAAATGTAATGTGTTAATCATTTAATGAACATTATGTTACCCTTACAAGATTATGTATCTCCCCTCCTCTGTGGTAAGAACTTGTATGCATTTCTCGTCAGTATATATATGAAGTTTCTAAGAAATATAAAAACTGTATAAATATCTTCTCCCTCTCATCACTATCGTTAGAGCCGTTATATGTTTTTCCCAATATGAATCGCCCGTCATATCACTTTAATATGAAACCCCACTATACAACAATGCCACACATCGCTTTATACGCTAATGGTTATTTGCTTGTCTAGCCGCACTGATGAGCTGGGAAACAGCGAAACAGTACTGTATGTGGATGACTATATAACTCCTATAATTTGAACATCCGCTTGGTTCAAATAAGAGAAATGTTGTTCAAGTTTCGTGATAAAAAAAATGTGCTGCACTTATCTTAAATTTTCTAAGAATTAAGAAATAGTAAGTGAAATTCATTGCTATATGATACTTCAGTTGAGTTTACGATAAGTAAGAACTGTTGAATATTATTACCAGGAACAAAAACATTGAAAATAAATTAAATCTACTCTTACTTGTTAGGTATTTATTACCTAAGTTATCATCTACAGAAATCATACATTTACGTAAAATGCAGTTGTTTTAGTCATTCATTGAATGAGGCTCATTGCAGTTTATATTTTCATCGATTGAGCTCTCGGGCGCTGACATTGTATTCCGTAAGCGATCACGAAAATCTACAATTTCTTGGTTCTGTAGCTTCTTTATGATTATATATCTTCGGAGTGACATTGCTTGCAAAACATAGTTGTCACTAAAGTAAGGACTTTCTTTCTAGAAATTTTATAACCGTCTCCATAGACTTTTCTGCACTATCCCATGATATTGCTTTATCAGAGTGTTCTTTGTTATTTTCATTAGGGCCAAGAGACTGGGCGCTGTCGCTATTTTCATCAACATTACTGCCTTCAGGATATTGATCAGTAGTTTCCTCATCTTGTTGCACCCACATTTCAACATCATTTACATTAAGTGATTTAAGAACAGCGTGCTTGGTCGGTAACCGTTTGGTTTCAAGAATTTTTTCTAGATCAGATGTATTTTTTGATTTTTTCAGTTCGGAAGCCTTTGGCGCTGGGCATACTTTACCCCATGCTTTTGTTAATGTGCTTGCTCGAATTTATTCCATGCACTTGCGAGAGAAAGTATGGCATCTTTGATAGTAAAATGGCGCTGAAAATCGCTCATACTAACGGTACTATTTATCATATTGATCATGAAATCATTTCTGTAGAAACATGTTAAGTTCCAGATAATCCCTTGATCCATAGGTTGGATGAGAGAAGTCACATTAGGTGGTAAGTAGCACACAAAAATATTCCCGCAAGATGACACTAGTTCTGACTCAGGAGGATGTGTTCTACAATTGTGCAAAAGAAGCAAGCACTTTGAATCAGGTTTACCTAATTCAAGAAAACGCTTCTGGACAACTGCCACAAATTCTTGCAAAAAACATTTTAACCTGTTGATTCATCCATCCATTTCGTGAAGAATAACAGGATACTGGCAAAGGCGAAACTCCTTTCAATGCTCGGGGACAATTTGATTTGCCGGGGACAAGAAGCTTAAGTTTATGAGTTCGAGGAGCATTAGCGCATACCATCACTGTTAGTCTTTCTTTATTCAATTTGAATCCTTTTATTTTCTGCTCCTTGGATCCGGCTAATGTTTTTGTAGGAAAGCACTTCCAATTTACGCCACTTTCATCAGCGTTGTAAACATCCTCTGGTGTTAAACCATAATCAGCAACTGTCGTCTTGAATTTGTCACAATAATTTGATGCTGTGTGTGTATCAGCAGACCGTTGTTCGCCTGACATTGTTAGTTGTCTTATACCATGTCCACTCTTAAAACTCCTAAGCCAGCCTTCACTAAATTTCATATCTTCTGCGATATTCAACTCTTCCTTAAAAGATTTTGCTTTAGCAATTAACATGGGCTCAGATATTGCTACACCTTCATTCCGTTTTGTTACAAACCACTCATGCAATATTCGATCGAATTCAACTTGCTTTCCATGGGCCCAGATATTTCTATAACTTCATTCAGTTTTGCTACTCATGCAATATTCGATCGAATTCAACTGCTTTTGTCTTTTGACATGTCTTGTATTTGGAGAGAAAAGTGCAGCCTTCAATATTTCCTCCTTTATCTTTTTGATGCAAAACAGTGTACTTCTTCCAACATTATAATCTCTCAATATAACGCTATTTTCAACTGCAGCATCAATTTTTTCTATAATTTGACGTTTTTCGAATAAATTCAGTGTCACTTGTTTTCTTTTAGAGTTGCAAGACATTGTGATGGCTTGTTTTACACTATTTTAAATATAGCAATCTGAAAATTTACAGCTAGTGTAAATTAATTATCAATAGTTAATCTACATTAATTACATAGTGCCAATATTAACATTTCTGTGCAACATCTGACTGGACCATGTAACCTGTTTTACTGCAACTCCGCATCAAATATGATTTCAATTTTAGAGAAAGTCCAGTTTTAGAAGAAGTCCAAATGACAGGAAGGCCAAATGACAGGAAGTCCAAATGAGAGGGAGTCCAACTTTATGGGAAGTTCAAATTAAAGGAGTTGTACTGTATATTGTGATACATTTATTAAAATGTATAATTTATTATTTTATTGATTTTTAGCCGAGAGAAGACATAGTTTCACTATATTTATTTACTGTGTATTCTTTGCGGCAAAAGATGCATTCTCGTCTGTTCGTTCACAGAAAACAGGGGAGGAGGAAGCCTGTGAGCACGAGGAGAAGGAAGAGACAGAGATACTGTGAACGAAGGGTGGAAGGGGAAAGGAAAAGAAAGCTCATAGAAGAGAAAGAGAGGAAAGAGAAAAGATAGAGAGAACTAAACCGTATATATAGAGAGATATAGAGCGTGTATAGAGAGAAACAGATTGTATAGATAAAGAGGGAGATAAACCGTATAGAGAGAGAGGGGGACTGAAAAAAGTTGTCAACAGTCAGTGGAGCTTCGTGCTTCAAAGCGACAAGACGTAAGTCAGCGAAGGTCGGGATGGTGAAGCTAGCGAAAGGCGACGGAAACGTGGTAGCGGCATCGCGGGGGTAAATATCAACGACACAAGCCGATATTGGCGGCGACGGAAAAAATCTATTTTGATCAGCGGTCAAAGTTAGAATATTGAATGAAGAAAAAATGAACCCATGAGCTTCAGAAACAAATACTTGGAGCAATTAACACATACGCGCGTAATGAAACGTAATGACAGAAATAAAAATTTACCTGCGCGCGCGTAATCAAATGTAAACAATTTGCAGGAAAGAAATATATATATAAAAAAGAGACAAAAGAAAGGTCACATTTCAAAGGACATTAAGTGAGTTTTTCAAACAAAACTTTCATTTCTCCAAACATCTCTCTCTTACCCTAGAATATGTATCTAATTGAGCAGACGAGTTCTTTTATGTGAACATTGACTGTTGATATATTTTTCTCTTGGTAGAATTTGAATCATTAAATCAGTTCATTTAGTTGGGCATATTTAATTTTCTTTTCTTTTCTTGAATTTTATTTTATTTTTATATAAATAAAAGTTTGTTACTTTTTCGACTATACTTGTCCTCGTTATTTCTTATGTGATTTCGTTGTCCAGTACATTTCATTTTATTGTTGTCTTCGAGGCGGTTGTGCCATTCTAATAACGGATTATCAAGGAACCTGGGAAAATTAATTTTTTTATATATATGTCGTTATGTTACCCATCTCTACCATCCCCAGTAGGACTGGGATACGTCGTATATATATAAAGCTGAACGTCTGTGAGTGTATGTCTGTCTGGTCACGAATAGGCTCCTATATGGTTGACTATTTTAAAAAAACTGATTGCATATAATGATAAATGATGTATCGATGATCAGGAATAGGTATGTTGTATCTGACAGAGCGGTTGTTCACAAAAATTATTTGGCCTGCGTTCGCGCTTGGCTCTCAAAGTATGGAAATAAAAAAGGAAAAAAAAAACGTTTACAAGGGTTTTTGATATAGATGTAAATAATAATACTTTGATAAGTATGTTTCAACTTAAATAGGGATGATATAATAAAATTGTGGGGTCTGCATTCGCACCTGTACTCCATGGAAATATGGCACACACTTTAACAAAGACTTTTTATATCTATTTGCGTAAGTATACTTTGATAATTATGTTTCAGTTTGACGAAATATGGTATAATAAAATTATTGGGTGTTTGTTCGCGCCTGACCTCCATAGAATGTAAATATATCACAACGTTTAACAAGTTTTTTTAAAAGGAGAGAGGGTCCACAATAAGACCTTGACATTAATCTTAATTCACGTTAACTTTTATATATTTTTTTGAGTTGAGTCATATTGTGTCGAATAAATTCACCTCATAAATTCACGTTCTTATTAAAGTGAAAGCCAAAAAAAAAAGTCGGAACTTTAGACAATTCTCGAAAAAATTTTCATAACTCTGTTTTTTTCTTTCTCCACTTGCACGTGGCACTCTTTCGAAAATAGATAAATAATAAAACTAAGAACATTACTTGTTATCGTGTCAAAAGAAGGAAAAAACCTGCTCACGTGTCTTTTAAAAACATTTACATAAACTTTTTATTTTTATTTATATATCTGTTTAAGTGTTTTTTTGTCAGATTACTGGAAGGAATTCAGTTGATTACAACACTTTCTGCGTGTTCTTTACATTACAATAGTACAACCCTGAATTCGACGGCACAAGACTACACCGGTCAATACTGTAAAACTGAAACGAAGCTATTCTACTTGAAAAGGGCGCCATTTTCTTCTTATTCATATTTAAATCGATTTTTTGCTTTAAAAACCCAAAGTAATTACGTGTTTACTTTTTTAATATCCCATTTTGCTGTTTTGGATTATTTTACTAAAGTAAGTAAAGTTTCATTATTTTTCAAAACTGTTTTTGTTTCTTTGTTTTTCGATATTTCGTCGATATTATTTAGTAAGAGTGTTTAGCAGAAAAGCCAACAAACGACTACCCGAAAAAAATAAATATACAAGAAATAAATGTTACCATAGTCAATAAAGATTCAGTCCATGTTTTTTGTTTTGTTTTGAAATAGTTTTTAATGCTCTTTACTTAAAATAATTTTAGCGAACCGAAATTAAAACAAAATATGAGGCGATAACTACATAAATTAATTTTTATATACACTACACATGACATAATCGAATATTCCTCAAGCACAAAATAACGGAAAACATTAACATATGTTTACAAATATTCCTTACGTTGACAGAACTCTCTTAAATTGTTAACACAGAATGCTTCAAATTGAAAACGGAGCTCTCCATTTCAAAGTCGCTGTCATTTTGATTTATTTTTAAACCGATTCGTGAATTAAAAAAAAAATTACAAACTACTTAAAAATGAAATTTTCTACCATAAAATATTATCCTTGTAGGGAAACATCATTTTGTTGGTCACTCTTGGCTATGAATGGAAACAAAGTTGATATAAAAATATATATTTTCGCGAAAATTATCTTTACTTTTCTCGTATTTTGCTTAGGGTAAATTTTTTGAGTATCGAAACCATCTCTTTACAACTCCCTCCTTTTCATAACCTATCATACTTTAATCAATCACAGTCCATTTTCTGTAGGCTGTTTTTGAACCTAGTCTGCTAGTATATATATATATATATATATATATATATATATATATATATATATATATATATATATTACGTTTCTGAATCTTTGAGATGATGATTATTTATTCGTATTATTTGGATATAGCTATAAATTTTTTAGTGTACTAAAAGACTCCAAAATGGTAAATACGCTAGAAAATAGGGAAAACACTAATAGATCAACTGTTTATAATATGGATTAGGGAATTAGAAGTTTGAATAGGGGTAGTACTTATGTTCAGCAAACTGCGTCATGGCATAGTCAACAGCAGGACTCCTCATGCATTTTCTAAATCACCCACTATTTGCACGCAGGAAAACGTTTCAGTTGATTGGCTTTACTGTGTGGTTACACGGCAAGACTGGACATGTTAACCTCCTAAACATAGGTTTGCGATCATATCGGAACAGTTCGAATAAGAAGTTTAGGGACAATGGCAAAACCAGTCACTCGGATATCTTCCAATTTGCTCATGTGTATCTAGTCAAGAGGAGAGAATTTTATAGCAAACAACTGAGGAACTAAATCTAGAGTGATGTCTTCCAACGGTGTTATCTGTCACAATGACTTCTTTCGTGTAGTTTCGGTCGCCAATATATATTTCTTTTCCACATTAAATAACACCAAAAGCTTGGATATGTCGTTAAACAGGCATAACAAAGCAAGCTATGAATAGGGTGTAATTAATATTGATCAAATCATTCACTACTTCTTCTTCCCAGGCGACTTTCTGTCAAGACATTCATTATAGTTTCTGAAAAGATAAGATACATACATTTCGGTATGGGTCCTAAAACAGGCATCTGTCTTTTTGCAGGGTTGCCGATATCTGGGGCTGGGGGTGTCAATGCTGAGCAGAACAAGAAATGCAAAGCGAGTTTAATCGCACATTGAGGATCTACGTTTCTTTTCTTCTGTTTATATTCTACCCTTTTCTATTGCCTTTCTTCTAAATGTGAGTATGTCTGTCATCAATCCCAACAAGATACGCCCAAACCGTGGGCTCAAAGATTTGAATGTCAACTAGGGGTTTGAAACGCCTTCTTCGGCATCTTTTTCTGTTGAAAACAACATCAATTCATTATCGTAGATCTTTGCGCGTTAGAATGACTAAAGTAACAGCTAATTGTCAATTAACACAGATTCGATCGCACATCAAGCGTTATATATATATATATATATATATATATATATATATATATATATATATATATATATATATATATATATATATTGTTTTTAAAATCCACCGACGCGTGTTTCGTCGTCTTCAACTGACTGGATGTAGCGAGATTCGAAATCGGCACCCCATGATAAGAAACCTAAAACTCTTTCACTGAGCTATCTCGCACGATTACTGAATTCATCGCGTTTTACGTAAATGTTGCTTATTTGTTTTGTTAGCGATATTTTCTGAATGAATTCAATCATTCAAATTGGTCAAAGGGAAAATTATAACTCGCATTAAGGTATAAATGCACTTTCGTATACATGATTAAATTCGTCCAAAAGGTATCGCTAACAAAAACAAACATCTTGTTTTCTCTCTCTTTCTCTCTCTCTCTCTCTCTCTCTCTCTCTCTCTATATATATATATATATATATATATATATATATATATATATATATATATATGTATATATACTAGCAAAAGTACCCGTCGTTGACTGGGTTCAAAAACAGCCTACAGAAACTGGACTCTGATTTATGAATGATAGGTTATGAAAAGGAAGAGTTGTAAAGAGATAGTTTCGCATTTGGGGATATCAAAAGAAAAGCAAAATATTATGTAAGTCATGTAAAACCATTTCTCATCAATATGTATGACATCAATCATTTCTCTAAAAGTTACTCGATTTAAATCCAACTGCGAACGGCAAAAATCAACGAGACATTCCATGTTTTCTCTCGTGAGAAGCGGTTTTACAGCATTTGAATGTGCCCGAATTTCGCAATCTTTCATCCTTGCAATCAACGTTGTCTTAGGTATTCCACATGCTTGAGCAGTAGACCTCAAAGTGGTTCTTTTTCTCTAGGGAATGGTGTTTATTTTTGCCAACTGTGAACTATATTCCTTCTTTTTTCGGCCACAGAGAAACTTACGGCTACAAGGATCCATTGGCACCGATATCTCGGACAAACTGTCTAGTGCTCGTGACCAAATTCTGCCTACAGTATTTCTTCCTATACCGAATTTTGTGGCAACTTGTTTGATTGCACCTCGTTCTAGGGTGCGCCCTTTAGACCTTTGTACCAACGCTTGCAGAACTGTTGTTCGTCTTGAATTTGTCAATTCTCTCTTATCACTTTTTTTTACCTTCCACATTGGCATCAACTACATATACCATATTTATATAGCCACTGCGGGTATTTTTAAAAATAGATTATATAACAGTCAACAAAGTAATGTGCATAGATTAAATTCTAAATGACTTTTAGAACGAAAACTGTTCCTTTTTAAATTAAGCACGCTCTAAAGTACTTCCAGTTACCCCCTAAAACATTGAAATGGTGCGTGACAAAACCTAAAAAGCGGACTGCACCAACTATTTCCGACCGGAGGTAGAATATTATTATTTTATATTTTTTCGCTTTTAATGTATTTTCTGTTTCTTTTTATTTGCATCAGCATATTTTTTTCCAATTCTAAACTCCAAATGTATTTCATTTATAATCTAAATGCTGTCTTCCTTTATATTTGCATAATGCTGTTCTTCCACCTCGACGAGAAGCATTTAGCCTCGATATGCTATAACATAAATATGTTTCTCCCTTATCTTTTTTTCGTAACACTGATTATTTATAAATATTATAATGACCCTATATAAGTTTACTAGTTATCTTCTTACATTTATATATATATATATATATATATATATATTTATATATATATACACACACACACACCTATATATATATATATATATATATATATATATATATATATATATATATATATATATATATATTATGAGACTAACGGAGATAGTATTCCGACAAAATAGAGAGATAAACAGGAACAAACCGAGTTATGTGTTCGTCAGCGTTCCGTCTTTATTTCATTCAGAGGAAGTCTCGAAATAACGACGAAACGTTGATGAACATACAATTCGGTTTGTTCCTTTTTATTCCTCTCTCTAGGTCTATATTTATATATCTCTATCTATCTATCTATCTATCTATCTATATATATATATATATATATATATATATATATATTACAAGTTTGGGTTTCGGTTTCAATTCAAGCTAATGCACAAAAACCATTTTTTTTTTTTTTACAAAGGCATCACCACATTATCAAGGCCCAGAGGCCACTCAAGGATAAGGGTTAAAGAGTGTACAGTAGAAATTGGACAATATAGTAATCATTAGTAATGAAAATTTGGTAAATTTGATAACTTATATGGAACGGCTCATCAAGAACTTATTTACTTTAGACTTGAACACAACCATATTGTAGTCAGCCGGAAAGCAGGAAAACGGAAGACAATTCCACAGGCGTGCAGTTCTAAGAAAGAAGCTTTGTTCATGGAATCTACGTTTACGTTTAGGCACAGATAAAGAGTGGGGGGAATTATTGATAGTGTTTACAGCTAGACGAGTGTTTCTTGTGAAAGTTTGGCGAGGGGGGACCATAGATTTAAGCTCAGTCGAACACTTTCCATGAAAATAACGATACATCAGAGACAAACTCGCAACATCTCTTCTGTGAGATAGAGGTTGCAAGGAGGAGAAAAGGACATCTCCTACGAGGCTACGAAGTCTATTTTGAACTCTATCAAGGCAGGACAAGTCCTTTCTAGCAGCTCCTGCCCAGATGTGGCAACAGTATTCCATCCTTGGACGTACCTGGCTCTTATATAGATAGAGAATAGCATCAGCAGTGAGATATTTACCGGATCGATAGAAAGATCCCACCATTTTCCCAGCGGCGTTGGCAACAGATTTGATGTACGTGTTCCATTTAAGATCAGGAGTAATGGTCAAGCCCAGAAGCTTGTCAAAACTTGAGGCCTCCAGAAGACGAGAGCCATTCATTTCAATTGATGCCAAATGTGGATTAGAATATGGATATATTATTTTATTTTTGAAATCACAACTTTATAATATATAAAAATCGATAGAGCATTAACTCTATGATAATATTTACATAATCTGCAAGAATTAAAACGTCATATTTAAGCGTATTTTACGACCATGCTACACGGGGCATCCCTGCTTGCTTTGATAAATACTTTTGCAATTTTAACCAAAAAGCTCCAATAATATCAGGGCATCTCCATTTACGCTGAACATCTACAGAATGCCAACGTCAATATATTACATATGAATGAGTCCGCTGCGGAATTTCCACAGGTCCCGCTTGTTGTTGTTATTATTATTATTATTATTATTATTATTATTATTATTATTATTATTATTGTATTTGCCCTTCTTTTACAGATACGCAAATCAATATAATAGCCGACTAAAATATTTATAATTGTGAGCAAAAAACATGGGAAGGTTAACAAGGATCCGTCACAATGTTAAGGATATTTTGTTGAATAGTAATTTTTATATAGAAACTCATTCTTAACGTGCGATGGACTCATTTAACTTTTCTACCTCTAAAAAAAGGAAACAACATCGATACTTTTTAACCATTTATGAAAATTTCAAATAGCATTAACGACAACCAAATGTGATTGATGTTTGTTTTTAAAAGAAAAACAAATTGTGTCTCACAATATAATGTTGTGACCTTTTGGCTGTGATCATAACGTAGTACCTGTATAAACTGTGGCAGGCAGGTTCAAAGTTCAAAACATTATTATTGGCTCACATAGAGCTTTCACACAAGTCAACAAACAATCTGATTGGAAACCTGTGGTGTTCTCTGGAAACTGAGTAACAACAAGTCTCCCCAGACGTCCAGCTCTCTCCACCTCCTTCGATAGCATTTGCAAATGAATTTGCATCATCGAAACAGCCGCTTACCATTGATTTCTCGCTGGTAGTGACCCTTTGTTTATACTGGAATTTGAGTGGCACTCAGCCTCCCGAAGATCCCAGTTCTCTTTACGCTTGTCCAGCCGAGGTCTGGTTGGCGCTCGCTCTTCGGTCTTTCAGTCCTTATTGACCTTTCTCGGCCCTTTGGTATCATTTATTTTATAGGGGGAAGCGGTGATAAAACAATGGGGGATGCATGTTGGGGGTGTAGAACTTGTAGATATGCAGATTCAATGTTCTCCATTCCCTGTAACGCCTTTTCCTTGTATTGTCTTGTAATATTCTCCGCATTCAAGGGTTTTCCTTAATATTTCAGTCGTTTTCATTATCGTTAGTCGTTGTACTTTTGGAGTTACTCCTCTGATTCCAATTTCTGATATTCTTTTTTCGAAGTTTTTCGGAATTGTTCCTAGTACTGCTACCATTATCGGTACTATTTTGATTTTCTTCATCATCCAAATCCCTTTTAACTCTCTGGCTAGCTCTATGTATTTGCTTCGTTTATTATTATTATTATTATTATTATTATTATTATTATTATTATTATTATTGTTGTTGTTGTTGTTGTTGTTGTTGTTGTTGTTAATTTATTTGAGCAACGACTGGTCACTGGATCGATTATTATGATTAGAAAAATAAACAATTGAATTTGGAAAAAATGATTGACAACTATATAATAAACAAGTACAAAAAGAATGTGGTTTTAGGAAATACATGAAAACATCGTTTTTCGTTTGGATAAACAAATAATTAGATTTATGTTACGTCAGCAGTTAGGGTCTTAGACACGTGATGAAATGTAGATGTTGGAAGATTCAAGATAGTCGTTAGCTGAATGTCGGAGACAACGGACGACTCGTAGTGGGAGTTTGTGTCTCTATTACACAGGTAGCGGCGTTTTCTCAGGCAGCTAAGATATGAAGAGGTTTTAATCTCTGAAGATGCCGGTCGAAATCATGAAAATAAATGTTCGTATATAATCTAGGTATGGGTTGTGTTATTTACATTTGTTAAAAGAACTGTTGTCTGTAACTGTTTCTATACGTCCACGTCAATCGTTTCCTGTTAAATGTTAAAATATACACACTAGACGATCAACTAAATGATACGAGGTATACACACACACACATACACACACACGTTTAAACGTACATACGCAGATAAGATATATACGCAGATAAGATATAAAGTTTAAAATTCTAAATATTTGGGATAAGAAATATTGGCATATATATTTTACAAAGGAATCACCACTTATCAAGGCTCAAAATCCACTCGACGATAAGGGTTAATAAGTGTACAGTGGTCTATGGGAGAGTGACGTAGTAATTTTTAGTGGGAATTTGGTAAATTGGCTTACTTAAGGGAAACGGGTCATCAAGAACTTGTTTACGTTGGACTTGAAGACAACCATATTATAGTCAGCCGGAAAGCAGGAAAATGGAAGAGAGTTTCTACAGGTGTGTAATTCCAAGAAAAAAGCTTTGTTCATGGAATCTATTTTTAGCTTTAGGCACGGATAATGAGTGGGGGAAAGTTTTATGTAAATATTTTTCGTATTTACTTCGACAGCAGTCGATACGTAAGTAGAGCTAGGTAGTAAAGGATAGCCTGACGATTCCTCAGGAGAAGGAAACGTGAAAGTGTCTGTGTAATTTGATCGCCATATATATCTTTTACACTAATTATATATACGGATATATATATATATATATATATATATATATATATATATATATATATAGCCAGTAGAGTTTAGTTTCCTAGAAGTACATCCAATGAAACAACATGTGTCTACCAAAGAGTGCTCAATGACGGCCTGAAGACGTAATCCCCCAACGCCGGTGATTACAGAAACATGTATGCACATATGTAGCCATCAATGTTTGTTTAAATAAATTTCATATCTATCTCTCTCACTCTCTCTCTCTCTCTCTCTCTCTCTATATATATATATATATATATATATATATATACATACGGTTGTAAATTATAAAATATAGTGATTTATGAAACCATTTTCTCTCATACTATATATATATCATACTATATATATATATATATATATATATATATATATTAGAGAGAGAGAGAGAGAAAGAGAGAGAGAGAAATGGGGAAGGAGGGCGAGGTACAGATGGATAGATAGATAGCCGTTGATTATTTAATAATAAAATCGCCTGAATTTTGTTTCTTCGCTGACCGTGCTATTTTCAATTGAAAACGAAAATCATATCCGTTTACCTGGGAAAAGAGCGACATATTATTGCATACTTTCTCTTAAGTAAAAGTTTCTCTAAAGTCAAACAGAAACGCTAAATAAATATAATTAAATATTTCAACTTATTTTTTTAAATGTCACGCAGAAATTATCTTGTACATCTCGCATTTTGAGTTTGAACAAAATTCCAGTCGAATTGAAAGCCACAAGGGAGTATTTTATTCTTAAATCAATAATTATTGCGAATGTGTGTCAAAATGCTGACAAATACGTTAGAACAATTTGTTATCTAACATCTATACATCGAATTCCACTCCATAGTTATATTTTTTTACCAGAGTCGACTACAAATATCGATAAGAGCTTTCGTTTGTGAATCTGTCTGTCATGCCTCGATTTAAAATATATTTTTCTAATAAAAGAAGATGCGGGTGTGCAATCAAAATAAGACTACTGTGCTAAATGTCCACATCACGTAAGGTGATTTTTTCTAACTAGAATATGAGTAAAGCTATGTATTTTGTCAGTTACGTCACACATACAGGAAGTCGTCAATCTAGCGTGTCGAATTGCTACAAAGAGCGTATTTCAGTCTTGCGATGTAACCATTTTACAGAGAGAGACAGAGAGAGAGAGACAGAGAGACAGAAAGAGTAGGAAGTTGAGAACAGTCGAGCGTTTTGATAGATGGTGTTCATCAATGGGAAGACAAGTGATGTAATATGTGTGCATATATCTTTTGTTATGTATATTCTGTGAAGAAAGCATAAATCTAAAGGGATTTTTATCAATCAATTGCATTTGTCAATATATTTATAGTTTGCGAAAGCTTTTAGTAAGAAGAAGGAAACAACCCCAAGAAGAAACAAACTACATAGAAGACCATAACAGAGAGAAAACAAATATATAAACGTTGACTGCCACATCGCAACTCCGACTACAGAACACGGGTTTTTTTTCCAACGAAGGGGGTTGAAGAACATGTTTATTACATTTTAAAACGCTAAACCAAATTATCAAATTCATTCTAATCATTTTATACTCCGACAATTGGCTCTCTGTGTAGCAATTTATTTCACTCCCTATGAAGGCGGGATTAGACATAAGGTTGAAAACTGACTATTAAAATTGCCAGCTAAAAATGAAAAATATGAATTAAAAATATATTATTAAAAAATAGGTTAGAATTATATGTTGAGAATTCTTTTGTTGTTAAAAGTGTGTTTGGAAAAACATGCACAGCCACGTGAATTGGTCACGTTTGGGAAACACGCTTCTGACGTCATAGGCGAAGGGGGATTCTCAATATAGAGAAGAGTCTCCGAGTCAGCAGAAGAGTAGAGAGCAGTTGAGTTGGGTTTAGTTGGAGTCAGTCCTTTGGAAGCGAAAGGAAGAATTATGTAGATCCCGAATTTGAATTCATGACGTCATCAGCATTTGACCGAAGAAGCATCACTGTTGTCATGTGTCATCCTATACAAGACTATTAGAACTGCATGGGATCAGCAACATACCTCAATTAATAGGAAAATAGCCATTTAATGAGGGCCTAAGCTCTGAGTCTTTTATTGAATTTTAGCTTCATGTTATGTAACGCTTTAGATGGAAATAAATCAGTTGTCTGTCTGCCTAACATATGGTTAAAATAAAGATTTGTTTGTCTGTCGCGCCTGGTCTTTTAAGAGCATTTGCGTTGCTCTTCCAAGCTTAAGCTTGGTATAGTTTTTGTTGGTTCCGCTTTCGTTAAAATAATATCTGATACAGTTCTTACGCTTGAATTTTAAATAATGTTTTTTTTTTCTATGTCACGATTAGGTTTTATATAAAAAGTTGTCTATATCTCACGTGTAAGTCGGGAATAAGCATTCCTGTTGCTCTGTCAGATTTGAGTTCGAAATATTAGATTGGTGAAAAAATAATGTCGTTTTTTGACGATCCATTTCAAAAGATCACAACCCATACCATAATAAACTTTATTGATCTAAAGGAGAACCATAAAAATGAACACACTTTTTCCAACGAGAAACAAGTTTATTTGGAACAAAAAAATTGTGCAGAGTTAAATTTTCTCCATGCTCTCGAAAAGCCTGCATAAAAATGTAGAAGATGGAGAACGGTAACACATAACACGATTCGATAAAGCGAAAAACACGCTTGAAAATGGTATATAACATGGATATATATATTAATGAATTAATCAAGAAATCATATATGAAATAAAATATGTGGGAAGAATAAATTGATTTTACACTAACCTAATAAAATATTCGTCGATTTGACTCGCGGGATTTTAATTATTATGTTGGTTGTCACAATGAGGTTGTATTAGATGCTAAATAAAACAGTCCTATGTTACGCAAAATGAAAGGCTCTTTTGCCTATACATGGAGTATTACTTCCACATCTTTTCCATGCATCAACAAGAAGTCGCTCCTTCTTCAACGGGATGCAAAAGGAAAAACATCTAGCTTGATAGGCGTCGCACTGTCTGCCCAGATTAAGTCCATATTGCACCACCAGTGTTGCATTTCGGTATTTGTTATACAAGAACTTCCACGCGACCAGCTGCAAAATCCTCTTATTTCGCAGTAATATTTTCTAAACGCCAGAAAATGTTAAAATCTATTATCTTCTTTTCTCGGGTCCTTTGCCTTATGAATTCCCGTCCTGCTCTCTGTTTCCTCGATGTTGCTGTAATTTAAACGGACTGTGAAGAAACATCTTCATGCTTCACTCTCCACCCACAATGTGCCTATAAATCTGGCTCCTCTCACAGTAGCGATATTACTTGTGTTGCGCAAACAAAGTTTTAAAAATAGATCTGGTGAACAGTGTGTCATGCTTAAGTTTGGCATAGTTTTGCCTCAGTTTGTCAAATTCAATAGTGAAAAAAAGTATTCTTGTTCTTCTGACACGGCTATGTTTGAAATTACATTTCAGTTGATGCATTAACCGTAACTTTTATACAGTATTTTATTTTGTCTTTTGTCGCACTCATGATTGGAAAATATTTGTAATCGAAAAATACGTACATTTTGAGTATGGCTATGACAAGAGAATAATCTTATAATTGTTTTGCCTCTTGAGTATATATCCGACTCAGTTAAACTCAGTAAATCAATCAAGAACCACATCACTCTATCTAAAAACATATAGGATATTAACTGATATATACTCGAAAGTCAAAATAATGAAAAGAATATTCTCTTGTCATAGCCCTAGTTATGAGTCACATATGGGGAAAGATAGAAACTTATTTTGATTTATTGAAGAGTTCTAATGCCATTGATCGCTGATGGTAAAAGAAAAAGAGGAAAGATAGAGATGAACTTGAGCAAACAATCGATTTAAAGAAAGATTTAAAGGAAAGAAGCCGAAGGAATGCTGGGGATCCAGCTTTATAAGATTCGCAGAACGAAGGATTTTATAAGCTTAAGTCTAAATAATGCAAAACGCGATAAACACTATTTTCAAATTTGCGCTATTAAAAGTGCTGCGTTACATCATAAGATTTATACACCTGTTGACTAAGAAAATAGTGTAGTATGTGTTCTTTCCTCATCAATTAGGAAAAAGTCGTTTTAAATTGAGGCAAATTTTATTTTTCTTTCAACGTTGGGGAGTTGAGTTTTATTCACATTTAAAACCGACTTTGTTTTTGCCTTCGCTCTCGTATGGAGAAAAATAAATAAGAACACACTCCAGATAATTTTGTTGCGATAGTCTCATATTTGTTTAGTAAGCTTTACAGTTGAATTTCAGGTTTCAGGTATCTATTTAAAGTGTGACTTCAACTTAATAGACATTTAGAATTATTGTCTTGCATTCGAACACTACATTTTGAAAATTCATTTTTTGTTTTATTGCGGCTTAGTTTTAGATAGCATTTTCAATCAATAACCGCGCAAACTAAATGGGCGTGTCTGAAAAATTTTAATTCATATTATCCCTTCACAAAAATTTATAATCTAATTCAATAAAATGATTTCTTAAAATAATGTCTCTTTATCAGTCCATGTATCAAATTTTGCGTCCTCCTCTGCATTTTTCTCTTTGAAGAAAGCAAGACGCTTCCCGCTTCTTGTCCGAACAAAACAAAACGTCTCGGAAAAATGACGGCAATTTCGAAATAACAGACACGCATAATTGAGTGATGATAAAAGTGAGATTAGAAAAGACACTTCAAAGCCGACGACATTTATCTGTTTAAACAATAAAAACAAAACGCCAGCTCCAAAATAATAACCGACTTAACGGCCTTATTTATTATTGTTTTTTTTTTTTTTCATAAAATGTCGTTATACAATCGTGAAGTTATCCGTTAAATAAAGACGGATATGACTCATGTTTAATACTGACGTAACAAAATGTCAGCAATAAAATAGTGAACACAGACGATTACTTACCTTTCACTATCTGGTCATCGATATGAACATTTAATTATTTTATTTTATTTGAATAACGTTTGCATGCTTATATCATGATTTTAATTTTTCATGTTACTTGTTTGGACGCTCCTCTGCTTTCTTAGCCATATATCGTTTATTATCCTTTTTGTAAGTTTTTAATATTAGTTTCTAGTTAGTCGTGTTTCCAATCTGGTTTCCGATATGTGAGTTTTGTTATTCCATTCTATTGATCGATTTTTTTTTACTTTAAGTTTGGTAATTGTTATTTTTATCTCACAAGTAGCTTTCACACAGGTCATCAAATATATGGTGTTCCTTAGAATCTGAGTGACAACAAGTCTACCTAGATTTCCAGTACTCGCTACCTCTTTCGATAATATTTGTAAATAAATTTGCGTTATCCCCACAGATGCTTACCATTAATTTCTCACTGACAGTGGCCACTGGTTCCCACTGGAATTTGAGTGGCAATAAACCTTCTCAAGGCCCCAGTTCTTTTCGCAATTGTCTAGCGAGGGTGTGGTCAGCATTCTCTCCTTAGTCTTTCCATCCTCCTTAACTCTTCTCGACTATTCGGCATCACTTTTCTTTTTTTTGGGGGGGGGTAATGGAAGGAGATAGCTGAGGGGATAGAGAACTTGTAGATATGCAGCTTCAGTGTTCTCGGTTCCATGTAATGCTTTCTTAATGTTTTGCCTCTGCAGCCGTTTGTCTGGCCTGTGAATATGGCGCGTGTGCATTAATCTCTGCTTTCGAGGGTTTTCCTTAATATGTTAGCTGTTTTTTATTAGCGTAAATCGTTGCATCTTTGCAGCCATTCCTCTGATTACAATTTCTCCCATTCTTTTTTTTAAAGTTTTTCGGGACTGTTCCTAGTGCTCCTACTATTATAGATATTATTTGGACTTTCTTCATCATCCATATCCCTTTCAGCTCTCTGACTAACCCTGTGTATTTGCTTCGTTTCTCTTTTTTATTGATATTCACACTGTGATCAGCTGGGACAGCAAAGTCTACGATTTGACAGAATTTGTCTGCCTTCTTAATTATTACGACATATCTGTAGTGGTATTAAACACCTTGACTTTCAGTTTGTGTCGCCTATCAAGTTCATCTTTATCTTCTTCTTTGCATTGTTCTACTGTCCTTTGAACCATGCCTGAAATCAACCTAGATCTTTCATTAATCGATTCAAGTCACCTTCTATTCTCCCTCTCCAATATGATTCATTTCCTGTTTAATATTTGGTTCTTTCATCTCTACTATCTTACCAACCAATACAGCTCCTGTCTGCAAAATGTCTCTGACACCTGTTATGCTCTCCAGCGACATCTACTCTATTACTCTGTTCACTTTATTGGCTCACAAGGAGCTTTTACACAGGTCATCAAAGATCTTATTGAATACAGTCTGTGGTGTTCCTTGAAAGCTGAGTGACAACAAGTCTCCCCAGATTTTCTAGTACTCTCTACCTCTTTTGATAACATTTGCAAATAAATTTGCATTATCGCAACAGCTGCTTGCCATTGATTTCTCGCTGGCAGCAGCCATTGTCTTCACTGGAAATTGAGTGGCAATAAGCCTCCCCAAGGTCCCAGTTCTCTTCACACTTATACAGTGGAGTCTGGTCAGTGCTCACTCCTCGGTCTTTCCTTCCTCCTTGACTCTACTTGGCTATTTGGTCTCTTTTTTTAGGGGTGAGTGATGTGGTAATGGGGGTGATGGGGATGAGGTCAGAGGACTTATAGGATTGCAGCTTCAATGTTCTTGGTGATGCGTAGCTATACGTTCTCTAAACCCCACCCCAATTATTATTATTATTATTATTATTATTATTATTATTATTATTATTATTATTATTATTATTATTATTGATTGACAAGGAGCTTTCACACAGGTCTGCAGAGATTTTTCCCTGAGAACAGCCTGCAAGTTTCCCCATTTTTCCAGTACTCTTCACCTCTTTCGATAATATTTTCAAATAAATTTGCATTATCGCAACAGGTGCTTGCCATTGATTTGACAGGATTTTTCTTTCTTGTTAACTATTACAAGATCCGGTCTTCTTCCTTGGATGGGTTTATCAGTATGTATGTCCATGTCCCATAGGACTTTGTGAGTCTCGTTTTCAGTTACGGTTTCTGGCTTTTGTTTGTACCATTTGTCTGTGCGTTCGAGATGCAGTTGTTTGCACAATTCCTAGTGTACTATCCTTCCAACTTGTTCGTGTCTATTCTTCTATTCCTTTTGGGCTAGTTTGCTACAGTCACTTAATATATGGTTTATCTTTGCCATACAGACTCTGCATTTGCTGTTTTCTTGTGTTTTGTCGATCTTTGTTTTGATGTGGTTGGTTCTTATCGAATTATCTTGTGCTGCAATTATAAGAGATTCAGTTTTTCGGCTAATGTGTCCTTTTCGCATCCATGTCCAAGTGCTTTCGTTATTTGCATATTTTGTCAACCTTATGAGTTTTCCATGTAGTTGTTTCTGTTCCCACTTTTCTTTTCTTGTCTTATCATTTTTCTCTCTGTTTTCGGGTTTATTGAATTTTTCCGTGTCTCTCGCTGCTATGGTTAATCTTTCAGTGTTTTGCATTAAGTATTTTTCTAGTTCTATTTTGCGGTCTTTTGCACAGTCTTCTATATTCACCAGCCCCCTCTCGCCGACTTTCCTTTTTACATTACTGACATTATTAATATTATTATTTATCTACTAGGAGTATTGACAGACGATCATCAAATATTTCTCATTGAGAACAACTGGTGGCGTTCTCTGAAGTCTGAATGATAACTAGTTCACCCAGATTTCTAATGCTCTCCACATCTTTTGATAACATTTGCAGATAAATTTGCGTTATCGTACCAGCTGCTTACTATTGATTTCTTGTTTATTGTACTAGCAGTTCAGCCTGTTAATAACTTTGTATGCATATATATATATATATATAGTAATGTAATTTATAAAATATATATGGCGATTAAGCTACACTGAATATTCCGCGTTTCATCCACTTTAGGACTCTTCAGGCTTATGCGCGAATTCTGTAGTTGCTTATTCGTTTTTATATGTTCCTCTTCTATTCAGATGTTAGTTAGCTTTCTAGTATCCACCGCGCCCTTCCTATCAGCCAATGAGCATGCATTTATCGGACAAAGGCCTATTTGGCCTCTGGCTGACCTGTTCCTTTGTGCGAAACTAAATAGAGCACACACAAAGGAGCAGGTCAACCAGAGGCCAAATAGACCTTTGTCCGATAAGTGTATGCTGATTGGCTGATAGGAAGGGCGCGGTGGATTCTAGAAAGCTGATTGGCTAACTAAAATCTCAATAGAAGAGGAGCATATAAAAACGATAAGCAACCACATAATTCGCGCATAAGCCTGAAGAGTCGTAAAGTGGATGAAACGCGGAATAATCAGTGTAGCTTAATCGCCATATATATTTTATAAACTACTAACTAGCTCTACCTACGTATTGAGCACTTTTGAAGTAAATACTTAAAGTTTACGCATAAATCTATACTGTCGTATATTAATTTTATGTGAGTAAATTAAGTAGTTATATATATGTAAATATATATATAAATATATATATATATATATATATATATATTGAGAAGTTTGTACTCATGTACAGGTAACCTACATTTAAAATTTTTAGCGTTTGTGCCAAAAATGGTGGAGGAGTTTGGTAAAGTTTTAAAAGCTCAAATCGTTGAACTTTGCCCCCTTTAACAACAAAATTTCTGGAAAAAATCGTATAAAAAAGATGTTCCCAAATCTAGTTAACCCTTTTGTTAAATCTCGAGTCTGTAGACAAAAAAAATTACAGAGTAATATGCTAGGGAGATGTGCGCGCGCACACAGAAAATATTACTTTAATAGATATAATAGATAGATTAATTTACTATTAATCTATAACACAAAATTATTTGCTACTAATCTACTATTATTCTTAAGTGACAAGGAGCTTTCACTCAGGTCTGCAGAAATTTTTCCCTGATAACAGCCTTATTTACTATTAATTCACTAATAATGTTAACCCAAAATTTTTTGCTTTTAATTTATTATTGCTCTCAACTCCATACATATTTACTATTAATTCACTATTAATCTCAAACACCAAAATTGTTTGCTAATAATTTACTATTTTCTCAACTTCAAACATTTTACTAATACTTCACTATTAATCTCACTCCCATAAATATTTGCTATTAATTTACTATTGTACTCAACTCCACACTTAAAAATATTAATTCACTATTTATCTAAAAACCAAAATTATTTGCTATTAATTTATTATTGTTCTCAACTCCAAACTTATTCACGAATAATTCACTATTAATCTCAAACCCAAAATTATTTGATACAAATTTACTATTACTCTTAAATCAAAACTTATTTATTATTAATTCACTACTGATCTCAAATCAATAATTCTTTGCTGTTAATTTATTATTGTTCTCAAGTCCATATTTATTTAGTAACAATTTACTATTAATCTGAAGCCAAAATTATTTGCAATAAAATTACTGTTACTCTTAACTTAAAACATATTTACTTATAATACACTATTATTCTAAAATACAACACTGTTACTAGTTTAGCATCGTTCTCAAACTTATTTACAATAAATTCCCAATTAATCTCAAACCAAAATTATTGGCTACTTATTTACGATTGTTCTCAACTCCAAACACATTTACTCTTAATTCACTATTAATCTCAAACCCAAAACTATTTGCTATTAATTTGCTATTAATCTAAACACCAAACATATTTACTACTTACATTTCTCCCCGGCTTTGCTCGAGCTTTATGTACTGTTCCTAACTTGCGCTAAGTGTAAATACAACTTATGTAAGATTTCAAATGTTTAGACCAACATTTTCTGAGTAATTTCGTAGAGACCGCATATATCAATTTATTTTACTGTTCACGCCTATTCTGACTCATTAACATTTATTATTATGGTCTCAAACAAAAACACAACGTTTTACCTATATCCAAGGTATCTACATCTAAAATCTCAAGTGTTTAGACCCAATATTTGCGGAGGGAAAGGTTAACTCTTCAACGTTGACTTTTAGCAGCCAAACTGATTAAAATGCTTGCCACATGTTTGAATACTTGTTATGTGTAAATTTCAAATGTTTAAACAAAAAATTGGCTGAGTAGTTTGCTAGAAACCGCAAAGGTCAAATCTTTAGAACTTTGGCCTCTTCAGCTCAAATTTTCGACCCAAACCGATTAAAAAGTTTGCCCTATCTCTGAATACTCTTTATGAGAAATTTCAAATGTATAGACCAGATATTGGCGTAGGTCAATTTTTGAACAGAAATTGGCTGAGGTAATTTTTTTTAAATCTTTGATCCTATTTTTTACCCTTTAATATTTATTTTCGGGGTTAAAATCAAATTAAGAAGTTTGATCCATGTCCAAGTAACCTACATCTTAAATTTCAAGTGTTTAGATCCAAAATTGGCGGAGGATTTTGATAGAGAATTCAAAGATCAAATCGTTGAACTTTGACCCCTCGACAGCCAAATTTCTGGCTGAAAACCGAATAAAAATGTTATAAAATTTCAATATCCTTTATGCCAAACCTCGAGTCTCTAGACAGACAATTGACAGAGTTATTTCGTCAGGAAACGTACACAGATACACACAGACACAGATAAACTTTTTATCTTTCATAGAGAGATAGAGAGAGAGATAGATAGATAGATAGATAGATAGATAGATAGATAGATTAATTCACTATTAATCTCAAACTCAAAATTATTTGCTAATAATTTACTATTCTTCTCAAATCCAAACTTATTTACAATTAATTTACTATTAATCGCGAATCCAAAACTGTTTGCGAGTAATTTAGCCTTGTTCTCAAATCCAAACTTGTTTACTAATAATTCACTATTAATCTTAAACCCAATATTAGTTGCTATTTATTTACTATTTTCTAAACTCCGAATATTTACTACTAATTCACTATTAGTTTCAAACTAAAATTATTTGCTATTAATTTAGTATTTTTTCGACTCCGAACTTATTTGCTATTCATCTCAAACCTAAAATTATTTGATATTAATTAACTATTGTTCTCAAATCCAAACTTATTTAAAATTAATTCACTATTAATCTCAAAACCAATATTATTTGCTATTTATTTAATATTTTCCCAACTCCAAACGTATTTACTCTTAATTCACTATTAATCACAAACCCAAAATTATTTGCTATTAATTTACCATTAATCTCAACATCAAGCTTATTTACTACTTACGTTTCTGCGCAGCTTTGTTCGGACTTTATGTACTGTTCATACCTTGACCTACATGTGAATACAACTTATGTAAGATTTCAAATGTTTAGACCAACATTTGTCTGAGTAATTTCGTAGAGACCGCAGATGTCAATTTATTTTACCTTTGACCCCAATTCTGACTCATTAACATTTATTATTATGGTCTCAAAAAAAAAAACGCAACGTTTTACCTATATCTAAAATCTCAAGTGTTTAGACCCAAAATTTGCAGAGGGATTTGGTAGAATCTGCAAAGGTTAACTCTCCAACGTTGACTTTTGGCAGCGAAATATTCGCCCCAAAAACTGATTAAAATGCTTGCCACATGTTTGAATACTTGTTATGTGTAAATTTCAAATGTTTAAACAAAAAATTGGCTGAGTAGTTTGCTAGAAACCGCAAAGGTCTAATCTGTAGAACTTTGGCCTCTTGCAGCTCAAATTTTCGATGCAAATCGATTAAAAGCTTGCCCTATCTCTGAATACTCTTTATGAGAAATTTCAAATGTGTAGACCAGAAATTGGAAACCTGTGGTATTATCTGGAAGCTGAGTGACAACAAGTCTCCCCAGACGTCCAGCTCTCTCCACCTCCTTCGATAGCATTTGCAAATTAATTTGCATCATCGAAACAGCCGCTTACCATTGATTTCTCGCTGGTAGTGGCCATTGGTTTATACCGGAATTTCAGTGGCACTCAGCCTCCCCAAGGTCCCAGTTCTCTTTGCGCTTGTCCAGCCGAGGTCTGGTTGGCGCTCGTTCCTCGGTCTTTCAGTCGTTATTGACCCTTCTCGGCCCTTTGGTATCATTTTTTTTGGTGGGGGGATCGGTTATTATTATTATTATTATTATTATTATTATTATTATTATTATTATTATTTCCTATTCCCCGCTGAATCCTTGTTGACCTTAACTGAATATGGTTGCCCGACATGCAAAACATTTGACACGTTTTGAAGCTTGGAAGTTTTCATCTCTACTCTGAAACATTGTTTTCATTTCTGATTCATACCTTTTGTACTTTGCTCTAAATTCTTTCATTTTATTCTGTTTGTTTTAATCTCTGCTTCAGTTTCCCACATATTTTTTTTTTAGTTCTGTTAATCTCGTTCTGGTCCCAATGGTTTCCAAAAAGAAAAAAAAAACCCTAAAAATCCGATCCAACCTGTTTTTTCTACTTTATTTTACGCTGCAATCTTATTAAATTATATTTTTTATTCATTGTTTATTTTTATCAGAATATTTGTTGATTCTGGCCAGTTATTTTTCTTTTCTTTTTTTTCATAACTATCTACACAAATGATTCCATAATATATTATGGTCTCTGCACCCACACCGAACCCTGGACAGCACCAGCTTGAATTGCATTCTTGATAGGATTTGAATTTTCATTTGATATTACTTTAGATGAAAAGACATCGCATTCCCCGCGGCTAATTTCTAGCGCGCCTCTTGAGACAAAGAAAATGAATAACCGGGGAAGATTTCCTGCATTCTCAAGTCAAGGCGACATGTTCGTTGAATAGTTTTTTTTTAATCCTTATGCTTATTAGAAAAAAAATCGAACAACAAAATGACAAAGTTTGCAACATTCTTACATGATAATCAGAATCACACTGAACATTTGCATGGCCTCTACCATGAATTTGAACAAATATAGCAGATAATATGTATAACTATAAACAAAGACTCAAAAGACCATTTATAAATTCAAGTACGCATGTATTTATTTTCTTCAGAAAATGTATATATATATATATATATATATATATATATATATATATATACCTATGTATTAATTTTATTAAGAAACTTCGTTATATATACATATGTGTGTGTGTGTCTAATTTTAACTAAGACGTTTTAGCTTGAATCACAAGATAAACAGAGATTAGGAAAAACTTCTACTCGCTTTTTCACGTTAAAGCGACATTTATTTTCTTATTCTCCCGGCACACGGGAGTTCTTGTTACGTCCGTCACGTCACCAACGTCTCTACCGTGATCTCCAACGTCATTCACGTCTCTAACGTGATCGTCTTCTATAACGTGCTCTTTCTCCTTTTTATAATCTTTTCCTTACCGCTGACATAATTTCGCATGTATTTGCATACGAAAGACCGTGCTCTTTTAGATGCGTGTGTGTATGTGTGTGTGCGTGTGTGTGTGCGTGTGTGTGTGCGTGTGTGTGTATGTGTGTATCTAAGTTTAACTAACACGTTTTAGCTTGAAACACAGTATAAACAGAGATTAGGAAAAACTTCTACTCGCTTTTTCACGTTGAAACGGCATTTATTTTCTTATTCTCCGAGCACACGGGAGTTCTTGTTACGGCCGTCACGTCACCAACGTCTCTACCGTGATCTCCAACGTCATTCACGTCTCTACCGTGATCGTCTTCTATAACGTGCTCTTTCTCCTTTTTATAATCTTTTCCTTACCGCTGGCATAATTTCGCATGTATTTGCATACGCAAGTCCGTGCTCTTTTAGATGTGTGTGTGTGGGTGTGTGTGTGTGTGTGTAAAGAATTTAATATTTTAGTAAAAAATGACCTTTGAATTTTTTACATTTTGAAACCGTACGCCTAAATTATGAAGAATGCTTTATAAACACGTCCCTTGTGTTACTCAACACATTTTCTGTTCATCCACATGTCATCTAAATAAGCAACTGTAATGTCACAATCCATCGCCGTGATGTCAATTACTTTTGGGATGATTTGCAGCGAAACTTTGATGTCGAACGATTAACGTTCAAACTTATACAACCCACGGTGTGTATTTATACAGAACAACTATTCCAACAGAATAGAAAATGAACGTCACAGATTTATTTTGGATAAAAGTACTCCCTATTTTGTTTCTCGAAAAGTGTATAAGCTTTCTAAATAATAGTGTGTCCAGTGTTAAGCCTGTCAAGAAGCCGATGCAGTCTCGGATATCTTTTGATTTCTCTATGGACCATCGGTGGATTCCATTGATTGGCAGTATGAACTCTTGTGCTGAACACATGTTTTTCATTTTTAACTGTGTCATATAATTTTATACGAACTAGATATGAAACACAAACACAATTATCCTCTCCGACCTATCGTATCAAAATTACTGCTCTAAAAACGCTTAATGAAATTATCTATTAGCTAATAAATATAGCGTACAGTTCATAGAAATTCCAAAAAAAACTAAATAAACGGACGATAGAATTATTGCTCCGTTTGCTGTACAACGTTTATGTATTTGTGAAGAAGAAAAAAAAAGATACTAGCAGGACCTACGGAAACCCCACAGCGGACTCTTTCATATGTAATATATTGATGCCGGCATTCTGTAAATATTCATCGTAAATGAAGACGTCCTGGTATTATTGAAGCTCTTTTGTATAAACGGCAAAGTATGTATGCTAACAGAGACACCTTGTGCAGCCTGCTCGTAAAATAAGCTTAAATATGATATTTTATGCAGATTTAGTATATATTATTATATTATCAATTGTCTATCGATTCTTTTCTATATATTAATACGTCTATATATTAATACGTTAATTCGCTTCGACCTGAGCATCCTTTAAAAAGGAACGCTTTATTAAATGCCCTGGAAAAGTCACTTCTGATTAACTGTAAAAATGTTTCTTTTTTTTTCAACTAATATATTTAATGTTACAATATATTAACAGTATAAAAATGCCCGCGAAAACTCACCATTATTTTATCTAACAAAGTTTTAAAATTTAAAGATACCCTAGAAAAGCCACTTCTGATTAATGATAAAAATTCTCGCCACAACCTTAACCATCGCTTCGCCATCACCGCCACTACCGCCACCATCTCTTCTGCAACTTCCGTCATCACCGCTCCCACTGCCACCACCACAACCTTCGCCTTCATGTCCACTGTAATGCCACCAACACTACCACTGCCACTGCCACCATCATTTCCAACACTACCACCACCGCCTCCATCTCCAAAACCACTGCCACCACCGAAACAAGCGCCTCCATCTTCACTGAAACTGCTACCCCTACTGCTAGTAAAACCACCTCAATCTGTACTGCAACTTCCACCACCACCACCAATGCCTCCATTTCCACTGCAACTTCCACCATTATTACTTCCATCACTACCAATTCTACTACTAATGCAACTTCCACCATTACTGCCACCACCACCACCGCCGCCATAAGTACCACCATCTCACTGCAACTGCCACCACCACTAGTGTCGCCACCATTATGACTGTCATCTTCACCGCCACCACTGCTACCACCGCCACCTTAATCGCCACCTCCACTACAACTACTACTATCATCACGATATGAACTAATTGTTGGTGTTCTGTGATGGTCAACTGAGCCGATTTCTGTTGAGCGGTATCCATTTTTCCTGGATGTTCGATGTTATGTAATAAATTTATAATGAAACTGTATTTCTGTATACATTTGGAAAAACTGCAAAGTCATTTTCCAAGAATGACGTCTCGATAATGGTGGTGATGGGGAGAACAAAGCACAGTTATTTTGCTTTTAAACGTGCTCTGAAGACTTCCAGAGATTATTAAACCTTCTTCTTTAGGTACAGGTAGTGGGGGTAGTATCTCTTTTGTGGTCACAATGTAATCTCACAGGCATTATCTCCTCCATTTTTAGGTGCGGGTTGGGGGAATAGTATCGGTTTTATTCTCACAATGCAAGTCTCCCAACCATTATTTTTTCTTTGTTTAGTTGACATGTGATATCCGCAACGATATAAAAACAAACTATTGGCTGCCACAAAAAGAATAACTTAATATAACCGAAATTCGCGTCAAATAATCGAATAGTATGACTTTTAAATAACAAATAAGATGCTTCTGCAGTTTGCCATCCATATGAAAAACAAACTCTTAGCCATTACCTATGGAAAAGTTAGCACAAAAAATTACATAAAATAATGGAAGCGTTTAATTTTAAATTAGAAATAATGAACTTGTACAGCAATCGACACCAGAAACTTGTACTTGTATTAATTGTGCAGTAATCAACTCAATAAATAAGGTACTTGTACAGTATATTACCCATGTGAAAAACAAAAAACATCTTACTTGTGACGTACATAAAAGTGGTTAAAACTGAAAACCATGTCAAATCATTGTGTAGTATGACTTAAATAATAAATAAGGTGTTTTATCGGTAAACTACATCATGATACAAACTTAGCCGTAATGTAAGAAAATTTAGGACAATGGAAAATTTCGTAAAATAATCGAATAATTATATTTTTAAATAATAAATAATGTACTTGTGCAGTAATCGACCCCAGAAACAACGTATTTGTACAGTATAACACCCATACGCAGAAACACAGAAAATTTTACCTGTAACGTCCATATAAGTGTTTAAAACCAAAAATCACGTAAAATCATCGAGTGATATAAATTTCATTGTTTTCTTATATACTGTACAAGTACCTTATTTCTCCTCATATTATTTGTGAATGCGAGTGGAGGGAACGGAAGCGGTATAAGGAGTCAGTCACAGAAATGGCTGAAGCAGTTTACGATTAAAAATCACTTTATTTCATATATTTTTAAGAGTGTAGTGTATGGTATAACTCCCGGAAATGGCTAAAACAGTTTACGATTTAAACATAAGTTTATACATATATATATATATATATATATATATATATATATATATATATATATATATATATATATTAAAGAGAGGGGACTATAAGAAGTTCGTCCCGGAAATGGCTGAAGCAATTTACAATCTAAAAATCACTTTATTTCATCTAACAAAAACAGACACTCAATTTCATAATGAATTAAGTATATTATTCTTATGAAATACATGTATGTATATATATATATATATTCATGTGTTGTAAACGTCCTAACTTTTATTATTTTTCTTTATACAGATCCCAATAATCGCAGTTCTTATTATTCCATTTTCTTACCATTATGAAAAAATTGCAAAAGTTCACATGTAACAGGTTTCTATCAAATCTTATTACTCACATACCAAATTATCAGCTTATCAAGAAATGATTGTGGCATAGTAATTACTTATGGATTAAATTATAATCTCTGCAAATAAGTGATGTCTTACCGTAGTTCTACTTCTTGTAATAATACATCTGAAATAGTTTTCCAAAATTGGGCTAGAAAAGTATTTATTTTTTCATTCACAGTCCGATATAATATATCATTGATCCTACCTTGAGGTAGTTGCTTGTCTCGCCGCACTGATGACGTAAAACAGCGAAACAGTACTACATGTGGATGACTATAATGTTCCTTATCTTGGGTTGAGTATATTGGTAAGTGATATAAAAATAATCATTAGCATATAAAGCGATGTTCTTTGTGTAAGCAAATTGAGCTTAGGTATTTGGACAATGCCAAAAAATTAAAAAATGACTGCCCGCGTAGCAGCAGTCGAATAGCGCAACGGTTTGAAAGTTCGACTGCCATATTGGTGGCCAGGTTCTTATCCTAGCTTGAGGTACTTGCATGCCTAGGCTCACTGATAGGCTGTGAAACAGCGAAACAGTACTGTATGTGGATTACTATATATATATATATATAGAGAGAGAGAGAGAGAAAGAGAGAGTGAGAGAGAGATCTTGAGATAATTCAGCTATAATCGAAACTTAAAGCACAACTTATGAAGAATACTAAGTAAAATGATTTATTACAATTAAACGACAGTAACTCGAAAAAAGTGTAACCGTGACACACAAAATAACACACACGCAATCGTATTAATATATAGATAACTCTCAAAAATATTTACAATAACGTATCTCTCCCTACACATAAAATAAACACATACAATAGACACATGGAATAAATACATAAAATATACACATAAAGTAAACACATAAAATAAACACATAAAATAAATACATAAAATAAATACATAAAATAAATACATTAAATAAATACATAAAATAAATACATAAAATAAACACATCAAATAAACACATACAATAACACAAAAAACACATAAAATAACCACATAAAACACATAAAATAAACACATAAAATAAATAGATAAAATAAATACATAAAATAAATACATAAAATAAGCACATAAAATAAACACATACAATAAACACAAAAAAACATAACATAACCACATAAAAACACATAAAATAAATACATAAAGTAAATACATAAAATAAATAAATAAAATAAATGCATTAAATAAACAAATCAAACAAACACATAAAGAAACACACAAACTAAACACATAAATAAACACATAAAGCATTTACATAAAATAAACACATGAAATAAGCACATAAAATAAACACATCAAATAAACATATAAAGTAAACATAAAATAAACACATAAAATAAATAATTAAAATAAATATATAAAATAAAACATAAAATAAACACATCAAATGAGCACATAAAATAAACACAAAATATACATACATAAAATAAACTCATAAAATAAACACATGAAATAGACACATAAAATAAACACATAAAGTAAACATATAAAATAGATACATAAAAAAAATACATAAAATACCCACATAAAATAAATACATAAAATAAACAATAAAGTAAACACATAAAGTAAACACATTAAATAAACACATAAAATAAACACATAGAAAAACACATTAAAACACATTAAATAAACACATAAAGTAAACAAATAAAAGAAATACATCAAATAAATACATAAAATAAACACATAAAATAAACACACAAAATACACATGAAATTAACATAAAATAATCACATCAAATAACCTCATAAAGTAAGCATAAAATGAACACATAAAATAAATAATTAAAATATACATAAAATAAACACATAAAATAAACACATGCAATAAACACATAAAATAAACACATAAAATACATACAAAAAATAAACACATAAAATAAACACATAAAAACACACCAAATAAACACATAAAATAACCACATAAAATAAATACATAAAAATACAAAAATAAACACATAAAATAAACACATAAAATAAACACATAAAATGAACACATAAAAAAACATAAAATAAACACATTAAGTACACATATATAATAAATACATAAAATAAACACATAAGATAAACACATATAATAAACACACAAAGTAAACACATAAAATAAATACATACAATAAATACGTAAAATAAACAAATAAAATAAATACATACAATAAATACATAAAATAAACACATAAAATAAATACATAAAATAAACAATAAAGTAAACGCATAAAGTAAACACATAAAATAAAAAAATAAAATACACACATAAAATAAACACACCAAATAAACATATAAAGTAAACACATAAAATAAGCACATAAAGTAAACAATACAATAAATACACAAAATAAATACATAAAATAAACACATAAAATAAACACATAAAATCAACACATAAAATAAACACATAAAATAAACACATCAAATAAACACATAAAGTAAACATAAAATAAACACATAAAATAAATAATAAAAATAAATACATAAAATAAACACATAAATTAAACACATCAAATAAACACTTAAAATAAACACATAAAATACATAAAATAAACACATAAAATAAACACATAAAATAAACACCAAATAAACACATTAAATAAAAACACAAAATTAATACATAAAATAAATACATAAAATAAACACATAAAATAAACACATAAAATAGACACATAAAATAAACACATAAAATAAACACATACAATACATACATAAAATAAACACATAAAATAAACACATAAAAAACACATTAAATAAACACATAAAGTAAATACATAAAAACACATAAAATAAACACATAAAGTAAACACATAAAATAAAGACGCAAAATAAATACATAAAATAAACACATAAAATAAACACATACAAAAACACATACATAAACACATAAAATAAACACATAAAATAAGCACATAAAATAAGCACATACAAAGCACAGAAAATAAACACATAAAATAAATACATAAAATAACTACATAAGAGAAACAATAAAATAAACGCATTAAATAAACGCATAAAATAAACACATAAAATACATTCATAAAATAAACACATAAAATAAACACATAAAAACACACCAAATAAACACATCAAATAAACACATAAAATAAACACATTAATTAAATACATAAAATAAACACATAAAATAAACACATCAAATAAACACATCAAATAAACACATAAAATACATACATAAAATAAACACGTAAAAACACATCAAATAAACACGTAAAGTAAACACTAAAAAAACATATAAAATAAATACATGAAATAAACAATAAAGTAAACGCCTAAACTAAATACATAAATAAACACCTAAAATAAACACATAAAATAAACACATAAAAAAGCACATTAAATAAACACATAAAATAAGCACATAAAATAAACACATAAAATAAACACATAAAATAGACACATAAAATAAATACATAACATAAACACAACATAAACATATAAAAAACACATAAAATAAACACATAAAATAAACACATAAAGTAAACGTATAAAATAAATACATAAAATAAATACATAAAATAAACACATAAAATAAACACATAAAGTAAACACATAAAATAAATACATACAATAAGTACATAAAATAAACACATAAAATAAATACATAAAATGAACACATAAAATAAACACATAAAGTAAACACATAAAATAAACACATAAAATAAATACATAAAATAAATACATAAAATAAACACATAAAATAAATACATAAAATAAACCCATAAAATAAATACACAACATAAATACGTAAAATAAACCCATAAAATAAACCCATAAAATATATACATAAACAAACACATAAAATAAATACATAAAATAAATACATAAATACATAAAATTAACACAAAGTAAACACATAAAATAAACACATAAAATAAACACCTAAAATGAACACATTAAATAAATACATAAAATAAACACATAAAATAAACACATAAAATAATTTCATTATAACACATCAAATAAACACATAAAATAAACACATTAATTAAATACATAAAATAAGCACATAAAACATACACATAAAATAAACACATAAAATAAATGCAATAAATAAATACATCAAATAAATACATCAAATAAACACATAAAATAAACACATAAAATAAGTAGTAACACTAAACCAAATTTATTCGCATCACCATTTTATGATTAGAAGAGAATAATGTATATTCCAGAGGTTCGGATTTCGGACTTACATTTAATATGAAAAACCTAAGAAATAAAATATGTAATACATAATATAAATCTCACCCGTCGTTTAAATGTATGTATGTATGTATGTATGTATGTATGTATGTATGTATGTATTCATGTAGAGATGGAGGCAGTGGTAGTACTGCATAATCACGCTGATACACCAGTTCTCATCAGATCACGGAAGTTAAATAACATTTGGACTGACTAGTACCAGATGGGTGATCATTTGGGAATTCCAGGTGCTGTATGTGCTTTCCGCTTATCTCGGCATTGTTTCCAGTCATCCTGAACCTCCACTTGCCACTGGTATTCAACAATGTCGACTCAGGAGAGGTATCGTTGGAGACTGCGCACCTCTTGCACAGACAATCTTACAGTGGGTATCCATAGTCTGTCAAGATTAAAAGAAGCCTTTTTATGTATGTATTATGTATGTATGTATGTGTGTATGTTTTCATGTATGTATTTATGTATGTATGTATGTACGCTTGGATTTTAAATCATTTTCAGTTGGACTGTATACTCGTCGGTTCGTACGTTGATTTATTTGGAAAATTTTGTGTGAGTTTGCCAACATTATTGTCATGTGCTGCAAAAGCATGAGTCTAGAACAAACTTTTTATTACAAAAAAAAAGAAAAATACAAGCAGGAAGGGAAAGGGAAAAAACGGTCCATCGCTGATCATTTACTATTTATGACTTTTGGAATGTTTATTCATGTGTATTTTGCATGTATATGTGTGTGTACGTATGTATATGCATGTGTGTGTATATGCGTATATGTGTGCCTCTACGTGATTATGTTTGTATGTGTGTGCAGATGCATACGCATGTTGGCGTACACCTGTATGTACGCATGTGTTTATTTCCATTTGTATGCAGGGTGGAGAGGGCTCCCTTTAGCCGTGGTGAAGGCAACCCCTCTAGGAGAAGCAAATCTCTGAGTTAAAAAACATAACGCGGGAGAACAGTACCCGCATTAAGCTGGTCAGCAGTTTGACTTGTTGCTGGCTATCTTGCTCTTGCTTGTTGCCGGATGTCAACATTTTGAACCGAGAGAGATTTAGCTGTCGTACAAAGCTACACCTCTGTAACACCATCAGGTATAGATACTCCCTCAGGCATTTGTCTATAAAAAAATGGTCATATTGCGATGGAAAAGTTGTGACGCGTGTAGGTCTGAAATGCTGGGAGCGTGTAATAATTGATCTACCATCATTATATGTATCTATGTATATATGTATGTATAGGTGTATTATGCTTATGTACATGTGTATGTATATGTGTGTATATCTATGTGTATATTTGTGTGTGTATATGTGTATTGGGGTAGAGAGAGCTCCCGTAAGCCGTGGTGAAGGCAACCTTTCTAGGAGAAGCAAATCTCTGATTTAAAAAACCATAAAGCGGAAGACCAGTACCCGCATTAAGCTGGTCTGCAGTTTAATTTGTTGCTGGCTATCTTGCTCTTGCTTGTTGCTGGATCTCAACATTTTGAACCGAGAGAGACACTTAGCTGTCGTACAAAGCTAAGACTCTGTAACATCATCTTTGTATAGATACTCCCTCAGACATTTGGGCTCATGGACGTTAAGTGTCTGACGGAGTGGCACTCGTCTGACAAGACGTTGCAATCATCATATACATGTATATATGTATGTGTATATATGCTTGTGTATGTATGTGTATATATGCATGTGTGTGCATGTGTATATATGCATGTGTGTATGTATGTAGATGTATGCATGTGTATGTGTATGTATGCATATATATGTGTATGTATGTGCATGTATGTATATGTGTATGAGTGCTTATTTATGTACCTGTATGTATATGTAGGTAAGTGTATGTATATATATATGTGCATATGTGTGCGTATTTGTATATGTATGTATGTGTGTGTATTCATTTGTATATGTATGTATGATTGTGTGTATGCATGTGTGTCTATATACGTATGTATGTGTATTTATCATTGTGTATGTATATATGTATATATGTGTGTATGTTTACAGATATGTATGTGCGTATGTGTATATATGTATATTTCGTTTATATATATATATATATTTATGTATGTCTTGTGTATGTTTATGTATGTATACGTATGTGTATGCATGCGTATATATAATGTGTATGTATGCATATATGTGGGTTATATATATATGTGTGTATGCATATGTATGTGTATATATGTATGTATGCGTGCATGTATGTATGTATACCAGTGACCTCTTCAGTGATTGTCTGCTTGTGCGTGTGATTTTTGCCGGCAGGACTAAAGTCATTTTCGGCTCATGGACTCCCAGTACCTTAGGGAGTGGAACTCGTCTTACAAGACGTTGCAATCATCAATCATCATGTATGTACGTATGTATGTATGTATGTATGTATGTGTGTATGCATGTGTGTATGCCTACATCTTTCGACAGCGGCGACGGATATCATGTTAAATTATATAATGTAAATAATGAGGGCTTAAGTGAAAAATACCACCTAAATATATGCACAATATATAGGGCCCGTCAGACGTTATGTCGGCTGAAACGTTGTGAAAATAACTAGCGAGGTGACAATAATTGTCCGAACAATCAAAAGAATGCAAAATGTCTACGAAGATCATGCGATGAGAAATTCAGTCATATTTTCCGTTATATGTTTGATGACAATTGAGAAAGACAAGAATTATCTTTACCACAACGTTAGATAAAAATGTATTATCTATTTTATCCGCTGATTTATTTGTGACAACTAAAATCCGGGACAATTTTGCGAATAAAAAATACCTTGTCTTGTCTCGAAATTAAGTTGACTGAATATTATCTACCGTTTTTTTTTTTTTTTTTTTTTTTTTTTTTTTTCGGTCTGATTATCTTTGTATCTCTGATTTGTTCCTCTGGCAATGAAGAGTTCCAATATTTTCTTAGATACTTACGCTAGTTCATTTACGAATTAAAAAAAACTTTTTTGTCATTTATGTGTACATAACTTGCTTTTAAAACAGTACGTATCTCATATTTTCAATAATGTTTAATTAATGTATCTGGGCAGGAGCTGCTAAAAACAGCCTATCCTGCCTTGACAGAGTACAAAATAGACTTCGTGGCTTAGTGGGGGATGCCCTTTTCTCTACCCTGCAACCTCTCTCCCACAGAAGAGACGTTGCGAGCCTATCCTTGTTTTATCGTTATTTCCATGGCAGATGCTCGTCTTAACT
>NC_136483.1:134772136-134824636 GCF_053919585.1 Euprymna scolopes | reverse complement strand
GTCGGCGCGAACGTGAAAATATAATGTGAATTGTCCAGCACGCTAACCACTACGACACAGAGCACTGCAGCTTAGTTCAGTGATTTTAAATAACTTCACATGAAAGAACTACGAAGCCAAACCGGTGTTCTCTTCTCAACTGTTCTTTGTGAACGATCCCCAAACGGTGTTAAGTGGTGGCAGGGGGAGGAGGAATTTATTAGAGAGAAAATATTTTACCACTTCCATTGATCTTAACCGATTTTGGCCGTGACTTCTCATCAGAAAAAATATAGAAATCTAAGATTATCGAGGAATTTGAGAAATAATATGCCTATAACACACCTCAGATATTGTTCTGCCGTTTGTGCATATTATATTTGCATGAACTATCTTGATTTTTAATCCTATTAATGTCAAAATCAGACGGGAAAAATGAGTTCATTTTATTTATATAGAAAGAAAGAAAGAAGAAGATAGAATAGATAGAAGAAGAATAGAAAAAGAATAGATAGAAGAAGAAGAAGAATAGAAGAAGATAGATAGAAGAAAGAAAGATAGATAGAAAAGAAGAAGATAGAGAAGATATATATATATATTATATATATATATATATAGAGAGAGAGTGTGTGTGTGTATATATATACAGTGTGTGTGTGTATACACACACACACACACATATATATATATGTATATATATATATATATATATGTATGTATATATATATATATATGATTAGCTGTCTCGTCGTTTCCGACATATGAGATTCCGCCCACAACAATCATGTTGCTCGAAAATTCACATTATTTGTTTGTAGTAGTGAACTCTTTGTGTAAAACCAACCACACTTTTTGGAATTACCGCTAACCTTTGTAGGTGCATAGTGTACAGTAGACAGCAGGTATTTTACATCAGCGTTTACTTCTCTTAAATGACGTGGGCGAAGACGTATGGCGGGGGGGGGGCATCTTTCCCAGTTAATTAATGCGCTTCCAGATATCAACCTGGAAATGTCTACAGCGCCTAGCTTTTCCAAATGGTACCCTATTATTTTTAGAACATAATTATCGACCGACACGTGTTTCGTCATCTACGACTCATCAGAGTGACTGAATCTAGAGAGATTCGAAATCTGGACTCCTGGAAAAGAAGGCTAAAGTTCTACCACTGAGCTATTTCGAACGCCTGCTGAAAATATCGTGATTTATGTAGATGTTATTTAATCAAAAATATCGCAAAAACAAAAACAAATAAATAACATCTACGTCAATCGCGATATATTCAGCAGACGTGTGAGATAGTATAGTGGTAGAAGTGTAGGCTTCTTTCCATGGGGTCCCGATTTCGAATCACGCTAAATTCAGCCACTCTGATGAGTCGTAGACGATGAAACACGTGTTAGTGGATAATTATACTTTAAAAACAATATATATATATATATATATATATATATATATATATATATATGGTTGTTGAGCTAGATTAAATCCGACGATATGAAATAAAATGGAGGTGGAAGGAGCTGGATACTCAACGTTTCGCCCTATTTATGCGGGCTTCTTCAAGAGGGATGGTCATTGACGAGAGAGTCGGAGGATTGGGGCTATATATAATGATGGGGGAGAGCAGCGTGTTTTCCTTATGTAAATTAGATGTCATATATACATGTATATACATTTTATGAGAGAAGAACTAATTAGAGTAAACTAGTGTATTGGATTATGTCTAAAAGATAAAATATCGTAGAGATTAAAAATTGTGTTTGGAAATATAGCGGTGATAGATTAATAAATAAAATGACACGAGATTACGAAAGAATTTTTTTTTTCTTTTTAATTAGAAATAATTGAATTGGGATAAAATAGCGCAGTAACTTAAAAGATGGTATCTAAAAATAAGAATAGGAGGTGATAAAATGGAGTCTAAAAATAGATAATGATAAAATACAGTAAATAAGTAAAATAAAAATAAAATTAAGTGAAATTACGATTTTTTTTTTCGCGTTTAACCGGTGTCTAAGTTGTTTTCTTTGATAATTATTTTCGACAGAAAGGGAGCAACGTGGAAAAAACCTTTTCTTTGCTTAATTATATTGCTGGAATGGGAGATTATAGCTGACTCAATTAAACGTCGTGTGGATCTGTTATGTATGTGTTTAAGGAAAGTTGCTTTGTTAAAATCAAAATGGTGGTCGTTTTCCATGATGTGACAAAATATGGCGTTGAGTGTATTGTTGTTTTTTACATCTCTTTTGTGTTCATATATTCTTTTATTTAAATTACGTTGAGTTTCTCCTACGTATATTTTTCCACAATCAAGGCAGGGTATGGAATATATTCCGGCTTTGGTGTTAATGTTGGTATTAGTTATAATTTTACGTGTTAGATCCCTAATTGTTAAAGAGTTTAGTTTTGTTATTTGAATGCCTGTCTTATTTAGGTTCTTATATATTGTGTCGTTGTTTTTATTAGTTGGTAATGTTAATTGTCTGTTGTGTATCTGGCTATTTAAGGAATGGTCTCGGTTTCGGTTATGGAAAATTTTTAGTGCTTTTCTTTTTGTATTTGCCAAAAAATGTTGAGGGTATTGCAAGTTCATGAATGTACGTTCGATATACTCAAATTCTTCCACAATGTATTCTTCACTACATATTCTCAGGGCCCTAAGAAAAAATCCTATTAGAATGCCTCTTTTTACTTTATCATCGTGATGAGAGTAAAAGTGTACGTAATCATTTTTATTCGTGACTTTCCGATGGACTTTAAAACTTAGATGATCATTGTTATTTATGATGTTGATGTCCAGAAGAAGCCCGCATAAATCGGGCGAAACGTTGAGTATCCAGGTTCTTCCACCTCCATTTTATTTCATATATATATATATATATATAGTTATATATATATATATATAGATAGATACGTAGAAACATCAATATATATATATATATATATATATATATATACAATATTAAGTAATGTGATTTATAATTTAAAAATTTAAAAAAAAAATTTTTAATTTAAAAATCAAATTTTAATTAAATTAAAAATCAGTTTCATTGATTTAATTAAAAATCAGTTTCATTGATTTAATTAAAAATCAGTTTCATTAATTTAATTAAAATTTGATTTTTAAATTAAAAAAATTTTTTTTGAATTTTTAAATTATAAATCACACTACTTAATATTGAATTAGCTCTAGGACATTTAACTATCGAGCTTATTATATATCTAAATTACAACGAGCATTTCCTGTATTTTAATTAAACTAGTAATTTCACTATTACATTAAAATACACTTAGCTCTTTAGACTATTATTCTAATCTCCTTTAAATTTATATATATATACATATATATATACATATATATATATATATATATATATATATATATATATATATAGTAAGTTATAAAATATATATATGGCGATTAAGCTACACTGAATATTCTGCGATTCATCCACTCTAGGATTCTTCAGGCCTATGCGAAGAGTCATAGAGTGGATGAAACGCGGAATATTCAGTGTAGCTTAATCGCCATATATATTTTATAAATTACTAACTAGCTCTACCTACGTATTGAGCACTTTTGAAGTAAATACTTAAAGTTTACGCATAAATGTATACCTCCGTATATTAATTTTATGTGAGTAAATGAAGTAGTTATATATATATATATATATATATATATATATATATATATATATATATATATATATATACGTAGAAAACGTTAGATATTGTAGAATTGGATTTACAATATGTTATTCCAAACAAAGAATACAAAGTAAAAGTGAAAGGTTCCTTATTCTATAGACTTTCCAAGATAGGTTTTTCTCCTAAGAGGAAAAATGTTAGCAGAAATGTACGTATAGATTAATATATATTTTTTATGGTTTGCTCATTTTTGAAAACAGTCAAGATTTTTTTAATGAAAATAACAGTTTATAGAAGGAATAAAAAAAGAATACTCAACAGTTTCCGAAATTTTGGTTGTAAATATCCGGCGTGTTTCAAAGGTTCCTAATAGGTGTGGCAACTAGTAAATCTTTTTGAATTTCTTTGCAAATTATTCGGTGTTGAAACAGATATGAAATGTTCGTGTAGGCGAATCTTGTACTGGAGAAAGGCAGTAAAATTTAATTTATGAAATTAAAAACCATTACATCGAAAGGGATATATGATCTTATTCATAAAAAATATATAGAATTAAAATGGAGAAGTAAAAAGTAAATAACTATATATGACGTTGGAAAAACATTGGCAAACCGATGCTCCCATGGTTAGTTCAAATCATATATATATATATATATATATATATATATATATATATATATATATATATATATGTCCGTTTGTTTGTTTAAAATTTGATAGAATATATACGAAAGGTCCCTTACTTTACTCTTTTATTCATTTCTATATATAGTATGATTCTTGAAATCTATACGATTAAGAGATCATCTCATTTGCATATTACATTAAGAAAAATGGATGTTAATAAATAGCGGTATCTTACTTAATCTTCCTATCGAGAGAATTGTTTTAAGTATTCTATTTAAAATTGTTTTTTTAATCAATTTTAAATAATAATTATATCGATAACATATCTAATTTAATTTATTTGGAATTATTATTCCAACATCGATTTTTTTAAAAACTTTTTTTACAGTTATTTGCCCTTAGGATCTTCGGAATATTAATATTTTGTTTGTTTGTTTGTTTGTTTGTTTATTAAACCAAACTATTAAACAAATAAAATAATTTGGTAATCTCAATTTTCTTACTTGAAAAAAAAAGTCCATGTAGATAGAAAATGCTCGGCTTTTATTGTTTGTTTTTAAATATTCAAACAATAAAACACTTACGAAAAAAACTGTTTGTTTGTTTTTTATTATTCTTTAAATGGCTATACAGAAATCGGTAAATTTAACACCTGAAAAATAAAGATCTACTGCCCCCCTCTTAATTCCACAATTTACACTTTTTTCTTTTTTCACGTTAATCTCATCGACTACAAACTTAACTTATTAATAAAAAAAAGGGTACTTTCACGACGTGACTTACTTTTTGGGGGTCTAATAAATAGCCTTTGTAAATGATAGGAAAAAAGAAATTTAGAAAAAAAATTAACATTTAAATGAGGATAACTGTTCTGTACAAATTTACCATACTTTTTGGCCACCAAGCGTTCAACGAGACGTCACCTCTAGCATTTTGTCAAGTTTGGCGATCGAGGGGGGAGGCAATACATGACAAATACACTTTGAGGCGGAATTACATTTGGAACATAAAATAACGATAAATTAATTAATTTTTATGAGAACATTTTGTACTTTCACCTAACAATTTCATAAAGAAAACGAAAAATATAACACATTCAATTTTAGAAAGATAAAATGACGAAGCATTTCATTTAATTGATTTTGGAATAAATTTTTAGTAGATCTTCATTTTTTTAGGGACTCTGCCTACCTGGCTATTTTTTTTTTTTTTTTTTTTGCGATCACATCGGCATTCGCTGTTAATTTTATTGGAACAAAAGTTGTAATGATTTATTTTTAATTATTTGGGGGGGTCTTACCAGTGCTCAATATCCGGAGAATAGTTTCTTCTCTTTGTACCCTTTCTGCCGAAATATCTGATGGAGACGGTATCACATACTTTACATGTTCTTATATGTTCTTTTATTTTTTAAATTGTTGTGAGCCTATCCATGTTGCTCATGATGAAAATGATTAGTATAGCAGGTGTGTTCCAAAGATAACTTTATGTCAACCCAGGCAATGCCGATTACCCGTGCTAGTATATATATATATATATATATATATATACACACATATATATATATACCATGTCAAGCAACGTCGTAACTCACATGAGCTATTGAAGTCAGCAAACTGGAAGTTCAAATCTCGAGTGTCGCCATCCTTTGGGCTTGTCAGTTCAATACATTATGAGTTGTGAAACATCGGCTTGAGTTCTCAGTAGTTGGATGATCATGCTCCTCATTTGAGACAGATAAGGTATATTCCTACTGGGATTTGCTGCTGTTTGTTTGATCTGAGTTAGCTTATAGATTTTCTTGCGAGGGGCGCGGTTGATCAAGTGATAGAGTACTCGAATAGCATGCAAGAGAATCGGGTTTCGAATCTAAGTTTAGATGTGTTCAACTAATGAGCCCTAATGAGAGCGAAACTATAATTTTGTGAATTCCGATGTGTTGGTATTTTATAGCACGTTGTTTGACGGTGGAAATAATTATATCATCTCTCACATTGAGAAAATTCTAATATATATAGACGAAACATTGTGAATAATATTCAATATGTAAACGATCCTCTAAATAATGGTAATGATTTATACTTATCTGAAACATATATATCGTTAATACCATTTTTTTCACGAAAATCTTCTTATAGTCATAATACGCGCGAAACCGTTTCGCAAGCAAGCTCCTGCCGAACCTTTGTGTTTCTTAAGAGCTTACTAAGTGTCTTTCGCTCAGATACTGATAAACATTGATAGATTGTTATGTCGCTGTACAAATGTATCCCCCCCCTTTTTGCAACAATAAGCGCATTATGCGTGTACATATCTGTGGGCGAACTGTAAAAAGTATCTGGGTACCTATGTGTTTAAATTACAGGGTGGAGCAATAAAATTGTCTCCGTAGAAAAGACGGCATGATTCCGTTTCCGTTTTAAGAAAATTGGGTTTCTTTTTTGTTGCAGACCATCTTCTAGTTTAGCCAGTTGTGTACAAATCCAAAGAGCGATAGGAGTATTCTATCATGTCTAAAATTACACAATGTTCAACGAGCGAGATCAGAGATGCGTGGCTGTAAAACTCATGCTTTCTACCGATTCAAGTTATGAAAATAGTACCATTACTAGCACCTGAAAAATGCATTGTAGATTGCTATATTTTTTCTGCTGAGATTCACTGCCAAAATCGCTTAAAATCAATGGAAGTAGTAGAATCTTTTTTCACTAATTAATTCCTCCTGCCCCCCGTCACCACTTACACCGTTGCGGGATCGTTCACAAGGGGCGGTTCCGACGAACAAACGCCGGTTTCGGTTTTCTCTACTTCGTAGTTGCTTAAAAAACCTGGAATGGAATTTACCGTGCCTTTCCGTTCTATGATCCTATTGGGTGAAACGCACCACGGAATTAACCGATACCGACATTCCCACAAATATTAATACTTACCCCACGCTTACTTTTACGTTGCTTAATTACCATTTCTTTCCCAACATTTTTACACTAAAACAAAAAGATTCTTTCGATTTCTTTTTTTTATAAAATTAAAATTTAAAACATCGTTTCCGTTTTATTTCGTTTTGTAGTTGCTTAAAAAACTGGAATTTCGTTCTATGCTTTTTACTGGGTGAAACGCACCATGGACTTATCCGAATCGAAGAGTTATTTATGCACTATTTTTCGCTTTTCACTCTGTTTTTTTTGTTGTTTTTCCGAGCACGTTCATCATTTTTTACCCTTGTTTTTGTTTTTCCGATTTATTTTTTAAATAGGTTTTACGTTTGTTCGCTTGTTTTTGTTTGTATTGTTTTTTTCGATTTTTAAAACATCGTTTTTTAATATTTAAACAGGGTTATTACTACGCATATTCTTTACACCACGCCCCTTACACACACACACACACACACATCCACACACACACACACACCTCCAAAACCCAGGGAAACGTCTGGTACACCCGCTAGTTATTTATAAAATACAGAAATATTAGTTTTGAAATACAGAAATATTATTTTTGAAATACAGAAATATTATTTATGAAATACAGAAATATTATTTGTATAGAAATAAATAAGTGTGGGGATAAAAGTTCATAAATGTTTGTATTCAGTATAAAAATTATTTGGTGAGAAAGAGTACGTTTTGATCGAGTTAAGAATGTACTGTTTATCTTGCTAATAAGCGATTTAAATAATTTATAGTACATCCTTTTTGTCGTCTCTTGGATTTACCGGTCCCAGGGCCAAAATTTATCTTGTCTGGTCGTGTACCTAGCTTCGTGCCGTTACTTGAGGTCACATCATATGGCGGAATTTACGAATTCTTGTAAAATCTAGCGTAAGTTAGATCTTATTTTATCTATGAACACTGCGTGATTTTGAACATTTAGTCAAGGATTACGTGTAGGGAAAAGTATACTTATATAAAGTTTCTGACAAACTCCGGTACAGAGAATACTGTCTGGTAGGCATTAAACTCCTCTTGTATATATATATATATATATATATATATATATATATATATATATATATATATATATATATATTAGAAATTTCAGAATGTAAAGGATTATATAGTTAAACAACGTCGCAGCGCACACGAAATTGCAGTCATGGATTACGTTTTGTTTATCTTGTGATTGTGGAAATAACTATAGATATATAGATTTGTATGTGTGTGTGTGTCTATGTGTGTCTATGTCTGTGTCTGTGTGTCTGTGTGTGTGCAGAAACTTTTCTGAAAATTTTTCAAACTTACGAAATTTTGTGAAAAGTATAAAATAAAAACCCCTGACAGATATCTTACAAGTCCTTAATTACTTTAATCATATTTTACATTCTTTGAAAGAGAATGTATTAACACACACACATACACACACACACACACAATATATATGTATATATATATCGTGTATATATATATATATAAAGCACAGACTTCAGTGTGTTTGTCAGTCTATACATACATTACTTGTCAATAATTGAACTCCAATAATTAATAATCCAATAGTTATATTTGCTATTTAGAATCAGCAGTTTCCGAAGACTTTTTACGATTAGTTTATATGATTAAGCATTTCGTTTAATGTCATACATTTTTTATAGGATTACTAGCGAAGATACCCGTGCTTCACAGGGGACTTTGCTGTACACTAAGGTACCCGCTATTTCTTAATGTGTGTACCTCCTGAAGTGACTGAAATCCAAATCTGAACTTTAAAGTAATTTGATTATGTCAAAGTTGATACTAATATTGTTGCAATTGTTGAAATGGTTACAAAGAATCACATTAGTTAACATTTGTTTACTTGAGGGGAGCAGGGTGATCTGATTCAGAATTTGATACTAATATTGTTGCACCTTACAATTGAAATGATTACAAAGAATCACATTAGTTAACATTTGTTTACTTGAGGGGAGCAGGGTGATCTGATTCAGAATTACAAAGAAGTTGGCCGGCGACATATGTGTAGTATTTATGCAGATCCGCACTAAATATGACCTTCACCATTGACCTTGACATTGAAAATGGTGTGCACCATCTCAAGATGAGAGACCATCATCATCCTAGGCTTGGTCATGATAGGCCCAGTGGTATGGATTATAGGAGAGTTATACACACAGACACACAGACCCGACACTACTACTTTATATATAGAAATGATGTGCACAATCCCTAGGTCGAGAACCATCATTATGACACGCTTTGTAATGATCCGCTCAGTGGTGAGCGCTGTATGAGAGTTGTACACACACTTATACAAACTCATACGAATATATATATATATATATATATATATATATATATATATATATATATATATATATATATATAAGCGTTTTTTAATAACAAAAATGACCAAACATCTTACATATATTTTTATTTCTTAAACGTTGATAAACTGGTGATTCATTTCTACATGGGAATTAATTGCTTGCAACATGGTCAAAAATAATATTTAAACTACACTTTCGTTATTTTAGTACAAATAATACATTTTTCTCTTGTTTGGATTATTTACTACGTTTATGCACATTATCTTCACATACGTCTTATTGTATTCCGAAACTATCCTAGTATTTATTTTAGCAAACTATTTTTAAGTTTATCTTGTTTTTGATGTTGAGTGTTTATATTTATTAATATCTACCATTCTAAAGTTATTATATGTTTATATATATATATATATATATATATATATATATATATATATATATACATATATACATAAATATATTAATGATTTATAGGAATAAGCGTCCAGATATTTGAAATCATGTCGAAATATAGTCATGGCGTAAGTAATTCCAACTATATACGGGAAACTTGGATTAAATTCCGATTTTTATATAAATAGAATATGATATATTATAGTATAATATATATATATATATATATATATATATATATTAAGAGAAAAGAAAGAGAGACCGACAGACAGACAGACAGACAGACATACAGACATAAAGAGAGAGATTAAGTTAAGAAGATAAAGAGTTAAGTTACATAGGAATTTTATTACATCATCGAATCAAGAAGAGTTGTAGAAAGAGAAATTGAGAGAAACCGTGACATTTTGAAGCTAAATGCTTCTCGTCAGAAAACTAAAAAGACGGCATCATGCAAACATAAAAGTAAATAGTAAACACCGACTGTGAAAATATTCAGATGAGAAATGGAAGAATTTTTCAGATTAGAATTTTAAAAAAGTTATTTCATAGGGGGCGATCTGATGAAGATATATATATATATATATATATATATATATATATATATATATATATATATATATATAGTCTCCAAAATATAAAGTGAAACTTGTAATTGATATGCTTAAGTACTGAAATTTATTGGTTACCTATTCTTAAATCTTACCATATATTCTTTTAAAACAGTTTTCTTAATCCACAATTTATAATGCATGGTTCTTAAACCTTTTTCTATTATATGGCCAATAAGGTGAAAATTATGAAATGATTTTAACTTCTAAACCTACATTTTCATGGTCATAGAAGCCAATGGAGGTAGTTATAAAGACACAACATTTTTAACATTAACCTTTCGATGCATAACTGGGTTCAAACTGATGTGGTGTTATTTTATTGCAATATCTTTGTAATAAAACATATGTATCATTTATAAATTCATACTTAAGCTGTTCCTAAAACGTCTTCCTTTTATATCACTAATTCAAATTGTTAATTTACCTCTGATACTTTGAGAACTTGTAGTTTTTGTATTGCTATTCTAACATTACTGTAATTCTCTCTGTGTTTGTAGGTTAAGCATGCGTGATGAGTCGCAAAGTAGAGAGGAGGTATGTCGAACCAAGGAAGCAGTGCATTCTCTGCCAATCTGATGATAAAAAGAAAGGATACTTTTTGCAACATCCTCGAATAGAGTCCTATGGGTTTGTACTGCATGTAATTCTAGAGAGGGCTAGTTTGAATGATGGGGACTATGTTCAAGTCCGAAAGCGACTGCAGAACTGCACGCCGGAAACAACGTGTGAAGAGAGGGCGGTCTGGCATGTCTCATATCATTCGAATGCAACTAACAAAGTTGAAATACAACTTGCAAGAGATTGCAATGCACACACTTTAGCTACAGGACACTACACTGCCAAAAAGCCTGTGCAGAAAAGTGGAAGCACAGAAGAGGATGATCCTCTATATATGGTTCTGCATTGCCATTCACACGACCACATACAAGTCCACTGGATAAGAAAGAGTGCTTCTTCTGCCAACAGCACAATAGCCAAAACCTGTACCAGACCAAGGCTGAGAATGCAGGTAAAAATCTCAAAGATGCTGTGGAAAGGTCCCATAATCCTATATGAAGACTAGGCTGAACACCTGCATATCACCAGGTGATGAACATGCAATTGATGTTCTATACCACACAGCTTGTTGGACCAAAATTGTGTTCCATGCTCTTCGACATACTAACACAAGAAAAACTGCTGAAGATCCCTTTCTACAAAAAGTGAGTCTGCTTGAGCTGATAAATCTTATTGATGTAGAAACAAAAAAACAAATATACCTTGTGTGACGATAGTTGAAGTATATCAATATCGTATTAATAAAAAAACAAATAAATTTAATGATTAAAAATCCAAAAATCTGAGACAAGTAAGCCATTACCATAGCAACAACGGCGATATCTAAGAGTGAAATAAAAAATGAAGGAAAGAAAAACGCCGATATATTTAAAATTCAGAAAATACGAATCCAGCGTCTGTTTCCGAAAAGGCGAGCCGTTAAGGATTTTAAACGTCAAATTTGTTGCAGACAAGAGTCCGAAGAAGAAAGACGCCTGAACTCCGTCTGAAAATGCATCGTATGAAAGAAAGAAAACAAAACAAAAAACTATAAATAAATGGCGAATCAACCCTTAAGAGACATAAAAAAGCAAAATCCATGGTAAAAGGGGAATAACTCTATAGACCTTTTTGGTTGTGAATCTGTTTTGATTCTTTGTTGAGAGCTAAAAAAAGAAATAAGCCTTATAAACTGAAATATTATTGCCATTTTTTTTAATGTATATATATTACCTGTTCGTTCTTTGATTCTGTTCATTAAAATAAAACAAAGAAAATAAAAAAGAAATATATATATATGTGTGTGTGTGTGTATGTGTGCGTGTGTTTGTGTGTGTTGAATTAATTATCTCTCCATGTCCAAAATATATTTAGAAAAGACTTTTCTAATCCTCATTCTATTGCAGCGATGATTAGCTGATGGCTACGAAAAACCTATTCATCTATCTAAAATATATTTTATACAACACACAAGCCTATAGACAGTATTTACAGGGAAGACTGTCTTACAAGTGAGACAGAAACAGAAAAGATACCTGCGACTGAAATAGCTAGAAAAAGTCGCCAGAAATACACTAAAGCTTTCCATGACAAGAAAGTTGAAGAATGGGCCAACCAACAACGGGCCAAGTATTTTCTGGACGAATATAACCAAGACTATATTGATAAGGAAGGGTCTATAAGCTGGCTAAAGGATGGATCGCTCCACTATGACCAGGAGAAGTTTATAATAGCTGCCCAAGATCAAGGCTTGATGACCAATGCGTTTAAAAATATGAGTGGTCTCAGCAAAGACAACAAATGCAGGTTCTGCCACACAGAAGTAGAGAGTGTGAGCCACCTGATTTCTAGCTGTAAGGTTCTGCTAGGGGAAGGCTACTATACAATGCGACACAATGAAGTATGCAAATATCTCCACTGGACGATCTGCAATAAGTTAAATATTGAATGCAGTAAGAAGTCCTGGGAACATATACCCGAAAGAACAGTCGGAAACAAGTCATATACCATCCACTATGACTATGCAATCCCTACAGCCACATACCTAGAAAACGGAGCTATAAAACCCGACATTGTAATATGGGACAAGAAGGAGAAGGAAGCAACCTTGGTGGAAGTTAGTGTCCCGAATGATGCTGGGTTAAACAGAGCTGAGAGGGAAAAGATTACTAAATACCAGGGTCTTATGTATGACATGAAAAGAAACTGGAACCTTAAGAAGATCTCTATCATTCCAGTAATTATAGGAGCAACCGGACTTGTGAAAAAGAATTTTACAAACTATCTTACAAATATACCAGGTAAACCAAGTGCAAAGGAGATTCAAACAATTGCACTTAAAGGGACGGTTAGAATCTTAAAAAGATCTCTCGGTTGGAATGTCTAAAATAGCAGGTGTATGTTTGGCATCTGGTAGGATGCCCCATCCCTGGCTTAAACAAAATGAATTATTTAAACCAGAGAAGAGAGCGGATAATTGTTATCTCTGGTTGGATGCTCTTTTTTTGTAGAGGAAGTCGATGAAATACGGGCTGGCGCGTACCCCTCTACAGCGAACTTCTACGCGATCTGAGATAAAACATTCCTTTTTTTTTAGTTAATTTATAAAAAAAGAATATAACCTCAGAAGGGAAACGTCACACTTGGGATGGATGATATTGAAATGACTTATGTTAATATGACTGGTTCAGAAGTTTGTTTAAAGTCGTGTACCTGTATTCAATAGTAAATGGTTGAAAGAAATGATCCTTACAGAGAAGTTGAGACAGTAACCAGCGACTCTAGTGACAGTCAAGGAGCAGAGTGGTTGCTTCAATGACAGATTGATGCAACTAATACGAGATTATGATGAAATCATCCTCGTTTTTGACACATACCGAGTAGATTCTCTGAGGAGTGCAACCAGAGATAAACGAAGAGAGTTAAGTATTGTGAAAGATGACAATAATATCAAACATATCCCAATGAGAAGCCTCCTCCCCCATGAAAAGATGAAGGCTGATCTGACTGCTTATCTTGCTGCCCAAACTCTAGAGTACAACAGGGGATCATCGAAGCTGATCATCACGTCTGCTTCTGGATACACTAGGAGCAACAAATACCTGATCTTTGAAGTAAATAACCATGAGAAAGAAGACACGCTGCTGATCCACCAGGCTATGCTGGCTTCACAGCGAAACCCACCTGATACACAGTTAGTACTTTTCTCCCCAGATACGGACGTTTGAGTGCTAGTCACAGCAAACTATAACCTATTGCTGAAAACACGTCCATTTCTATAGCCTCTAGTGTTATACCAATTGGCCCACTGTGGCGAGCTCTAGGTAAAGAAAGAGCAAAGACTTTGTCAGTCTTTCATGCATTCACTGGAGCCGACAAAACAGGGAGGTTCTCCCGTATATTCAAGACAATCTTGCTGCAGATCTACCTCAAAGCAGATGCAGATGTTGTTAATGTTCTGCAAATGCTTATGGATGAAGCAGAAGTGACAGGGGGAATGCTGTCAACATTGGAGTCCTTTGTATGTGCAGCTTACTCACCAACAGAGAGCAACGTAAAAACAATCCCTGAACTGCGATGGCATCTGTTCTGCAAGCATAGGGCAGAAAGTGACATCCTCCCTCTAACACCTGGAGCTCTAAAGCAGCATATTTTAAGAGTCCATATCCAAGCAAGGGTATGGGCACAAGCAGCTCTGCAGATTTCACAACTGGATTTCCTGGAAAATGGGTACTTCAAACAATTGGATGGCATCCTGACACCAATGACCACAGACGTTCTCCCAGCCCCAAAGGTTATCCTTGAAATGGTCACATGCAAATGTATATTTGACTGTTCTTCTGGCAGATGTTCCTGCAGGTCTAAAGACTTAGCCTGTACTGACATGTGTCAGTGCAGCAGCCAGTGCGAAAACGATTAAGATTCCCAAGCTGTGATGTATGAAAGTAATGATGATGATGATGTTGATGATGATTATGCATAGACTATGATCAAACATCTCATTATATTTAAGATAGTTGCACAAACATTCAAAGTTTACAGTTAAAAGGCATTTAAATAGAAATAACTATATCTGACTAACTGCCAGTGTTTTTAAGTTTTTTTTTTACCCATATTGTGGACTGTGTTTCAATGGGGAGTGTACAAAAGATCAAATGATAACTTGGATCATTGACTTCCTTGATATTGAAAATGTAGGTTTAGCAGTTAAAATCAGTGTTTCAGCTTATTTAGAAGCCGATATGTTACAAAATATGCATCTTACGGCAGCCATTTTGTAAATTTCAATATGGCTGCGATATACGCATTTGGGAAGATTTTATAACTTCCACTATTGGCTTCCTATGCCCTAAACATGTAGGTTTAGCTGTTAAAATCAGTGTTCCAGTATATTTAGAAGCCGAAATATTATAAAACGTCAATCTTACGGCGGCCATTTTGTAAATCAAATATGGCCGCCATGTACGTATCTGGGCAAATGCAAACATTGATTTTCTGATTCCTGATACAAAAATTATCCAAAAATGTATAGGTTTGCGAATATCCAAAAAGTTCACACAAAAGTTAAAATTGTGCAATTAGGAACCTGACTAATATACTCTATTGACTTGTTGCCTAACATATTATCTGCTTAGAAGAAAAAACATTTTATTCTGCATCATCTTTCTCTGTTTATAAGTTTTACTTCGAGATACAAGTTACATGTGTTCTCATTAACCTTTGTATGCGATCAGCTATACCAGAATTTTCAAGATCTCAATTTATTACGGCTTCATAACAAGACGCACCTGCACGCAGTCAATGTTACATCGACCAAAGCATTGTAAAAATAATATTCAAGAGGTAAACAAATTGCCGGGTGATTCAAGTAATGCGAATTAAACAATTGTCATCGCAAAATACCGGAGCAAGTATACATTAGTTTTAATTATTTTGAAACAGATACACCCAGATCCCCCCCCCCGTCAATTTACCGCCAAAGAAAGTATATGACCACTGAGGTATAAGGGAACAGATTTATTGGAACATCCTTAGTGCGGAGTTGTACAGCGAGATAGTTGTTCAAGTTACATTTAAATTTCTGCATGTTGTAACAGTTGGAGAAAAAATTATTAAAAAGGCAAGTAGTTCGCGAAAATATGGTGTTTTATTCAAAAGATTTTCGGCACCAAATAACCTTTACAGTAAAGGGGTGTGATTTTGCTGCATGTCGACTTTGTTGGGTGTATTTATGTTTTGGACGGCCATAAGATCTATGATTTTATCAGAGTATATTGCATTATTATTATTATTGTTATTATTATTATTATTATTATTATTGTTATTATTATTATCGTTGTTATTAGTATTGTTATATTATCGTTGTTATTAGTATTGTTATCATAATTATAATAAGTATTATTATTGTTATTATTATTGTTATTATTTACACGTTGTTGTTGTTGTTGTATTAGTAGTAGTATTTTAGCACTATACGTTGAAAACAAAACAATAATTCGAATATTAATTTTAAGTAATCTTTCAACCCGAGCAAGGTGTCATTATGTTCAACACTTTATGGAGTGACAAGTGGAAGTTATCTTATTACAACAACATTCACCGTATTACATGAGAGAGTTCTTGTCAGGGTTTCAAATTCGGCCGCCGGCGAATTCATTTCGAATAGATTTACATATTTAATAAAAGTTTTCTACGTTGGGAATAACGATCACATTTTCGGCGAACGGGGGAGTATTTTTGATACACGTGTCCGACCAATCAGCGCTTAAATAATTCTATTCCCTCGTTTCCCTTAAAGGCATTATTTTATCTTCAGCAGGAAATGGCTTGCAAAAATATGTCAGCGGAATTTATGAAAAATGTTTCTTTCTCTTTATCCTTCTTTTACAGAATTTACAAATGGCTGATTGAATTTTGTGCAATTTTTGCATAGCCGGATTTTATGAGATGCGCCCGAGCATTAATACGAAAGAATCTGTACGTAAATCGGACGGTTAATCAGTCAGTATGTTCGTTAGTCTGTCACATTAATTCTTATATCTGGCAATCACCTACGGCTGTTCATTGTGTATTTCAAAATTTTTATTGATTATATTCACCCGAAGAATGCGTCATACGACTGTGATATAGAGACCTCTATTAATCAGGGGCTTTGTTTACAAGGAACCCTATGCAGTGTTGTGCAGCGAGATGTTTGTTAACATTACATTTAAATTTATACGTGTTGGCATAGTCAGAAAAAACATGAATCAGGAAGGGGGTTTTAGTTTCGGGGAAATACATTATTAGTGTAGAAGTTCTTAAGGAATCTGGGTGCCTTTACTTTGAAAGGGTAGGAATTTATTGATTGCAATGTTGGTCTGGGATAATTACACCGATTTCAATAAAGTCACCGTAGTGCATTCTATAAGAGTACTTATGAATATGGCTGTGACAACAGCATATGCTTTTCATTGTTTTGACTCTCGACTATATACCGTTAATATCTTATATGCTTTTTTTATATGTGATTCTCGGTTGATTAACTGTGTCTTATTGTGACGGATATATACTTGAGAGTCAAAAAATGAAAAGAATAAATAAGCATATGAATGCAATATTCCGACCATGAGAAGGCGATGGAGCATGGTATACAGTGAGGGCTCTATTATATCAGAGCCTATTTTGGGACCCTATCGAGGAGGGAGAGACACTAGGTTGCTTCACAAGCAGAGTTGTGGCAGCAAAACTTGATGCGTCGTTGAATGATGGCGCAATTGTGATTTAGTCAGAAACATTCATTTCTAACGCGCCCCTGTCATATCAAAGAAGCTACTGTTGATTTTTACCTTATTGTTTGTGCGGTGACAATCGCTTGAATTTAAGTTTCACTTGAAAAGGTTAAGTATGATGGTACAATTGTGATTTTTTTTCGATTATCGATACTTATCGAAGAGATTCCGGTACAAAACCTATCAAAGAAAATTGACAGGTACAAAAGTACATTTGTGTAAAATTTGCAGCCGCTTATGACTTTATAATGAATAAGCTATCACACACACAGACACAAACAGAGACAAAATTTTGTTTATATAATAGTACATATATATAATTTGGGGGGGTTGAGTTCGTTCGCATTGATTAAAAAACAGCGGGGCCGATTTCTATGAAATTTTACACGAAAAGGTACTTTATGTGTCTGGCAGTGTTCTTGTTACAAGAAAAGAACCCTTTTTTGTAACTAAGAAAAACATTAGATAAGTAAAAATGAGATAAGGATAGACCGAGATTCGAACCTTGTAAGCAAGGTTCAGAAATAGATTCAGAAAGGAGTTTGGCATTGTACAGTTTCACATAAAATAGTTTAGAGATGTTGTTGGAAAATAAATTTTAATTGATCAATTCTTTTTATGAAAACTGAATTAAAATAAGGTCAGAGAAAATATAAGAACAAGGCAATTTAAATATGTTGAAAAATAGGTTAGGTCGAAAGATACATTAGTGAGAATTCTTTGTCTGCAGAAATTGTTTGGGAACATGTTCGAACCACATATGTTTAGGCCAAGTGAGTTTCCCACGTGAGTGGGTAACGCTAAGAGCCATACATGACGCCATAGCAGAAAAGCAGATCCTCAATATAGTTTACTAGTTTCAGTGAGATTAGTGGGACAGAGAGAGACATAGTCCAGAGTCGAGTCGGACGGAGACAGAGCTGACACGAGGAGGGTTCCCATTTAGAAGCGAAGGGTTAGAACATTAAACGTGTAGAAACAACTTTGAATTCCTGGATGCCATCATCATTTCAACCGGTCAAATGGAATAAAAGAACATCTCATATTTTTGTAACTGCCGTCTTCGTGTCGTCTTTCTACAACAAAGGTAACGTGTAATCATCTTTAAAACTCATCGTAAGTAATGACTTTCCTCTTCTGTGTTATACGAAATGATCACCCCCCCTCTCTCCTATGGAAATTTCTGACATAAAAGGGTAAATATATATATATATATATATATATATATATATATATATATATATATATATTATATGTATATATATACGTATAATATATATGTATATATATATGTATATATATATATATATATATATATATACAAAATTAAATAACAGTACAATGATGAACCGATATTTGCGAATTGTATAATGTATATCCATAATAATCATGTAGGTAAGACGATACATTTGTGTTTTACAAGCTTTGGCATTTAAGGTATACGATCTTCCAAACACGCACCAACTATTCAAAATCTGTTAAAATTAGATACACAACTTTATTAGAAAAATTGCTCGGCATCAGATTTTGAGTAATATTTAGATCTATATACTAGGTTGATTTAACAAATAACGCAACTCACATATTCCCAGTAGATCATGTCGTCAGAAGCTAAGAAAAACAGAGGTTTACCGTGGGTGTGCAGCGAGTGAGTTCAGACCGAGAAAAGGAAAAACAAAGATGGCGGTCAGCATTTTATTACGTGCGTTCTCGCAAAATCTCGTGTCCGCGTGAAGCTGGGAACTACCAAACGAGCTTCATTTTTCGGTGCTGCGGAGTTATTCCCTTTTGTGTGTTTGCGGTAAACCCCCTCCGGAGGCGCACTGCAGTTTAAGGACCGTGCCCTCCTTTTTTAAGATAGTATGTTCAAGCTATTTCGGCGATGGCAAACGCTGACTGAAGCAACATGATTAAGCCTTTTAATGGCGACGGTGATGTGGTGACGTGGTTAAAAAGATGGGGGTGGCAAGGATTCAAAAGTAGGACGATGTGGCCGCAGTAATACCACTGTTCCTCGCTGGTCCTCTATTTGGAACTCAGCAAGCGAGATCAGGGTGACGCGGACGCCATCAGGGGTCGACTGATCGGAGCTTTTGCAGAGGGGCCTTTCGGGGTCTTTAATAAGTTTAAGGAGAAGATGTGGCCTGGTGAATCTGTTTATGTCTACGCGAATGAGATAAGGAGATTGGTTGAATTGTCGGGTATCAGGAGACACACCACGAGTCACGTAGTCAAATTGAAATTCTTTACCAATATAGAGATATCGAAACGTTTGCAGCAGGTCCCGGGAGTGGAGACGCTGGATGTGAGTGAGCTGCTCAAAACTGCAAAGATCTTAGTGAGCACCCAACCCACGGAGTCTGGAGGGACTATAGTAACGGTACAGCAGGATATGGGCAGGAGTCTGCCGAACCAGAGGGTGGCATGCTTCGAATGTGGGGGACCACACCTGAGAAAAGACTGCAGGAAGTTCTTGGAACGGACAGTGTGTTATAAATGCAATCGGAGAGGCCATTTAGCGGTGAAATGCACGAGTTCGGGAAACTGGCAAGTGGACGCCGAAGCGCCAGTCCGCGCCCCGATTTGGGAATAGTGGCGCACTCGCAGCAGATGCCCAAGCAGAAGATCGTGGTGGAAGGACGGGGAGTTATGGCCCTGATCGACACTGGCTGTACCACTACCATGTTGCACACGACCCTGGTCGGAAGATTGAAAGGGAAGGGTGAAGTAGTGGCTTTCGATGTGTCGTGAGTGAAGTGTCGAGGGAGGAAGACCGTCACTATTGATATTGCTAAACACCGCATGAGGGTCCACGCAATTGTCACCGATCATCTGGTGGCTGACGTCCAAGCCATCATTGGAATGGATGTGATATGCCGACTTGGAGACGTTACCATCACATGCAACTACGTGGGGTTCGGACTACCTGAGTGTGCAGTGACAGAGCAAGCTCCCGGAGGGACCAACAAGGCCAGGGAGGAAAGAAAAATGTCGATCAAAGATAAGGACTTCCGAGCCGAATTTGACGGGGAGTAGTGGACTGTAGAGTGGGCATGGAAACATCAAGCGCCATCGCTGACAAACAGAGTGGCGTGCTACACTAATTCGCTCAGGGAAGGGCGAGAAAGGAGTTTGAACAAGAAGTGGACCGATGGATTGGGGAGAGTATACTACTGCCTTGGAAGGATGACATTCAGTCGGGCATTTTGCCGTTGATGGCCGTTCTGCAACCAACTAAAGGGAAAGTAAGATCTGTCCTGGATTTCCGGGAGCTGAACCAACATGTTTAGTGCCATACTGGAGGCGACACCATAGATTTGTGCAGTGAGACCATCAGAGAATGGAGGCAGATGAATGGGGCATCTACGTTGATAGATCTAAAATCTGCCTATTTGCAACTCCACATCGCCAAGAAGCTCTGAAAATTACCAGTTAGTCAGGTACAAAGGCAAAACCTACTGCCTTACGCGAGTAGGGTTCGGGTTGAATTCGGCACCCAAGATCATGTCAACCATCCTCAGGAAGATTCTGGAAACAATGGGAAAATGAGATGGGGCAGTGACTTCATACATAGACGACATTCTTGTGAATGAGAATCTGGTAACTGCCAAGGAGGTGGTAGCTCATTTGAAGAGGTTTGGGTTGGTCGCCAAAGCACTGGAAAAATTAGACGGAGGGACTGCTTTGGGGCTAAGGCTGAAACGAGGTGCGTCGGGCAGCCTAGAGTTTCGAAGGGGGAACGAGATCCCGCAACTGAAGCAAGAGCTCAACAGACGGGAACTTTTTTTTCCATATGCGGAAATTGATCGGACATTACCCCGTTGCTGGCTGGCTTAGACCAGCATGCAGCTACATGAAGAGGCATGCCGAAGGAAGAGGATGGGGTGATAATCGATACACTATGGCTGACCGGGATAGTTTTTGTATATTTATATCAGATCTACCTCTTCGTTCAATGTTTAAAAAGAACGTGCCCTCTATAGTATCAGGCGAGATTGAGGGTTTAATAGACTGCTTGAGGCGTATAAACTGCTTCGTACCCTCCAAAAATCTCCAGCAAAAACCTAACAGTTGGCCGTGGTTCTCTCAAGAATGTGCTGCTGCCATTGCGCACAGGAATCACTATTTACATCTCTTAAACCAGAACTAGCTCCGACACTTAGAAAGCTCTTTAAGCGTGATTTTGTAATAAATTGCTTCCAAGCACCCTGGAAAGCCTCATCAGTATGTTTTTTGAAATACCCTGGAAAGCCTCGTCAGTATGGTTTTTTTTTAATGCTCTTGAAAGCCTCCTCAGTATGTTTTTTGAAATGCTCTGGAAAACCTCATCAGTATCTTTTTTTGAAATGCTCTGGAAAACCTCCTCAGTAGGTTTTATTAAATGCTCTGGAAAGCCTCCTCAGTATGTTTTTTGAAATGCTCTGGAAAGCTTCGTCAATATGTTTTTTGAAATGCTCTGGAAAACCTCCTCAGTATGTTTTTTGTAAATGCTCTGGAAAACCTCATCAGTATGTTTTTTGAAAATGCTCTGGAAAACCTCATCAGTATGTTTTTTGTAAATGCTCTGGAAAACCTCATCAGTATGTTTTTTTGAAATGCTCTGGAAAGCCTCGTCAGTATGTTTTTTGAAATGCTCTGGAAAGCCTCGTCAGTATGTTTTTTGAAATGCTCTGGAAAGCCTCGTCAATATGTTTTTTGAAATGCTCTGGAAAGCCTCGTCAGTATGTTTTTTGAAATGCTCTGGAAAGCCTCGTCAATATGTTTTTTGAAATGCTCTGGAAAGCCTCGTCAGTATGTTTTTTGAAATGCTCTGGAAAGCCTCGTCAATATGTTTTTTGAAATGCTCTGGAAAGCCTCGTCAGTATGTTTTTTGAAATGCTCTGGAAAGCCTCGTCAGTATGTTTTTTGAAATGCTCTGGAAAGCCTCGTCAATATGTTTTTTGAAATGCTCTGGAAAGCCTCGTCAGTATGTTTTTTGAAATGCTCTGGAAAGCCTCGTCAATATGTTTTTTGAAATGCTCTGGAAAGCCTCGTCAGTATGTTTTTTGAAATGCTCTGGAAAGCCTCGTCAGTATGTTTTTTGAAATGCTCTGGAAAGCCTCGTCAATATGTTTTTTGAAATGCTCTGGAAAGCCTCGTCAGTATGTTTTTTGAAATGCTCTGGAAAGCCTCGTCAATATGTTTTTTGAAATGCTCTGGAAAGCCTCGTCAGTATGTTTTTTGAAATGCTCTGGAAAGCCTCGTCAATATGTTTTTTGAAATGCTCTGGAAAGCCTCGTCAGTATGTTTTTTGAAATGCTCTGGAAAGCCTCGTCAATATGTTTTTTGAAATGCTCTGGAAAGCCTCGTCAGTATGTTTTTTGAAATGCTCTGGAAAGCCTCGTCAGTATGTTTTTTGAAATGCTCTGGAAAGCCTCGTCAATATGTTTTTTGAAATGCTCTGGAAAGCCTCGTCAGTATGTTTTTTGAAATGCTCTGGAAAGCCTCGTCAATATGTTTTTTGAAATGCTCTGGAAAGCCTCGTCAGTATGTTTTTTGAAATGCTCTGGAAAGCCTCGTCAATATGTTTTTTGAAATGCTCTGGAAAGCCTCGTCAGTATGTTTTTTGAAATGCTCTGGAAAGCCTCGTACATATGTTTTTTGAAATGCTCTGGAAAGCCTCGTCAGTATGTTTTTTGAAATGCTCTGGAAAGCCTCGTCAATATGTTTTTTGAAATGCTCTGGAAAGCCTCGTCAATATGTTTTTTGAAATGCTCTGGAAAGCCTCGTCAGTATGTTTTTTGAAATGCTCTGGAAAGCCTCGTCAATATGTTTTTTGAAATGCTCTGGAAAGCCTCGTCAGTATGTTTTTTGTAAATGCTCTGGAAAACCTCATCAGTATGTTTTTTTTAATGCTCTGGAAAGCCTCCTCAGTATGTTTTTTGTAAATGCTCTGGAAAACCTCATCAGGACGTTTTTTTGAAATGCTCTGGAAAGCCTCGTCAGTATGTTTTTTGAAATGCTCTGGAAAGCCTCGTCAATATGTTTTTTGAAATGCTCTGGAAAGCCTCATGAGTATGTTTTTTAATGCTCTTGAAAGCCTCATCAGTTCCGTATTTAAAAATGCAGGTGATCGGTTATCCTCCTCTCACTACCGACTAATTTGTGCGTCATGATTAAGTTGCTAGAATATGTGTTAAATAGAGAAATAGTCAACCACCTCAGCAAAAATAATCTCCTAATGAACCCTGGGCCGTTTTCCTGCTTTACAAGTAGCTATAATGTAGTCGTCTTTAAGCCCAACGTGAACATTTTCTTGATGAGCCATCCATTAAGTCATCCAATTTACCAATTTTCTACTACCAACGATTACTACTTTTTCAAGTGCCTACTGTACAGTCATTTGCCCTTATCCTCGAGTTGTCTCCCGACCTTGATAAATTACTTTATATATATATACTAGCGTTGCCAGAGTGTTTGGAGGTATGTGGTGAGCAAAAAAAAATGTTGTAGTATGAAGGCAGGCTCGAACCCGTACCGCGAAGAAGGAAAAGAAAGTGAAAATACGTGGCGTCTTTGCTGTCACGCCCACCGCCAAACCGGAAGTGACGTAGGTTAAAATCAAGGCTAGACAAGCGAAAAGAGGGGATGACTTTCGAAAATATCGGCGAAAAATGTTCCCTCCCCCCCGTAGAAAAGTGCCCAGTTGTGGGTGAAGAAATTAATGTTTTTAGTCAATTCTTCGGTATTTGTCGTCTGAAGAATCGAGCTTAAAACGATACTTATCTTGTAAAAATCTGTCGCCTCTGTCGAAAGTTTTAGGCAGACATGCAAACATACATACATACATTTATATATTTGTAGCTCAAATTTTCGACCCAAACCGAGTAAAAAGCTTGCACTATCTCTGAATACCCTTTATGTAAAATTTCAATTGTTTAGACCAGAAATTGACTCAACAATTTGGTAGAGACGGCAGAGGTCAATTTTGTTAACTTTGACCCCTATTATGAACCCTTAAAATTTATTGTTTTGAGCTCAAATTAAGTTATTAAGTTCAGTCCATGTCCCAGTAATCTATATCTAAAATTTAAATTGTTTATACCCAAAATGTCGGAGGAGTTTGGTAGAGTTCTCAAAAGTCACATCGTAGAACTTTGACTCCTTAACAGCCAAATTTCTGGCCGAAAACGGATTACAAAGATTTTTCCAAATCTCAGTACCCTGTCTATCAAGTTTCAAGTATGTAGACTTAAAATTAGCAGAGTAATTGTGTAGGAGAATGTACACAGATAGACTCTTTCACTTTTATATATATATATATATATATATATATATATATATATATGTGTGTGTGTGTGTGTGTGTGTGTGTGTGTGTGTGAGTGTGTGTGTGAGTGTGTGTGTGTGTAAAAAGTTTACTTAAATATCATCTTATAAGGCATATACACTTCACCGTGGTTGTTTTCTTAGTTGCATAGTTATAGTGCTAAGACTGAAGTTTGAATATTAACATGGTTCCAAGCTTAGAATGGTGTAATCAGCAGAACTATAATTTTCCACACTAATGATTCCAGAGAAGGATAAAACATGTAGATAAGAATAAAAAAATAAATTACCACAATCTTTTTCATAGTTCACTTTATACTAAGATAAACTCAGTAAGAAAATTAGAATTAAGCTGTCAAGTTTAATACGTAATGTGAAGTGTCGCCCGTCAAAATTGTTATACTATTTATAATGACATTTTATTCTTTAAAGAATATTTCCTTTGATATAATAAATGTTTTAAAATTTGCAAATACAGGATGGAACGATAAAATTATCGCAGCTTAATTTTCAAACATTTATTGTAAAAAACAATTCAGTTAGCTTGATTATGTAGTAGAGCTGATATCTATTCATTGTGGCCGCCTTCAATTTCAATCACTGCCTCAAGACAGGTCCATAACTGGGAGCATGCCTTTTTCACAAGAATCGACAGAAGCTCGGCGAATACTCAGCGGATGGCGACAATCAGACTGGCTTTGGTCTTGTGATAGGTCATGTTGGTTATGTTCTCGATGTATGGTTAAACGAAGTAGTATAGGGGGTCGAAGTCGGGGGGAGGAGGAAGCACGTGAAAGAATGGTATAAAGTCGTAGTACTTCTTCTGAAGAAAAGCCTATCTGCGAGGAGAGTATTATAACCACAAAATAATTACAAGACTACACATCCTTAAAGGAGGTAATGCATGGGAGTATGGTATGACAACAGTGAGCATTCAAAAATAGTACATTAGTTTGAAATAATATAATAAACTGAATTGGGCATTATTAAATACTGACAGACAAACGGATACCAAATCTCCATCAGTAATAGAAGTAGTAGAATGTCCTATTCAGGCCTATATAAAATTTCTATCAGTAATAAATGTTATTCTAACTCAAAACTTATTGGTCGAAAATATATTGCAAATTTCCGTGTGACCCACAACCAGACGCGTGTGACTATCTTATAGAGATGCATAGACGTATGTTAGTTTATATGAGTCCATCGAATTAGAGTGAGTATTCTATTGCAAACTATTGATTGACAGCACCTCACATAAAGTTGCGTAGACGCATCTGAAATATTTCGGGGGGGGGGAGGCGGGAAATGTGGATAACAAATTCTGATTCTGATTGTATATCAATTTTTAACTCATATTTACCTTTGATTTCCCAGGAGTTTATTTCTTATATTTTCTTTTTTAATTTTTTTAATTTTTTTTTTTTTTTTTACTCGCTCCGATGACTTTTTGTGTTTTCCATCTTTTTGGCCATGTTTCGAATCAGAAAGAGTAAGACAGAGAGATAGAAAGATGTAGAGAGAGAGAAAGAGAGAGAGAGAGAGGTGGGTGGATAGATACAATCTCCAATAGACTGCTTTACCTTTTCCATTGAGAATACAAGACCGGCTTTAATAATTGAATCAAAATGTCACGGGAGGGAACGTAGAGGAGAAAAGCGATGCTGTGAATAGGATGGAAATATCCGGGTAAATCTTTCTTGGAAAAAGTTCGACTAAAAATTTCCTTCACTGTTGGAAGTATACAGCCTTTTTGAACGAAGGGCAAAGCAATGCAAGGATACGTGTCAATATGATTTTTAGCTGGACGACGAACACCACGGAAATGATTGAAAAGAAACTATACAGAATGGGCAACAGAACGGCTTGCAAAGTTTATTAAATAACGAATTAAAGACGCGATAATGTGTCCCATGCATGAGAATTTCTTGAGAAGGGACTTTTTTCACGGAAAAACTCGTTTGATTTTAGATATACATACGTAGAAGGAAAAGTTCTTTGCCGAGGTTCTAGAGGAGGAGTACTGACTGTGAATATGTCGTAAGGGCAAAATGAAATTGAAGCTCAGGCTTTTCCACCTTGCTTTCGTTTTAGTTTATCAATGTTGCCTGGGGCTCCCCTACTGGAATGCTGATGAAGATATCCTGGCATTTTTTGCCAGGCTAGAGTTTCCATCCTTTAGGAACACTGGCTGGCTATCCCCACTTTCCAACTTTGGGTCATATCATGATGAGGTTCACAGAAAGTCAATATCTTCTCCGCCTTAGGGTGTATATAATTCCTATGCAGGTAGTGGATCGCACCAGAAGTAGGGTACTTTATGGAATCGCAGAATTATACGACCATTTTTTTTCCAAAGACCTTAGCAACCGATTATGTGTAAGTCTTCTATTTTAAGTCTGAAGTAAGAGTCAGTTCTACGAGCTTCTCAAAGCCAGAGGCTCCCTAAGGAACATAACTCTAACTAAATGATAGATATATTATTTTGGTTTACTTACAGTAGTCCCGTAATTATCTACTCTCTCTCTCTCTCTCTCTCTCTCGCTCTCTTGCTCTCTCTTTGCCGTTTTGTTTTCATATTCTATGAGCAATGTTTCTGACAAAGTGGGAAGCATCGTTGTTTGAGAGAAACAATCTATGCATCTAAAACTTGAAGTAGTACTGTAGGCGCCTTACATCAGATAACCTCATGCATTTTCCGAAGCAATGTCTATAAACAAATTAAAAACTAAGCAAAGTTGACAGATCGTAATTTGATGAGTGACGATTTGTGACTAACAAGTTCTGTAAACAAACACAGTATCTATCTGTCTATCTATCTATCTATCTATCTGTCTATCTGTGTGTGTGTCTCTCTCTCTCTCTCTCTCTCTCTATATATATATATATATATATATATATATATATATATATAACGGGTAGAAAGTAGTCTGTGCGTTTAGAGTGATCCAAGTTTTTTTTTAGCGACTATTAGCCACGATTTTATGCAAGCCTCCATGTCAGGCCTAGAGTGAAACTCAGTTATACGAGCAAATCAAGAGGATCCCTAAAGTACACAGGCTTCACTATATGATAATATATTAAGTGGCATTGATTCCAGTCGTAATTAGATTGATGGACATTTGTGAATACCAAGTGCTATTAGCAAACACGTCAGCAACGTGTATAAATCGAAACAAACCTTTATGTGGTGTCTAACTGGCGAAAGATGGGTTTCGCTTAGCTTTATCAGACTGCGTATGAAAATAAAGAGCTGTTATCCTGAATTGGCGTTGCACATCATCCATTAAGTCCCTCGATTTTTATCTAAGCGTTTATCTCAAACATACGAAATGCCTTCAATATGTTTCCGGATTTTTTTGTACAGGTATTTCAAATTATTGTAGATTCTTGAAAAGTCAGTATGTATACATCTTATGGAATGACTGACTAATTTTTATGAGTTCATGTTTAACTAGAGCAGAAATTGGAATAGAATGTACTAGAGCCTGATTGTCACAACTGGTGAATTTCCAAAATGCAATCTGGATGTGAAGACACTTTAGAAGAACAATATGCAATAAAGTTATGTTTTAAAATTGAAAAAAATACCACAGAAACGGATGAAATGCATCAGACTGCTTTTGGATCATTTTCTAAGAATTGTGAATCAGCTTTTGAATGGCATAAGATATTCCAGGAAGGCAAGGGGATCTTTAAGAGGTGTGAGAGCAGAAAGGAAGTCAGAACACCAGAGTAGATTAGTCAAATAAATAATTTCATGGATTCAGAATATCGTGTGTCTATAGAGACAATAAGATCACAGATTGATCTCAGTGTGGGAACTGTACACACAATTATTTGCAACGAACTGAAGATACAGGATATATGCATGAATGCACCAGTCCACAATTCCATTCTTATTACAGACTATTTGACCAAAACGGCCATCAAGACAGTTCCCCACTTTCTGTATAGTCCAGACCTTGCTCAATGTAATTTTTGGTTATTTCCTAAGCTCAAGGAAAACCTTAGAGGCTCTCATTATGATACAATTGAGTAAATGAAAGAGTATGTGGCGAGAGTCATTGGCACGCTCACACAAGGGGACTGCTATGGGACGTTCAAGAAGTTGTACAACAAGTGCATTGAAGCCGGAGAAGATTACTTCGAAATGGATTAGAGGTTCATGTATTTACTATCAATAAAACTGGCTATACTAAAAAACTATGGAAATTTATATAAGGCACCTCGTGTTTTCTATCAAGACAATCCCAGACAGTGCCTAAACTGCAGATTTCCATCGCAACCAAAATCACTAGTGCAACCTGCAACGCAATGCAACTACTTGTAGATCATTACTGACACTGAACGAAACCAATAATGTTTGATTTTAATGAGTAAAACATGGTATACTTTTACCAATTATGATGAGATTGCAAAAAAAAAAATATCTTAAGCATGGTGCTACCATATCAGGCTGTTTGAAGCAAGCAGCATCCTGACATAAAATGCATTTTTATCTTTTCTCTTTGCAAAAGCATAAATATTCAGCAAGATCAAAAACAAAACATTTTCGTCTACAAATAAACCAAACTAAACAATGCGAATAAAGATTTGAAGAAATTAGGGTATATTTTCTTTTTACGAAAATGATTACATGCAGCGGTAAATTACCAAAAAGTGTTGATATGGCGTAAAAACAAAACAAAATAGAACGCCATGTATAAATAGTTGACGATATAAAGAACTATATCCATAAAAGAACTTTTATCATAAAAGAACTTTCATAATCAAATAATTTTAATCATAAAAGAATTTTAGTCATAAAAGAATTTTAATCTTAAAAGAATTTTAATAAAAGAATTTTAATCATAAAGAACTTTAATCATAAAGAACTTTAATCATGAAAGAACTTTAATCATAATAGAATTTTAGTCATAAAGGGATTTTTACGATAAAAAAATTTTAATCATAAAAGTATTTTAGTCATAAAAGTATTTTAATCAGGAAAGAATTTCAGTCATGAAAGAATTTTAATCATAAAAGAATTTTAGTCATAAAAGGAATGTTAATCATAAAAGAATTGTAATCATAAAAGAATTTTTATTATAAAATAATTTCAGTCATAAAGAATTTTAGTTATAAAAGAATTTTAATCATAAAAGAATTTTAATCATAAATAATTCTAATCATAAAAGGATTTTAATAATAAAAGAATTTTAGTCATAAAAGAGTTTTAGTCATAAAATAATTTTAATCATAAAATAACTTTAATGGCAAAAGAATTTTAATCATAAAAGAATTTTAATCACAAAAGAATTTTAATCATAAAAGAATTTTAATCACAAAAGAATTTTAATCACAAAAGAATGTTAATCAAATAATTTTAATCATAAAAGAATGTTAATCATAAAAGAATTTTAATCATAAAAGAATTTTAGTCATAAAAAATTTTAACCATAAAGGGATTTTAATCATAAAAGAATTTTAATCACAAAATAATTTTTTGGTAAAAGAACTTGAATCATAAAAGAAGTATAATCATAAAAGAATTTTAGTCATAAAATAATTTCAATCATAAAATATCATAAATCATAAATGAATTTTTATCATAAAAGAATTTTAGTCATAAAGAATGTTCGTTATAAAAGAATTTTAATCATAAAAGGATTTTAATCATAAAAAATGTTAATCATAAAAGAATTTTAGTCATAAAAGAATTTTTATCATAAAGGAATTCTACCCATAAAAGAATTTAAGTTATAAAATAATTTTAACCATAAATGAATTCATATCATAAAATAATTTTTGTCATAAAAGAATTTTAAATAAGTATCTCATTCGTAAAAGAGTTATAGTCATAATTATAAAAGAATTTTAATCATAAAAGAATTTTAGTCATAAACGAATTTTTACGATAAAAGAATTATTATCATAAAAGTATTTTAGTCATAAAATAATTTTTATCATAAAAGAATTTTAATCATAAAAGAATTCGAACCCTAAATGAATTTTAGTAATAAAAGAATTTTAATAATAACCGAATTTTAATCATAAAAAAATTTTTATCATAAAATTTGGAATAAAAACCCGAAAAAAGTTGATCAAACTAAAAGTTTGATGGATGACTGACAGTTTTTGTTGGAGGAGTACTCTCTATGTTTACAGAAAACTTTCATTAACGCTATTTAATTCATAACTCAATGAGAAGAAAAGGTTAATACCATTATATAATCGTATGAGACAAGAAAGTAATTTCACTCTCTGTACTAAGAATACTATGCCGAATCGAACCTTCAATTTTTAAATTATCATGCCAAAAGAAAACAACAATCTTCATTCAAGCAAGTAAAGACGAACGAGTGTCGTCGTATGATAAGAAAGATAGAAAACTTACTCTGAATCTAAGTTTTGAAGATTCGGAAAACTCAAGGCCTTCGGAAAAATATTCCAACAGGCATGAGCGCGTTCACTGCTTGCTTACGGCAACGAACAGATATCGTTGCATTAGGGCGATGGCTTAAAAGAGAAGCCAAGTGTTGAATTTTAAGCAAACAATAAAATACAAACAACTAGAATTAAAATATGATTGGCAATAAAATAAAGTAATAGTTTTAAAAAAATGAGTATTTCCAGCCTAAAGCTTTTTTATGTTTTATATATTTTTTCTGAGATTCCATGCTGTTCCTGCAAGGTATCAGGCCGACAACAGACGTCTTCCCCGCTAACCACCATTCGCTGTACGCCGGGAGACAAATTCAAAACAAGGAGCTAACAGTTATCGAGGTTGGATCTGATTTCTCTGGCAATCTGTAAACTCTACATATCTCCGGGTGTATTGCCAAGCGATATTAACACCCTCATTCCAAGATCAGTTTATACGCGCCTGCGCACATACACGGATATATATATATATATATATATATATATATATATATATAGTGTCTTCCTTCACAGATTATGGATACCGGTGCCTGCGCGTGAATTTTTGTGGCAAGAGTTGTGCATCTCCAACTACACATATTCTGGGTCGGCGTTGTTAAATATCAGTAACAAGTGGAGGTTTAGGACGTCTGGAAACAATGCCGAGATAATCGGATAGCGCATACAGCGCCTGGAATTCCCAAATCATCACCCACCTGGTACTAGGCAGGCCCAATGTTGCTTAACCGGTGATCTGGCGAGAACCTGTCTGTCAATAGTATTATGCCGCATATATATATATATATATATATATATATATACATATATATATATATATATATGTGTGTGTGTGTGTGTGTGTGTGTGTATGTGTGTGTGTGTGTGGGTGTGGGTGTGTGTGTGTTGTTCGAAATAAAGAACAACGGATAAAATTTTTAAATGACCAGGGAAAAATAAATGGACTTTTATTTCCTATTTGCTCAGTTTTCCTATCTAGCAAAACGTGCCTTTTTATTCGTGGCCATTTTCCGTTGATCTTATATATATATATATATATATATATATATATATATATATATATATATATATGCATACATATATATACGTATATATATACGTATATATATATATATATATATATCAAGAGCGGGAGGGAGGGAGGGAGAGTCATCAACATACAGTACTGTTTCGTTGTATCACAACTCGTCAGTGCGGCTAAACTAGCACCTTTCCCTAGCATTGATTACTTTCAGTTGAAATAAAGTCGGTCAATTAAGGTCCTATGGGCAGATCATCATATAATGATTAGATCACTCTAACAGACGTTAAAAACATTTAAAAATAAATGTTTGAATTTTAACAGTATTTCTCGCCGTTAATGGTTGCTGAATGGGGTAGATCCTTGCTAATTAAGTCAAAAATGGCTTCTGTTCCGGATTCGAATCTATCGACCGGGCTTAATCGTGACACGCTGCACTGATGATTCTCGAAAGAATGAAACAATAGTGTCTGCAGTTATTACATAATTATTATAGTAAATAATTATGTAGGTATTCAATTATGTATATATATATATATATATATATATATATATATATATATATATATATATATATGTGGGTGTGTGTATGGTTATTTATATATATATATATATATATATATATATATATATATATATATATATATAGGAAAACAATAAGAATGGAAAACGGAGTCACAAAAACTATATATTGGTTCATTTATTTAATAAAGGTATACAAACATTTAGTTTGGGGATAGAGGGGACTCTTTAAGCCAAGGCATTTCGAAGCCTAATGATTTTCATCAGAAGAGTAGAGAAGATGCTAGCTAACATAATGGGGATGCGGCGTCTAGCGTAGGATTCATCAGGAACGAAATAAATCAATAAAAGTATAGATGATGTTGGGGGGAGTTATATCGGATTCTAAGATAAAGCAGGGGCGTATTATATAGAGTGTAATGCAAAAAGGTGTGTAATAAATAATTTAAATAAGTAAAGCAAGTATAAAACGATTAAAATAGAACCACGAGGAAGGAAAAAGGAAGGGAGGTGGTCAAATTTCCCCGAAGAGATTTAACGCTTTTAACATTTTTTTCTGTCGGCGCAAAGATGGTTTACGAGTCGCGATAGAGACAGATTCCAAATTTTTTAAATGATTTTTAGAACACACGCTATGATGTAACATAAACCACTCTGATTGGCACAGTAAGACTTCTCAACCAAATATTGGCCAAGAGACGGAAGTATTCAAAGAAATGTCGAAACCTCTCTGGTACGGTAGAGATGGAAGCATCAAAAGAGGAAGAATTGTTTCCGAAATACGTCCCACGAATTACATGTGTTGATCCGGTTGACGCCGACTGAACAGTCCTAAGTTGTGTGGACTGAACATTTACGGTTGTGATTAAACGCCCTGAAGTTAAGACGCCTAGGTACCAAGTGTCATAGAACTCGAGCAGTTGCGAGAGATGCTAGATAATAAGCGGCTAGCAACGCGTAGCCATTTAAGACTGCCTGCGGGTTCGGAGAAGAGAAATCGGGGCGTGACTATTGTCCTCGGTTGGGACCCTCTGGACACAACCGGACGAGATTGGACGAAAATTGCTGAATAGAAAGATTCGAATTGCAATGGTAGATTTTAGTTTAGCCAACCAAAGATCACAGTTTACTTTTTGCTCAATTAAAAAAAAATATTTCTTACTTATCTACAATTTACTACAAATTTGGCGGTAAAGAATTATTTAATAACAATACTTAACACTAGCTACGTGGGAGTTTATAATATTTATACATACTATTTCTACTAGAAAATGCAAATATAGTAATATTTTTAAAATGCACACGGACTTAATGGGTATTCTGTATATATATATATATATATATATATATATATATATATATATATATATATATATATATATATATATATGAAAACAGTAGGAGTGGGAAATGTAGCATTTGGCTTCGAAATGCCTTGGCATAAGGAATCTCTTCTATCCCCCAACTAATCGATTGTATTTCCTTATAGAATAAACGAACCAATCTATATCCATCAATATATAGTCCAGTGACTTCATTTCCCACTCCTATTGTTTTCATATATAAGCTCCAAAGATATTTCTTGAGCTTTATATTGTCCAGATAAATCTCCTCTCATAGAATTGAGCTCGCTCTTTTCCTCTAACGCTCTCAGCTATATATATATACATATGTATTTATATATATAATTTTGCTACACAGCATACACATATCTCTATATAAATAAAATGAACTCATTTTCCCGTCTGATTTTGACATTAATAGGATTAAAAATCAAGATATTTCATGCAAATATAATATGCACAAACGGCAGAACAATATCTGAGGTGTGTTATAGGCTTATTATTTCTCAAATTCCTCGATAATCTTAGATTTCTATACTTTTTCTGCTGAGAAGTCACGGCCAAAATCGGTTAAGATCAATGGAAGTGGTAAAATATTTTCTCTCTAATAAATTCCTCCTCCCCCTGCCACCACTTAACACCGTTTGGGGATCGTTCACAAGGAACAGTTAAGAAGAGAACACCGGTTTGGCTTCGTAGTTCTTTCATGTGAAGTTATTTAAAATCACTAAACTAAGCTGCAGTGCTCTGTGGCGTAGTGGTTAGCGTGCTGGACAATTCACATTATATTTTCACGTTCGCGCCGACCTACCGTAGTCGTTTTTTTTTTCCCAAATTTTTTTTTTCCTAAACAACTGGAATGGACTTTTCTTGGTGGCCGAACTGTTAACGTTGCAGATGTTTTTTTTTTTGTTTTTTTTTTTCACTTTATTTTCCTACTTTTACTCATGACTCCGGGCTTGATCCTTCCTACTTACCTACCATAACATTTTTTAAAACTCCCCCCCCGTCCCGGAAACAAACACTCGGGCAACGCCGGGTACCCCCGCTAGTTCATAATAAATTGGGTTAACAACTTTTTGACCAAAAGGTTTTGCGAAATTTTAAATCTTGAATTTAAATGCTGTATTTTCAAATAAGTTGTGCTTAAGGTGAGAAGAGTGAGAATCAAAAAGCATTTACATGTATGTGTATATCTACACATATACGCACACATACATATATAAATATATATATATGTGTGTGTGTGTGTGTGTGTGTGTGTGTGTGTGTGTGTGTGTGTGTGTGTGTGTGTGTGTGTGTGTGTGTGTGTGTGTGTGTGTGATTGTAGGTGTTATTTGTTTTTGTTTGTTCAATACTTTTCTGAATGAATTATACGAAAATGATTTTTAGGATTGACATAATTTTTAAATCATGATCCAAAGTTATCAGAGCAGTTATCTTCTCTCTTCCCCCTCTCTCTCTCTCTCTCTCTCTCTATATATATATATATATATATATATACATTAAAAAAAAGTAGAAATACATAATATACATATATATATATACATATATATGTATATATATATATATATATATATATATATAATTAATACTTAATGCAGGATGATCTTCTCATTGCCGTTGTCATCGCTGTTTTCATCGCCATCATCGTTCCATTTTCGTATGTTAATATGAAACCACATTGACATTTGCTGTTTTTATATTAAAAATATTTTTGGAAGAAACATAAACATAAACTTACCATGTGTGCCCATGTGTTTGTTTGTGTGTGTGTGTGTGAGAGAGAGAGAGAGAGAGAGAGAAAGAGAGCAAAGAAAGAGAGGGTAGAGATGAAATTGATTGCACTATATGAGTCGCCCAACACGTGCTGTCACTATGTTGGGACAGCGCAAAAACACGCATTTCTTTGGTCTCAGTCACACCAGCTAAGAGAGAGCGAAAGTGGACTCACTGAAAATCTCATCCAGGTTTTCCGGCGCTCACTCTCTGATCTCTAAACTTACACAACTACTGTGTAATCTTTGTAAATCTTTCCTCCTTTCCCCCTCGTTTTCTCTGTTCTTTATTATCAGATACTGTACTATTTATGCATTATGAAAAATGAGAAGCTTTGTCCAATTCTAAAAGAATTAAAACTTATTTACAATCCTCAGCATGACTCGAACACGGCATGCTGTTCCTACAAGCCGGTAATACTTACACCCATTCGCTATTGTACAGGACATCTTATAGGAATTTTCACTAACGATTTTATTTTTTCATAATTTAGAGAAAACTGTGACTTAGATTATAATTCCTTATCTAATTTTTTTTCATGGGTAAGTATATGTGTTTTCAGAATTTTTCAAGTCTACACAAGTAAATAAACTCACCACTTCCACCTCTACACCACGATTGATAGGACCCGGAATGCGCACCCAGGCTTGAAAGGTGTTCAAATTTATCCTGTTTTTTTTTTTAAATTTCTATTATCAACACTAGAAGTGTCCGTTTTATTGAACACGCTTCCATATCAACTGTGCAGCTTGATAACATGTTTATTATTCCGTCGCCAATATCTTTCCAAATGCATTTTGCACAGCCGTCGGCTATTTTGCGTCAAATTTAATCTTATATTCATAAGTTTTTTCATGCTTTGAATTGTTGGAATGAACAAACAACACTCACTTTTTTCATAGTGTTTGTCTATCCGCGTTTTTATTTCTTCTTTTCTTTTTTTACTTGCATCTTTGTTATTCTACTACTTTTCCTCTTTCTTCCTTTTCTTCTTTCTTCTTCCAGTTTGTTGATGTTGTTGTTCTTTTTATTTGTTTTTCTTGTTCTTCTTTTTCTCGACTCTCCAATTTTTTCTTCTGCTTTTTTTTATTGTTGTCATTATTTTCCTTTTCTTCTTCTTCCTGTTCTTTTTCTTCTTCGTTTTCTTCTTCTTTCTGTTCTTTGTGGTAATTATTGTAACGTTTGTTTATTCCTTAATCTATTTTCTCAGCTTTCTATTCCTTTAATTTTCTATTGATTTGTTGTTGTTGTTGTTGTTGTTCTTGTTGTTGTTGCGGTTGTTGTTATTCGATTTTTTTCCCCCTATTCTCTTTCTGTTGTTATTTTTCTCGCTCTTGACTTGTTGTTGCTACGATTCACTTTCTCTCGCCATTATTTGTCTTCTCCTATTTTCTATCAAGTTCCTCGTTTCCGTCTTATTTTTTTTCTTGGTTTTTATTGTTATTGTTACCTTTATTCTTCTTTTGTTTCTCCTTTTTCTTCTTTATTTTCCTTCTTGCTTTATTATTTCGAGCCGTATTCTTATTGACCTTCTTGTTCCTGTTTTTGTTGTTATTGTTTAAATAGTTGCATTTTCTTCTTTTCATGTTATTCGTCTTTATTATTATTATTATTATTATTATTATTATTATTATTGTTGTTGTTGTTATTATTATTATTATTATTATTAATATTATTATTATTATTTTTTTATTATTATTATTATTTTTATTATTATTGGCTCACAAGGAATTTTCAAACAGGTAATCAAAGATCTCATTGAATACAAGCCGTGGTGTTCCCTGGAAGCTGAGTGAAAACAAATCTCCTCAGATTTTCTAGTACTCTCCACCACTTTTGATAATATTTGCAAATAAGTTTGCAAATAAGTTTCGCAACAGCTGTTTGCCATCAATTTCTCGTTAGCAGTGGGCATTGGTCTTTACTGAAATTTGAGTGGCAATAAGCCTCCCCAAGGTCCCAGCTCTCTTTACACTGATACAGTGAAGGTCTGGTCAGTGCTTTCCTTCCTCCTTTACTACTTGGCTATTCGGTGTCATTCTTTTTTACAGGGGACGGGGCAGTGATGTGGTGATGGGCGGTTGGAGAACTTATAGGTATGCAGCTTCAATATTCATTCTTCTTCTTCTTCTTCTTCTTCTTCTTCTTCTTATTATTATTATTATTATTATTATTATTATTATTATTATTCCCCTTCTTCTCCTTCTTATTATTTTTTCCTTGTGAACGCGACTATGAACGTTCGTGCTTTCATATATTCTTTTTTTTTTTTTTGCTTCGTGCTGTTTTTTCTGCACCCGCCTCACGGTGCATTTCGCAAAAGGCAATACCACAAAAGTTGCATCCATCTTTTAAAAAAAATTAATCAAAATAAAATATAGTATAGCATTTTATCAATTCGCTTCTGTAGAATAAAAAAAGCTTCAATCAAAATTATCATTACAAATAAACAATACAAATTTACATCACAATATTCTGACAAAATAGGTAGAAATGAATATGATATATTAATCGCCTGCGCCCTGTAGCACCTTCGTAGATAAACACACCGTAAAGTAGACTAAAAAATGATACGTAGCTTTGACACCTCGCAATCTCCTGTTGTTCAGTGAACACGACAATCGTTAACGTGTTCCTTCACGACGCTGCGAGCTGGATCTGTAAATTCAGGACAAAGATGCTTCGGAATTTTTTTCTTTTTAGATAAGGATTTATTAATTGTGTTATTTGGGTAATTCGGACTATTGTTCTCATCTGGGGCATTATTTTCTAAACGTTTCGGCAGATATAACGCTCGAATTTCTTTTTTTACTTTATACTTCTTTGTCTATTGTTGAGACTATGGTAATGTTGTAACCTTTTGGGTTGTGATCATAGCGTAGTGTCTGTGTTTACTGTGGCAAGCAGGGCCAAGGGTCAAAACATTATTGTTATTATTATCATTATTATTAATTGATTCAAGCGACGACGGGTCACTGGATTAATTATTATGAATAGAAATATAAACAATTAAATTGGGAAAAAATGATGACATATAATAAATATCGCAAAAGGAATGTGAAAATTAAAAATAGATGTAAGCATTATTTTGGGGGTTTGCATAAACAAATAACTAGATTGGGGACATTAGGTTGGTCTGAGACACGTAATGATGTGACGTAAAGAAACACGTGATGTATGTAGATTTGAGGAGATTCTAAGCAGTCGTTAGCCGGACATCAGCGAGAACGGACGACTCAAGATGACGCGGGAAGCGGCGTCACTTTGGAGAGCCAAGATGTAATGAACGTGTTATCTCTGAAAATGCCGGCCGGATCATGAAAATAAATGTTCGTAAATAATTCAGGTATGTGTTGTTATTTATATCTGTTAAAAAAGAACTGTCGTCTACAACTGTTTGATACGGCCACATTAATCGTTTTCTGTTAAACTGTTGCATAAATATTAAAATATACACACTAAACGATCAACTAAAGAATACGACGTATATATATATATATATATATATATATATATATATATACACACACACATTTGCACGTACATGAATATACAGAAAAAAATAAACCCAACTATTAAACATGTACATCGTTTTAGAGCGTATTCATGCACCATGTCTATATAACATTATTATTAGTGTTTATCTTCTTTTTTCTTCTTTCTCTTTGTTTTAAGATTCTTATTTTGTAAATTTGAGTTTATTGTCATTTAAGTCGACGAGATGAATGTTGGAAATCTTTATTTAGTATTCGACAATCTGTATGATTAAATATAGGATTCGTTTAAAAAAATTTGTACGGATTCCCGAGATACAGATTAACAAGATCGTCAGGGCATATCCGTAAAAGTCGGATGTTACATCGTCGAAACGTTATGAGAATAGCGGAAACGATTATTTCTGCTATGTGAATAATATAAATAATCCTAGAAATATAGCTTCGAAAAGAGTTATATTTCATACGAATATATAAGCCCCGCAATAAATAATAGAAAAGATATTCTTCAGCAGTTTTTGCACGAATAGCCATAAATAACGTCTTGACTGGTGCATGACGCAATATCCAAGCAACAATGACAAATAATAATTGTTTAGTTAAAGATTTTTTCCCGGCAGGAGGGGGTTGATATATTCTTAACCACAAAATATCGCTCTTTAATAATACTACTTTCGTATTTTAACTTTTTGAGTTTAAAAAAATCAAGAGACTTCGTTTTTGGAACGACCCTCGTATGTCAAACTCCCGCTTTCGACACTCATGCACAATCATAATTTATCGCTGGCAAAATATGTTGAGAATGGTCGTAACTAGGTTTAAAAAGTTAATTCCCCAACACAAAACCTCGCTGGTTTTAATGGTACGACTCCCGTCCCTAGAGTATGCAACTTCCGGTGTTAAAAAATAGAAAGCTTTGCTCGTGAAACTACTACTGTATGAAAAAGCACGCTTTGTACGTTCGCACCTAATGCACAGCCATTGTCCAACGCTGGCAAAAATGCAATGAAAATAGTGGGGATTAGGTAGAAAATAAAGTCCGAAGCGCAATAAACCGATCGTTTTTTTTTGTTTGTTTTTTTTTTGTTTTTTTGTAGCTCCTCACTTATTTCATTTAATATGTAAGAGTCGTTAGTTTTTAGAGGATTCACATGAATCAAATATAGTGCGTGTTTGTGCATATGTAACTGGAAGTTGAATGAAGCTCAAAGTTGATCTATAGATACACCTTGATAAATTTTACGAAGTTGTGGAGTTGGCGTTTTTAGTCCCCAAGTTGCAATCTTAGAAAACATACAATATACTCTGTTCATTTTTTTTCGAAAATGATTCAAATTTTATACAAGTAAATTTTCAATGATTGATGCTTGTGGTTTAGCATTCATCTTCTGTGCGTTTTTTTTCTGACCATTCTTAAAATTTGTCTACTGAGTGGAATGACTTTAAAAACTATTGTTGGTAGCGTGTCGGCTGTCATTTCAACAACCAAGGCTGACGGTGGAGTAAGAGCCGAAATTACGGAATTGAATTCAGATTCCTGTCATGTTCTTCAATTTTTACCTTGAATTTGAACGCGGATGATTGGTGACTAAATCTGTGAGAGTATGTATTGTCTCCTTCGTTGTCATTTCAAACCGTCGTACTCCACTGCTTTTTTAGCGACTGAGTAAACTATGTGCAGGAACAAACCAGCAAAAATAGGAAAGAAATAAAAATTCGACTTTTCTTTTAAGTGCAAATGAAATGCATGCATTCGTGGTTCTTCCAAAACAATGCATTTCATTATTGTTTCACACATGTGCCTTTTTCAAATCTCTGTCCTCACCACTAAGCGCTGACTCTGGTGAGAGCTTCCTCGCCTTTGTATTTACACATTCATCTTCCCTGGCACGGAACTTGCTTCTCCTGTTGATAGTGAATTTTTCGCCCATTTTCTGGTGAAGCAAGCCTGCGCACATTCACAGGTTTGCATGCGCGCTTTAAAAGCTGCTGCTGATATTTTCGATTACCCTTCGGCGGCTACTGATATTCTCAGACGCGCCCATGCACGCTCTGTTTCAGGTTTTCGTACATGATTCATCATCATCATCATCATCATCATCATCATCATCATCATCATCATCATCCGAGAACAGAGTCAAATCAGAGCACGTGTTCCATTAATTTCTGAATTTGTAAGATGAGGTCTGATTATTTATATTACAATAACCGATTTTAGTAGCGTTTGAGAGACTCTCGTTGGAGGAAAACAGACATTATACATCTTTAAAATTTCGGCGATTAAAGGGGAAATAATCCCCTTATGGATCTTTATTAGTGTTGCCTCCGCCTTTGTCAACCTATTTTATTTTCACAATTTCAAACTATAACCATAAAATAGAAACTAACTCACAGAATCCGAAAATACCTCCAGCGCCAATAACTTTTCTTTTTTCTTTTCCAGACAACAACCAACATGCTTGAAGACGGTCCGAGAAAAATCCGACCTTAACCTGGATAAATAAGATTTAAGCTAAGAACAATAGGCCGATCAATATGAGTAATATGAATAAAGTATCTTTAAAGAAATTTAAAAATGTAATAAAGCTTAAATATTTGGATTTCACATACTTTATACATTGGTGTTGCCATTTTTTCATGACGCAATGCAATTATCAATAAATATGCCGTCCATTTATGTGTTTATATATTTTTTAAATTTTGTTTTGTGTTTGCTTTTGTTTTTTTTAGTTTTTATTTATTTTATTTTATTTTTTGCTAGATTTCTGACTGTTAACGATATTTTCATTTTTAGTTTTACTGACATTCTTTTATATAAAATAGACGGGCAACGTCGAATTTCCCTGCCATAAAGCACAGAAAACCCTTTCATAGATGAGTACTGACATATATATTCTCTTTTATAAGTTTAAACCATTTTTTCTTTTAAACAAATAATGATGGTACTATGAGCATAAGAAAATACGACGATTGAAATGTTCCGTATACCTGAGTGGGGAGTATCGATAACATCTGTTAACAGATTGAAGAAAGACAATTGAATTAGCTTCTAGTAAATCCCACGTAGGCTTCTTGGGATGAAGGCTATATATATATATATATATATATATATATATATATATATATATATATATATATATATGTAAATATATATTATTATTATTATTATTATTATTATTATTATTATTATTATTTATTTTATTCAATCAACGATTGTCGACTTGTAGCTTACTCTACAAAAAGCACCGTAATCTTCGATCAAATCATTTTTGTAATTTTCTTTTTTTATATTTCTTCCAATTCTTCCCGAAGAGAAATCAAAAACTTATTAAGTTTTCATGTCGGTTACAACTCCCTCAGAGACGTCAAGATTCGTTATTGCGTAGAACCGCATTCAGGCAGAACTCATCGAGTTATATACTAGTAGGGCAATTCACGCGCTGTCCGAACGAATGAAATACAGGAAAGCAACAAAAAAAAAAAAAAAAAGAAATACTGAGGATGAAGTTTGACTTCGAAATATATTTATTAAGTTCAAACAAAAATAAATATATGTCTATTTTCGTAATAATGTGTTGTTTTGGCTTCAAACCTACCTAATACGTATTTTATTTTATATAAAAGATGTTTTGAAATTTTTTAGACTAAGAATGATGCTTTATAATTTTTTTTTAATTGCTTTAATTTTTTGATGCTATGAATACAACTTTTGGTCCGATGTAACCTCTGAGTTTGTTCAGGTGCGTGTTAATCCGATGAGACCTTCCTGAAGAAAGTTGGAGGTTTCGTCAGCCGAGACATTGTAAGAATAACATTTAAGATGAGAAGAGTATTCAGGGTATTCGTGCATGAGCGTGAAATTTCAAAAGAATCAGCGCAGGGGTCCACATGTAACGAATTCACACACATGCATAATATATATATATATATATATATATATATATATATATATATATATATATATATATAATAGTAGTGATACTTATTTGGTATTATTGAACACACCATGCAGGAACATAGACAAAAATAAAAATAAAAATTAATTAGCATAATACATTATTTATATATGTATAAAACTGAAAATGTCTCAGTATGTCGGTTTGTGTACATTTCCCTAATAAATTACGCTGTCAATTTTCAGTCTTAAGACTCGTGATTTGACGTAAGATTTATTGAAATTTGGGAAATTTTTTTAATCGGTTTTCGGCCATAAATTTTACTGTCAAAGGCCCAAAGTTCAACGATTTGATCTTTGAAAACCCTACCCCTAATTTAGGATGTGGGTTACTTGGACATGGATCAAACTTTTCAACTTGATTTGAGCCCATAGCAATAAAGGTTAACGGGTCAAAATTAGGATCAAATTAAAAAAAAACTCAATCTCTGTGGTCTCTGCCAAATTACTCATCCAATTTTTGGTCTAAACATTTGACATTTTACATAAAGTGTATTCAGACAAAGGCTAAGCGTCTATTCAGCAAATTTTTGGTATGAATTTAACATGAATGATATTTAGACGTGCAGCAAAATTTTTAATCTGTTTTTGGGCGGAAATTTTCCTGCCAAGAGGTAAAAGTTGAAAGAGTTTACCTTTGTAGACCCAACCAAACTTCTCTAAACACTTTAAATTTTAGACGTAGGTAAATTGAACATGAGCCAACCTTTTTATTTTGATTTGAGACCAAAAAAAATAAATGTTAAGGAGTCAAAATAGGAATCAAGGTTTAAAAAATACGTCTGCGGTTTCTACCACTCAGACAATTGTTGGTCTAAGCATTTGAAATTTTACATAAAGGGCATTCACACATAGGGAAAGTTATAAACAATACATAGAGCCCGGGCAACGCCGGGTAAAACTGCTAGTAATAAAAGTAAATGTAAGTTATTTGTCCATTCCTAGTCGTCAACATCTGTCCTCATGTCAAGATGTCAGTGAGAAAATCTTTATGTTGATACACTTAGTGGTCCACGCTATTTTTAAAATATTATTTTCAAGTTTAATTAAATTTTTATATATTTTTTCTATTAAATTGTAAGATTAAAGTACAGAATAGGTACAAAACACTCTCCCCTCCCCATGCTAAGAGTGACTTTCTAAATAATAACGTTATTTTTAGCACGGATCAATAAGTGCATTAGTACCAAAATCTTATGCTGTTGCTCAAAAATAAACTTCAGGTGATCTTTTGCGTCAATCATCGTTGAGTTTTTCCCTACGTTGTTGACGAACATATCTATGTCTCGCCTAAACAGAGAATAGTATGGCATAAAATTCAAGAATCTTATTGCAGCCAGCTCATGTGTTAAATAAACAACCCGATTGCTTTGCATACATCCGGTGAAAGAACATCACCGTTGTATTACATTGAACTGAAAATGGTTATATGTAAAATGCTTAAGGATTTAAGCGTCTCTCATCATCTTGTTTATATTATCTGGCCCAATGTCAGTAATCAGTCTTGCAGGTGCTTCGTACCTGCTATAGATCTCCCTTAGAATATATAATAGCACAGTACATTATTATATACTTTCATATAAACTGTTTGCACACTGTCATATATGCACATTGCCTGTTCCTTTTTTCCGGGAATCCTTAAAGCTTCTATATAATTCATTAACCATTCACCGAAATGTAGGATATTGTGATCCTACTGCTTGAATGACACCCCCATTGACTCATTGGTGTAGTTAACCTTGATAGATTCAACCCCTTGTATATTTGGGGTTGAACTGAAGATGCCCGCTAATTGCTAGTATACCTATGGACGTTGATTACATTAGATAAACCCACTATTATATATATATCAAAGTGCGGTATATGCGTGTTGGCTGAATTGGTTTTTTGATCGCAACAACCAAGTAAAAATGCGAAATAATTATTTTGAGTTAAGATTGGTTTCCTAGCTAAGAAGAAATATGAATTGGCTTTTAAATTTCGATTGATGACTAATAAAATTTCAAGCCAATAGAGTTGACCCATTGACCTTGGCTAAGAACTCAGATATTTGATCACATTTTCCTTTGTAACTTTTAATTTTTCTTTAGAAGTTTTTCTCAAAATTAATAAAAGATATTTATCATGTAATGACTTCATACTCTCCGGGATATACCAGTAAACTGTTTACTGATGATTATTAAATATTTTTGATAGATAAATATAAATAAGTAGGTACTTGTTTACCATCGTCTCAATACGTCCTCATCTGATTTTTTTGTCTTTTCATCTTTTCGGTCTTCTGCATTACTCTCGGCTTTTCCGGTCTTTCATATATTATCTTTATCTGCAATGATTTTTGCGAACTACTTTTTAGTTATATAGATGTCAGCTCTATTACATAATCAATTACCTGATTTGACTTTTGCAATAAAAGTTTTTAAATAAATCTGTAGTGCTGTTTTTGTACATAGGACACATCATTGCATATACTATTACATATGAAAATTGTTTCGATGAGAAAATAAAACCATAAATACATATAGCATTTCTATGATCTTTCGTTCATGTTGTTTATTAAAAGAAAAAAATCCGAGAAATCCTCAAGCAAAAATAACACTTGCGTTTTTTGTCGCACTAACATTGATATTAAAGACTACTTGTTCTATTTCAAAAGTATTCACATTAGTGTACTACGTCATAGATAGCCGAGACACATCGCAGACGTTCACTAATTTACATATTTCTTTAATAATGGACATGCATTAATTTATTATTCATATTTGGAGTTGATTCATAAATAATTGGTTTGATTTAACTATTATGCTCAGATCTGTTCATGCATATTTTTATTGTGCATTATTTAGGATGAAAAATTTCTAGCACTGCACATTACCATACATCCATACATATATATATATATATATAAAGTTATATATATATATATATATATATATATATATATATGGTAATGTGTTGTGCTAGAAAATTTTCATATATATATATATATATATATACTTCAGAATAAAGTTATACAACAAATCAACTGATATGGAAACCTGTGATTATAGGTCTTACAAAATATTATTGGTAGTAAGATTCTATAAGGACAATCCCATCTAAATAAAATTGTTCAATATACAAGATGTATTTATTGAATTACTTAAATTATATATATATATATATATATATACCTTATTTATTTTTTAACCAAAATTTTAATATATTCAAATTCTGATAATGTTCATATACCAATAATATGGAAGTCAAACTTAATTGATTCAATTATTTAAGCTTCATGATTCTCAGTTTTTATAATTGAGCATGTATATAATATATTTTGCAAAAATCGAGACAACAAAATATAAAATTAGAACATGGGCGTTTTTGTTTAGAGCACAATTGAATTATATCATTTGACTATTGTATTTGAAAAATTAATTCCTGTCGTTATATTAGGTGAGAAAATAATGTCGTTTTTATCAGCTATATATACATCAAATTACGACATTATTTTTGTCCCGAACATATTATCTCTTCTTTTTCTCTTCTCTTCTCTATATAAATAAAATGAAGTAATTTTCCCCTCTGAATTTGACCTTAATAGGATTAAAACTCAAGACATTTCATGCAAATGTAATATGCACAAACTTCAGCACATTATCTGAGGTGTGCTATAAGCCTATTACCTGTACACTTGCTCGATAATCGTGCATTCCTATATTTTTCTGGTAAAAGTTCACGGCCAAAACCTGTAAGAATCAATGGAATTTGTAAAATATTTTCTCTCCATTTGCTTCCTCCTCTCCCTGCTCCCCATTTCCACCGCCGGTTCGTCGTTCTCGAGGAACTATTACAAACGCCACCGGTTAGGGGGTTTGTAGTTACATACAAAAACTGACATGCTTCCTACTACGGGAAACGCACGACGCATAATTATACATTGCTTATTTACTATTTATTTCGAAACATTATTACACTAGGGTAAAAAAAAGTTTGTCTCCCTTTCTTTTTCTTTCATTAACATATAATACATCATTTCCTTTACATTCCGTTTCGTTTCGTTCGCTGCTTTCCTTTTTTGTTTACTTTATTCCGATTACTGATTTATATATACATTTTCCTGTTAACGCATTACAAAATGTAAGATGCCAAGTTTTCACTTACAGCGATTACGAACAACTCAATCTCGATTAGTAACAAATCAATTTATGTGTGCTTTAACATATTTACCGTCTCACATCGAGAATTACTACATTTCAAAATATAAACAATGCATTTCTATATGCATCTCTAATAACCGACGTTCCGGTTTACTGCGTTTCGTATGTTTTCGTTTCGTTTCTTTTCATTTTCCCATTTTTTTCAGATTGCATTGCGGTTGTAAACATCGTTACGATATAACTCATACCAAAATGAATTTCACTACTGACGCTATTTTTAGCACTAACAATGTGTTTTGTTTTTGGTAATCTTTACTGCATTACATTATGAGTTGACTTTACCAATTATCTTTGAATTATACAAAGAATACTAATATTTATCTCGAAATGGATTTTTACATTGCATTTACTTAACTTCAAATATTAACTGAATTGGTAACCTCGCACTGAAAATAATTCTCATCACTTTCTTTCCTTCACGTGTACAAACAGTCTCTTCCCTGGGGGAAATTACGTTTGGTCCTTAATCTTCAAATTCCTATTTCAGTCACCTAAATTAATTAGTGTGAAAGGAGCTTAGGAATTTCGGCATAGAATGATATGCCGGTACATTATTACATCACCGCAAAACCATCGTTCACATTCCACAAGTCAACTTCGATAGGTTTCCGATTATGCTGACACGGTTACGGGTTGTCTATTCCAAAAGCCTTTCTTAACAGAGGGCATCACATGGCATATTCATAAGGGTTTAATATGGACGAGCGCCATTTGATAACCAAAACAAACCCAAAACATTTATTGTATAAAAATTTATCAAAATCATTTAGTGAAAAATTTGCGTACGACTTTTAATACAACAATTTTGTAATGAAAGCAACATCGGATTTTTATGAAATAGTTTCTTTTTTTCTCGGACAAATAAATTTTACGAAATGTTTTTTTGGAAATTAAAGCAACTATATAGTTGGAAAAAGAATCATTGAAAAGTGTGCGTAAAACATTTAAAAGTTTAATAAAAACAATTTGGTAATGAAAGCAACATTGGATTTGTATAAAATAGTTTTCTTTTTTTCAACAAATAAATAATTGAAAACTTTATTTTGAATTAACTTTGAAAGGTCAACAACAAATTATTTTAAATGATTGTTTTTTTTTATTTTTTTACGGGGAAGTGGGTTCTTTTCGTATTTATTTATTTATTTATTTTTTGGTTTTAACGGCAATCGTTCTACTTTAAATTTTGGGTTATTTATTTCTTGCTTCGGCCATAGTCTAACCAGGATTTGCACAGAAGGTCCGTGAAATAAAATTGCGTCTACAATTTCGCCAATAAAGTGTAGTAGCACCGTACTTCTTTAGATTGTATTCGTTGGGGGGGGGCACAATTTAACAAATAAAAACAATTACAACGGAGCGAAATTTAAGTCTCTCTTCCATTTTTACAACAACAAAACAAATAAGTTTATTAGAAGCGGAGCACTTATTAAAATAATTTTAGTGTTGATTTTGCAATCGCTAGTAGCCCACTTCAAAAATTGAATACAAGACGACATTAAACAGAATGGTACTCATGCAGAATTTGACCCCCCCTTCCATTTCATTCCACCGGATTCAACCGAGCGTTGTTTAAATGTTGAAACACTAAATCAACATTTTATTTATTTTTTTGCATAATTAATTAATTAATTAATTAATTATGGGAATATTTTTCTGTTTATTTTGTTAACATCTTTTGACATCAAATTAATTTGTACATTCTCCTGAAAAAAAAACTTTTCTGTACTTTCATCTAACTATTTACAGTGTTCATATAAAGCATTCATCTTTTCTTTTTATGATAAAAATTCTGTATGCAAAAAGAAACGTTTACTGCCAATTTTCTTTTTAAAGAAATGCAAGTTTTCCTGCAAAAAACAATTTATGTTAAAAAAAATATTTTTCTTTTTTAGGAAAAAAACTGCAGAAAATATTAAAAGTAAATAAACAACACAAAATACATATTTCTTGAGGAATGTGTTCCATTTTAACAAACTCGGCCACAGCAACGCGTGGTCGGGTACAGCTGTTATAAAATATTTTCATAAAATCAACAATGAATTCTCTACAGTGCAATGCAGACTACCATATATTCTGTACGTAGAGGAATGTGACGCTTTTTTCGGAGCACCGCGATTGGTCCTCAACTAGAGCAAGTTACCAATCGATTTGATTTAAATATCGGTAATTTCACCGGTTTTGATGACAATAAAATTACGGGAGGCTAGAACATTCGTTAACATCGAGTCTTCCTGCTAGTATGTGTATATTATTAAATTAATCAATAATTATGAAAATATATACGTATACGTATATATATATACTTCAATTAATCACATAAATTAATATACGAAAGTATAAATTTATGCGTAAACTTTAAGTATTTACTTCAACAGTACTCACTACGTAGGTAGAGCTTGGTAGTAAGTTATAAAATATATATGGCGATTAGACACACACACCCACATACACACACATACACACACACATATATATATATATATTTATATATATATATATATATATATATATATATATATATATATATATATATATATATATATATGAGAGAGATTGAGTTTGTGTGAGTGAGTATGTGCATATGTTTGTTTGTGAAAAATGCATTAATTTTATTTATGGCCATAAATCATTTTATGCCGTTCCTACGGCGAAAATTATTTTTCTTTAATTTGACAGAATTTCAGCATTTTTCATAACTACCGACATACTTGTCTCCAAGCCATCTCCCCTCAACTACGTACTATTTCTACCATGGTCTTTATCTGTCCATTATAACTTTATTTATTTCCATATTCTTTCACATTTTTATATTTATTCTTTATAAGATGCGACCTTGCATCTCTGTGCGAGGCATTCTCACACACTGGGCAGCTCTGTTAGGTTTCTCTTTGAAATATAATTTCTTTTTTTTATCACACTTAAATTTGGAATATCGTATTATATGCGGTAATTTATCTTTATAAGTTACTTCGTCCGTCGGCCCGACTTGTGGTCTTTCACGCTAAAGTATGATAAGTCAATTTGCACTTTATCATTATAGCCATATTGGCAATTAAAAAAGTGTGAATGGTGTTCATCCTTTGTCAGTAAAAACCCCAATTATAATTAAGTTTGTTTTTCTGGGGGGGTTTTAAAATAATATTTTGGTTTCAACAATTTGTTTAATTATTAATAAATAAGAAACTCAAACATTTTTATAATTGAAATTAGTATATTTTTTTATTTTGAAAAGATTATCAAATAATTTTTTTCTTATAATTTGAATGTTTTTCTCAACTCCAAACTTATTTACTATTAATTTACTTTAATTTTTAAAAATTATCATTAACAACATATTTACATTGAAAACAAGATGTAAGTTATTAATAAATAATATATTTACACTATTATTTTACATATATGAATGATAAAAACGACATTTTCTATCAACACCTTTGTGGCCTAAAATAAGTGGGGATTTTGCGATTTCAGATATGGCGTCCATAATGAAGTGGATTCTTTCTATTTTAGCGTTTGGCATAGAATCTTCGTCAGCAAACGCGCAGTCTGAGAAGAAATGCGTTAAAATATATCTTTATTATGCTATGGGTTTGAGATTAATAGTTAACTATTAGTAAGTTTGGATTTAAGAACAATAGTAAATTAATAGAAAAAAAATTGGGTTTGAGATTAATAGTGAATTAATAGAAAATAAGTATTGAGTTGAAAAAATAGTAAATTTATAGTAAATAATTTTGAGATTAATGATGAATTAATAGTAAATAGGTTTGAAGTTGAGAGTAATAGTAAATTAATAGCAAATAATTTTTGGTTTGAGATGGATTTGGTTTGGTGAATTAATCTATCTATCTATCTATCTATCTATCTATCTATCTATATAAGTGAAAATATCTGCGTGTGTGTGTGTCTGTGTACGTGTTCCTACAAAATCACTCAGTTAGTTTGATATAACGGCTATTGAGATTTGGGAAGATCTTTTTACTCGGTTTTCAGCCAGAGATTTGGCTGTCAGGGGGTCAAAGTTAAACGAGTTGGCCTATGAAGAACTCCTCCGCCAATTTTGGGTCTAACCACTTGACATATAAAATGTAGGTTAGTTTAAACATTTTAATTCGATTTGAGGCCAAAAATAAATGTTAAGGGGTCAAAAGTGGTGTCAAAGTAAAAAGAAATTACGCTCTGGTGTATCTACCAAATTACTCAGCCAATTTCTGGTCTAAACATTTGACATTTCACATAAAGGGTATTCAGAAATAGGGCAAGCTTTGTAATCGGTTTGGGTTGAAAACTTGAGCTGCCCAGGGGTCAAAGTTTAAAAGATTTGACATTTTTCGGTGTCTACCAAACTACTCAGCCAATTGTGTATCTAAACACTTGAAATTTATGCATAACGAGTATTCAGACATGCCGCAAGGATTTTAATCAGTTTTGAGGCGAAACTTTGCCTACAAAAAAGTTGAAAGAGTTGACCTTTGAAGATCCTATCAAATACTTCCACTAATTAAGGGTCTAAACTTGAAATTTTAGATGTAGATAACTTGAACTTTCTATTTAGATTGGAGGCCAAAACAATAAATGTTAAGTCGTCAAAATTGGGGTCGAAGTTTTAAAAAAAATTGATCT